>NC_077230.1:5096262-5443762 GCF_027887165.1 Monodelphis domestica
TTTTTTTTACAGAATTAGAAAAAAAATCAGTGACCATTAAAACCATATGGTACTGGCTAAGAGACAGAAGGGAGGATCAGTGGAATAGACTTGGGATAAGTGACCTCAGTAGGACAGTCTATGATAAACGCAAAGATCCCAGGTATTGGGATAAAAATCCACTATTTTACAAAAACTTCTGGGAAAATTGGAAAACAGTATGGGAGACATTAGGATTAAATCAACATCTCACACCCTACACCAAGATAAACTCAGAAAGGCTGAATGATTTGAACATGAAGAAGGAAATAATAGTAAATTAGGTGGACACAGAATAATATACATATCAGATCTTTGAGAAAGGAAAGATTTTAAGACCAAGCAAGAGTTGGAAAAAATTACAAAATGCAAAATAAATAATTTTGATTACATTAAATTAAAAAGGTTTTGTACAAACAAAACCAATGCAATCAAAATTAGAAGGGAAGCAACAAATTGGGAAACAATCTTCATAACAAAAACCTCTGACAAAGGTCTAATTACTCAAATTTTAAAGAGCTAAATCAGTAATCAAGCCATTTCCCAATTGATAAATGGGCAAGGGACATGAATAAGCAATTTTCAGATAAATCAAAACTATTAATAAGCTCATGAAAAAGTGTTCTAAATCTCTTATAATCAGAGAAATGTAAATCAAAACAACTCTGAGGTCTCTCCTCACACCCAGCAGATTGGCTACATAATAGCCATGCAAAGTAATGAATGTTGGAGGGGTATGGCAGAATTGGGACATTAATGCATTGTTGGTGAAGTTGTGAATTGATCCAACCGTACTGGAGGGCAATTTGGAACTATGTCCAAAGGGCGCTAAAAGACTATCTGCCCTTTGATCCAGCCATAGCACTGCTGGGTTTGTACCCCAAAGAGATCATAAGGAAAAAGACTCATACAAGAATATACATAGCTGCGCTCTTTGTGGTAGCAAAAAGTTGGAAAATGAGGGGATGCCCTTCAATTGGGGAATGGCTGAACAAATTGTGGTATATGTTGGTTATGGAATACTATTGTGCTCAAAGGAATGATGAACTGGACGACTTCCATGTGAACTGGAATGAACTCCAGGAATTGATGCAGAATGAAAGGAGCAGAGACTGTACACAGAGATTGATACACTGTGGTAAAATCAAATGTAATGGACTTCTCTACTAGTAGTAATGCAATGATCCAGAACTATTTGGAGGGACATAAGAGAAAGAATGCTATCTACATCTAGGGGAAAAGAAACACAGAAGAGAAATAACTGCACGATCACATTGGTTGATGGGGCTATGACTAGGGAAGTAAACTCTAAATGATCACCGTAGTTCAAATGTTAATAATATGGAAATGGTCTTGATCAATGAGACATGTTAAACCCAGTGGAATTGTACATCAGATACAGGAAGAGGGTGGGTGGAGGGAAAGAACATGAGTCTTTTAACCATGGAAAAAATATTCTAAATCATCTAATTAAATAAAAATTTTTAAAAAGAGTATACATACAAAATAAATGTGTTACAACCCCCCCACAGTTCAATCAATTATACTCCATGGTTCATTTTGGGTCTTTTGATGCTGTGGAAGTTTCTTTAGGCACCTTCATGGTGCCTTCTTCAAACAATTCATCTTCTAGTTTCAAAGAGTTATCATGCTCTCTTTCCTGAAATTTTTTTTTCTTAAAAGATTTTTTAGTTTTATGAGAATTGTACAATCCCTATGACAATTACATAATTCCCACTGAGGAGGATGTTGACCAAAACTCGTATCCACTCAGGTAGCCACTGAAGCTCATGGCTTTCAATCTTGGCTGAAATGCTCCCTCTTGGGGGCCATTTAGGGGTTCCATGCCCTTTAGGAAAACTTTATAAGACTATAATCAACCTATTGGGTTTGCTCCTTCCTTTGGCATGGGTCTGTAACAGCTCAAAGGCATGTCTTTTATATGTCCAATCCATTGTACTGTGGAGGCAAGTAATAGTGCTATAGCATTTCACTTCAGGGTCACTTCAGGACCCTTACCTCTTGTTACAAACAACTCAAAGGTACTTTTACAATGGTATCTTCTCTAGCCTAGTCATAGGGGAAAGGTACAAATAAAGACAATGTAACAGAATATATAGCTGATTGTCAAAACACAGTAACTTAAAATGACATGATGTAACAGAACTTAACAAACAAAATAAAATCTTAAAACAAGCAATCAGAAAATATAATATATATGACAGGATACAGGCACTGAATTTAAGAGTTCTTTTTTTCCAATTCAGATACAGAAATTTCCATTAAACAAAGGAGTCTGAAAAGGCTTAAAATTCACCTCCAGAGTCTTTAAGGTTCCTTCCCCTCCCCAGTGTCATCATCCATCTAGGTTTCTTTTGGTAATCTCTGGGATCTCCCATAGTGAGGGGGAATTCCTCACTGGACATAGTGTGGTGGAATCCCATATTGGATGTATTGTAAAGACTGGGCAGGCCAAAATGGCAAGGTTTGGGAGATGAATCTCTCCTCACAATCACAGGGACCAGTGCACCCAGAAACAGAAGGAAGAAAAGACATTCTAAAACTGGTTGGGGCCTTTTGGTTGGGGAGCCTCTGTAAAAGAGCCTCAGCCTCATGGGGGCATTGCACTACAAGTTTAGTTCCCAAGGTCAGATCAGAAATTTCTTCAACTAAGAGGGAAGTGACAACTCCAGCTCATAGGTAATAAGGAAATAAGCTTAGAGACTTTGCTGCTAAATTGACTAAAAAATGTGATTTTACTAGAACTAAATTAATTCAGGTGAAACTTACTTTTTAATGTAATAAAACTTACAATTTTTCCAGTCTAGTTTGGTGTGGAGTTAATCCCTTGAATTCTGAAGGTTGGAAAGATTCCAGCCACCATACTATTTCTCAGGCTTAAGCATTTTAGAATTTTATATTATACCACTAGCAGGGCTGATAAGATCTTAAAACTGGATCTAGATAGCGAGACTTAAATAATTTAAGAGATCTTCGAAGCTATTATTATAATAGCAATGAACTTTTTAACAGCTTTTAAATAACAATCAAATTATAACAGAAGTTATTTTTCTTACAGTGCCATTACCAAATTTCACAATATAAGCATACATTTAAAACATGAAACAAATGTAATACCAGTCAGATGACATCAATTTAGTTGAATACCTCTTCAAGAAAATCATTCAAATTAATCAGTAATATGAGACCACATTATGTTTAAGTTTGTAGGACAAATTTTTTTCATCTAATCTAGATTTTTAATTACCAGTGATAACACTTGAATGTGAAGATGGGATTAACTCTCCCCTGCCCATTTTTTAGATTGAATTACCAGAAGCATATACACCCCACTTATCCTTAAGTGGGGGAGGTCTGTGACCCATGTGTGAGAAAGTGGGTGATGAATCAAAAACTACTGACTGACCCCCGGGGCAGTTCTAAGAAAATTTATAGACTACAATTGGTCCATGTAAAAGTAGAGAAATGCACAGGAAGTGATACAAAGAAGCATCTTTAAAAGGAATTACAACTTCCTGTGAGGGGAGTTGTTCCTTTTTTGGAGTTCTAAGTTTGAGTAGGAGGCTGGTGAAGAATCTGCTTACTGGACCTGAGACCTTGGACTTGGTGAGACTGTTCTTAAATCCCTCCCTTTGAACTAACACATGGGTGAGTGAAAAAGGCTGACTCCTTTCCTGGATTTTCTGAAGGGACTAGCCTCTGGAGAGGCTTCCCCTCTTGAGAGAGGCTCTTTGACTGAAGCCCTTGCTTTTTTTAGCCCCGGCTCAAGGCTGAGGCCCATCCTGCTGAGGACTAATGAGCCCTGCCTGGGTTGAGACCAGGGACAGCGCAAAATATTTAGTGTGTTAGGTTAGATATCTTACCCTATCCTCTCTCTGATTTTCTTACTTTCACTTTCTCCTTTTGTAAATAAACTAGGGTAAAAAGTCATTCTGAGTTGAGTAACATATTTCACTCTTAAATAATCTAGTACAGCCCCTTAATTTTAACCCCTTACAAATCTCAATTTTCCAATGGCCATTAACTTTTCTCTCTCTGTACCTCGAATTTCAGGGCCCACTTCTTTTGATTAGCTCATATTAAAAAAATTTGTGAAGTCCTATTTTATGTGAATCATGGGACCCCTGAACTATATAACTGCAGAAAGTTTTCCTCATATATTGTTTCCAACTATCAATCACCTGGCTTACTTGGAGTCATTTAAAATGAGCAGTTGTTTCTAAATTTCATATTATTACAGACCAGCAAAGAGTAAAATGTACTATAGCATTAACATCAAAATTTCACCAAATTATGTGATACATAAATCTCAAATTGTTGTCCAGAGCAATTTGAGTTTTAGTACTGAGTGTTTAAAGTACAGGTACAGGATTATCATTGAATTAATCTTCAAAAACTAGGAGTCCAGTATACCATAAAACCTCCAGTTGAAGAAACTGAGATAAACCCTGCTTGATTTGTGATTTTTTTTATGACATTTATACTGCAATTCAAACAACACTGAGTTTACATACATGTAAAACCTACAAAGTTTGTCAAAACATTTTATATAATTATCCCTTATAATCATTATCTCAACCTTGTCACAGATTAAATTACAGATATGGGGGCAAAGCTAGGTGGCTCAGTAGATAGGAAACCAGATAGAAGTCCTGGACTAAAATCTAGACTCAGATATTTCCTAGCATTGCAAATCATTTAACCCCAATTGCCTAGTTTGTATCATTCTTCTGCCTAGAAGTTGATACTTAGTATTTATTCTAAGATAGAACATAAGGTTAAAAAAATACAGATATTGGGGCAACTACATCTTCCTGTAGATGAGATTACATAATTTATAAACTCCATCAAGTTAATTTAAAAATAATAACTATGTTTCTTTACATGTAGTAAAGAAGTGTTTACAGGTAGGTACATGTAACTTCTGTAATCAAGTTTGATTCTAAAATGTATCAAGCACCACTTTTAAATCCAGACTATAGTTTAGGTTAAGATAGAGTTCCAAGTGAATCAAGTTTGGATATATATTTCCAAATGGTAATATTTTAGATACAATGGGTTTTACATATACAAAATACCTGAAAGGTGACTTGAAACTATAAAAGAATGCTGAGAAATTTTTAATTTGTATCTTCTATTCAACCTAATTTTTTAACAACACTTTAATAGTTTTTAGAAGTGATGATCAAATAATGCTTGAAAATTAAATCTTCAACAAACTTTTCTGCAGTCACCACTATAGTCAAGTGAGAGTCATGGAATGCAGCTTGCTAAATTAACAAAAAATGAGATTTTACCCGATTGTACTGAAATAAGTAATTATAATAGACTTATAGCATTCTGGATAAAAAACAATTATTTTATAATATTTGATTAAGAATTAACAACACAATGGCATCATCCTCTTAACAATCCAATCACAATCTTTAACTCCTTAGTTCATAATCTAACAGAATCCCTAATACAATATCCTATTAATGCAAGAAAATATAAAAACATAACGTATCACCAATTAGATATCTAACTAAATGCAAATTAAATAAGTTAAACCCTTAGTTTTTGACTCTTTAGTGATCACATACACGACCAATATAAAGCATTTTTAATCAATTATATTTTATGCAGAAGTCCAATAATGTAATCCCTATATACTGTCCTGATGTCAAATATTGCTGGGAGCCATCAAAGACCACGCTGTTTGACATGGTCACAAAACGAGGGACTGCAAAGCAGTCCCCAGGAAGGATGGAAACATCCACTGAAACCCCCTTAAGTGACTTTCCTTATTAACATCCCCTTATTATTGGAATTGCCATGATTTTTATTCTTACTTAGCCCTGGGAAAAATAGATGAGAGCAACATGCTTGCAGGTTGTCCCACTCTGTCACCCCAGAATATTACCAGGAGATCCCACTTACAAAATTAAACCTAAGGATTCTTATATACCCACTTAGGTAGGACCCTCTTTTCTAGGCATAAAAACTTCTGGCAAATCTGTATCATGTTGATTCTACTCTCTGACCCTGCACTTAGCAACAATGTTTTGTTGACTATCTCCTTAGGCTTCGTATCTGTTGTTAGGTTCTATGGAAACATGTATATTGAGAATGAAATTGTATGCCAAGTAGATGTGTGATCATGAGATTACAAAATAAAGCTAAGCCTCAGCCAAGGCAGAGCAGTTCAACCTGTGAAACCTGTACTGCTGGTTGAATAGAAGTGACCCATCCATCATTCCGCCAACACCGTCCCACCTCCAAGACCCCATCCCCTGTAAGAGGCTGGACCACCCCACAACAAAATATTAGTTGACAATATAACAAGCATTTCTCGTTCCACCCTGGTCAGTGCTTATAAAAATACTTTTTAGCAATGTTGCAAAGTCTCGTATAAAATAAATTAGGAGACTCTTTATCTTTCTGGATGTTTTTGGTTCCCTGATGCCTTTCTTTTGCCAAGTAGAACCAGAAAACATAGACATACTATTTGATCTCTAGCAGGGATTGATTAAAAAAAGAAAAGCTTATAATTTTTGTATCACATGGTTTGAGTAGATCTAACCTTAAATCCTGTGTAGTACTTCTATGTCTTTTTAAATTTGAGTGAGGGAAGGGAAGCACCTTAGAGACATACAGTACTTGTCTCAAACATTATCTCCTCCTTCTTATTTTTCCTTAAAACTAATTTTTACAAAATGTTACTCCAAAACTCACTTATATATTTTAGCATTTGTAAAAGCATTCAAACCACATACTGGAAATTCACCATAGAGAAATTACATTTTAGACTCTGATTAGTCTCTAATTGGCTCCTGATGCCATAAATTCCCTGCAGACTGTGTCTCTTGTCTGCTTTCCAACTTGGTCAGTCAGGAGCAGAGAGACGCTCACTCTGAAGAAGTAGGAAAAAAAATCTTCAGCTAAGATCTTGGTCAAACAAAAATTTCACAGATGTATACATACACAGAAACAAAGATAAACAGACATGACTGATGGACTTTTGCAAAGTGTCCCTCCTAAGCCCCAACTAGGGCAGTACATATGAAGATTCCTTTCTAATTTTAGTTTGAATCTTTATAGGCTGAATTTAACTTCTTGTCAAGTAAGGTAACTTTTTAGTCTGGGGAAATAAAAAAGATCTTTTACCAGTCTCATTTCCAATGAAGGTATTTGGGTGCCTAATAGAGATGACATCTCCTAATTGTGCATTTTGAACGTTTTCATAATTTTAGAAATTTTTCATCAAGGGGTCACATGATTCAACTGAGTAGTCTAGTCACAGGCCTGGTCCTCGGGTCATTGATTTAATGAAGCTAAATAAATCCTTAATAAGAGTCCTCCTGACAATTCATCCTGTTGAAACTGGTACCAATTATAGTGCCAAAACAAATAGTCAGGTAATGGCTAAAGAAAAGGCTCGAAGCTTTTATGATATGTCATGAGTTTTCCCCTTCTGCAAGGACTCAGTTTCCCCAATTGACCCTTGATGTCTAAATCTAGGGATTTAAAGGACAATATGAAGGCAAAATCTGAAGAATCTCTTCTTAAACGAATTAAAGGGATCTTGTCATATGGCAAATACTAAACACCAAGACATCAAATGTGTTGCTCTTCTCAGGCTGGCCACAAGATGCCTCCAAAGACTGGACTATCATTTGTCTACTGTTCACAAAGGCAATATTCCTCAGGCTTCTCAGGCCATGGGAAGAAAACAGCTTGATTTACACAAATTAAACAGACACCCAAATATTAAGTGGTACTAAGGTAGTAAGGGGGTTCCAAAGAGAAGCAGCGCCGGCATAGGAGAACCTCTTGACACTCCTGTTGGGGCCCAAGATCACTTGCTCTCTTGCCTTTGTTATCTCTCTCTGACCAGGAATTTTCATAGACTAAAGAGTCTCTGATGACTGCCTCCAGCCCCCTCAACTGGGGCATTCCTAGAGGAAAAACGGCCTTCCAAAGTCTTTAGCCGGGGACTGTCCTGAGCTCCGTATGGCCAATTCGTGTTTAAACTGTCACAGCAAACTCGGGCACCTCCCCAAGACAGACGAAGCCTGACAAAAGGGACGACTTCCCCCCGAGTTGCTTCCTTTCTGGCTGGCAGTCAGAGTGATGAAGTTGGAAGTGGAGAGGAGAGCCAGGCTCTCCAAGGAAAAGACCCCCCTCCAGCTGAAAAAGTCTCACTGGGCAGCACTCCAAGAGGCTCCTGGGCCTTGTTTCTCTCCCCAAATCCTGGCAAATCAAATTCATAAGGAAACAAGACTCAGAGCTCTTCGTGGAATCCACTGATTAAGAGTAACAAGGACAACTTGACAAAAATCAGTCAGAGGAGCCACCTCAGTAAAGGCAGCACCCCAATGAGGAGGGTTACGTGTGTTGTCACAAAAAACTGGAAACGGGGGGGGGGGGGGGGGTGCCCTGAATGTCGACAAAAAGTCCACCGTGTGACTCTGTAGGAGCTCTCTGGGAATCCCTCAGCCTGCACTACGTTGCCATATCGGACTCCTGGGGGCACCGTACTCCTTCTCCCCTGGGGGGGGGGGGCTGGGACAATGGCTCACATAGCCCTTCCCCGCCCTGGAGATCCACTGAATAATCCAATAACAGCTCTATTCACTTCTGGGAAAGGGCATTTGCCAAGGAAGTGGTGCAGCAGGAACAATCGTTACAAAACCCATCCTGTGCTTGGAACTTCAAAGCCCTCGTGCACACAGTGGTCCCTGGGAAGCCCCCATGTGGGCCTCTCCGGACTGCTGGCCCCGGAAGGACTCTTCTCCCTCCCTGGCTTTATCATGAGTCCTCTACGTGGAGTTTGGGCTGAGCCCAGTGAATGGAGGCCTTCCTAAGCCCATGATCAGCGTTTCTCTCGGCCTAGAGGGGCCACCTTCCAGAGAGCCAACGTTCTCAGAGATCGCCTTCCACAGTCTTCCACACACCGAACTGGATTCTGCTGCTGACTCTGGCTGCCCCGGCCAGTGCTGATGCATCTCCCAGCTTTATGCCTTGCCCAGGCCCTTACAGACCAGGATGTTCATTCACTTGAAGAGCAGGAAGAAAAGACGCCAGGACACGTGGCCGCCAGGCGGGAGGGGAGGGCAGCTCCTCTTCTCTTCTCTGTTGGGCAGAGAGGCAGATATCGTCTGCTTGAGCTTCGAGAGAAACAATTCTGGCTCAGCGACTGATGAGTCATCAACACTTCTGTTTCTGGAGTTAATTGGGAGGCCTTTCATCGTCACATAGAGATGACCCAGGAGTCATCATGGCCAGAACCAGGATCTGTATTGCCATATGGTGGACTGAGAAGGAGGCAGAAAATATCGGGGCTCGCTAGGTATCGTCTACAAGGAAGGACAAATCCAAGCGTGCTCTAAGCTGCCTCTGATTTGAGTCTACCTTATAGGCAGTCCAGGGAATGTTCTTGTGTCATAAGACATGATGAAAGTGACAGATTCAGAGAACCGGGGTTCCGTAACCTGATAGATGTGCTATGAAGTGAGCAGGACCATAAAAGCCATTTCTATAGCCACAAAGCCATACCCAGAAATTGCTGTTCATTGGAATAACCCACCCCAGTTCCAGAGGGCTGAAGAGGATGGATGCTTCCACCTCTTCTCATGAGGAATGAATCATCTGTTTTTGGACAGAGCCTGCGGTGTGGGCTTATTTTTCTTCTCTATGTGAATTGATCACGAGAGAGACGGTTTAAAAAACTTATTCCAGGAGAATTAGTAGGGGAAGAAAATGAAAAAGAAATAAATATGATTTAAATGAAGCATCAATAAAGTTTTTGCTTTTGTTTGTAAGGGCACAGAAAAGAACAGGAGGAGGTTTAGAAGAAAATACATGGACGATTGAGATGCCTTTGGAATAGGCTAAATGTGCTATATATATATATATATTTTTTTTTTGCTTTAGTTCCTGTACTAAGTAACATTGCAAAGATTTCTCCAGGTAAATGCCTATATCTCCTCACAGCAGTGTCAAACACACAAGCTGAAATGGCTGCCAAGGAGAGACCCAGAGGAGGACAGTTGACTAGGGACCTGCCTAGTTTGGTTCACGTAGAAAGGCTTATTCACTCCACAGTGGGTCATCAAGTTGACTTTTTAGCTGCAACAACTATAAACTATTACCGAAAGAGAAAAATACAATCTCAGTGCTTTCAACACTGTACTTCCCAGGTTGAACTTCCTTCTAGAATGTAAGCTTTTGGGTTACAGAAAAACTGTTCATTCTTCCGCCTTCAAGGAAGACAAGCCATTTCACCAGAAATTGTGAATAAGGCAAGAATATCAGGAACTAAATTGCCATTCAAGGTCGAAGAACATATATATGTTATTTTATTTTGCTTTGTATTCTGAACTTAAATACAGAAGAGCATTTCCATATATGCAAAAAGAACAAAATAAGAAAAGTACACATGAAATAATGAATCTCCATTAATATAGCTCAGTGTTTTTTTACAACAGAATGTCTACCCTACCTTTCACAGTCTCCTTTTTCTTTAATAAAAAAAGAAGGAAGAAGAAAGAAGAAAGAAAGAAAGAAAGAAAGAAAGAAAGAAAGAAGAGAAAGAGAAAGGAAGAGAAGGAAGGAAGGAAGGAAGGAAGAAGAAAGAAAGAAGAAGAAAGAAAGAAAGAAAGAAAGAAAGAAAGAAAGAAAGAAAGAAAGAAAGAAAGAAAGAAAGAAAGAAAAAGGAAGGAAGGAAGGAAGAAAGAAAGAAAGAAAAAGGAAGGAAGAAAGAAAGAAAGAAAGAAAGAAAGAAAGGAAAGAAAGAAGAAAGAAAGAAAGAAAGAAAGAAAAAGGAAGGAAGGAAGGAAGAAAGAAAGAAAGAAAGAAAGAAAGAAAGAAAGAAAGAAGAAAGAAGAAAGAAGAAGGAAGGAAGGAAGAAAGAAAGAAAGAAAGAAAGAAAGAAAGAAAGAAAGAAAGAAAAGAAAGAAAGAAAGAAAGAAAGAAAGAAAGAAAGAAAGAAAGAAAGAAAGAAAGAAAGAAAGAAAGAAAGAAAGAAAGAAAGAAAGGAAGGAAGGAAGGAAGGAAGGAAGGAAGGAAGGAAGGAAGGAAGGAAGGAAGGAAGAAAGAAAGAAAGAAAGAAAGAAAGAAAGAAAGAAAGAAAGAAAGAAAGAAAGAAAGAAAGAAAGAAGAAAGGAAGAGAAAGGAAGGAAGGAAGGAAGGAAGGAAGGAAGGAAGGAAGGAAGGAAGGAAGGAAGGAAGGAAGGAAGGAAGGAAGGAAGGAAGGAAGGAAGGAATTAAATAACACCTTTGTAACAAATAATCACAGCCAAGGAAAATAAATTCAAATAGTCTCTTCCCCCGCCCTTGAATCTATTACTCTTTGTCAGAAAGAAGATAAAATTCTATCATAATCTCTACATACATGGTTGATCATTATCCTTTTTAAAAAAATAAACCTTATCTTGCACCTTGGAATCAATACTGAAGTGCCTGAGGTCAAATTTGAACCCACAACCTCAGCCCTCTAGGTTGGGCAATCTATTGAGTCACTTAGCAGCTCCCTTCTTAAATCTTTCAAAGTTGTTCATCTTTAGAATGTCATCCTTATAAAAGTTGTTCTTCTGTTCTGCTCAGTTCCTTCTCCTCATGTTACCTATGATTCTCTGCCAGTATCTGGTTTTATAGGTAGAACGAGAGTGTGAGAATTTACTAGTCTGAACCACTGTTCTTTTGGAGGGGTGATTTAACCTGCCCTTTAGCTGGATGAAGAACAAGGTCAGAGACTTCTCTGCAGAAAGGGGCCCCATGGGAAGGGCTCTCATGGCTCTGACACCTGGAAGATGCCGATCTCTTGTCCTACATGATTCCTGGAGTCCAGAAGACCAAACTCTGACCCAGACTGGGTCCAAGTCCCAGAGTACTCAAAGAGACCCAGAAAAGAGACCTCAGGAAGAAGTAAGTTTCAGGTTGAGGTGGAGAGACAGCCAGGGAAGGGCCAGCAGGCGAGGTCTCTCTGAGAAGTTGGCTCAGCCAATGGGGAGGAGGAGGAGGAGGTGGAAGGCTTGTGAAGGGAACAACCTTTGCTTTCTCACTAATTATTTAACAAATAATTATAAATTAAGATACAGCTTCCAGAGAACTTTAATCTTAAATAGCTTATTACATTTGTTTGTAAAAAAATTGTTCAGCCATTCACAAATTGATGAATGTCCCTCTTTAATTCTAGCTATTTTCTTTCCTTTCTTTGAATTGCCTGCAATGACAAGAACTGGCAAGTCGCGTCTTTCTCTTTTTTCCACATTGGTATATTCCTCTTCATGTTCCTTCTCTTTCGTCTCCCATCATAGAATGAAGCAATCCCAGGACCTCTGGTTTTCTTATTGACTCCCTAAATATCCTTTTAAGATGTTAACGTTTTAAAGGGTTGCTTGCTTCCCCCTTTGGAATGTTAGCTGAACATTATCAGACAGCTTTCCAATTGCTCAAATAAATGTCTCTTTCTAGGTTTATCTAGGCTCTTGGATTTGCATTTCAGACTTCTTTTCAGATCCTCCATTTCATTAAAAGTCTGTTTTCCCCTTCTGTGGTACACGAATACTTGGGTTTGCAGAGTTCATTATTCTTATTTACGTCTGTATCTTTTTGCCTTTTCCAATATTAAATTCCAAGAATCACTTTTTTGTGGTAGAAAGTTCTTGGTCTTGTGTGATCCTGTGGTTCCTTGATATAAGAACTGCTAAATTATCATTCAGTCAAAACTGCTCCCTCTAAAATGACCAGTGATTTTTAAAAGCCCCAATACTGTGTATAGGTTCTAAGACAGAAAAGCAATAAGGGCTAGGCAATGGTGATTAAGTGACTTGCCCAGGGTCACACAGCTAGGAAGTGTCTGAGGCCAGATTTGAACTCAGGACCTCCCATCTCTGGGACTGGCTCTCCATCTACGGAACCACCCAATTGCCCACCCCCAATGATTTCTTCATTGCCTTTTCTCAGTCGGCATCCTTCAAGGTTTCTCTGCAAGCCTCTGACATTTGTTGATCACTCCACTTACTCTTGATATTATTTTCTCTCTACATTTTTTGTGAAACATATTTCTTCTGGTTCTTCTATGTGTCTGCTGGCTCTGAGTCTCTTTGTAGGATTGTCCTATATTCCACACTTAATAATCCTAGAGGTCCCACAGGCCCCTGGATCTCTTCCTCCATCCTACTTCATTTGGTGCATCAGCTCCCCTGGATGTAAGGATCTCTATGCCGCCAGCTGTGGAGCTGAAGGTGCCCAGCCAGATGGCCTCCTGTTCCTCCTGCCCACTGTGGTCAGGTCTGAGGCCCTCCTCTCAGGCTGCAGCCCCCTCCCCGGGATCCCAAAGTCTTCTCTTGTCTAATCGCAGATCTCGGTGCAGTAGGCGGGGAGGGAGGTTGTTCAGCTGGCACAGTCTCGTTTCCAGTCCGCCTCCTCCTGTGGAAATCGACTCTGCCTACCTTCCAAGCTGTGTCCAGCAGGAGAGCCCCACGACTGTCTTGTTGTTCTGTTGGATTCCCCTCTTTCTGGAAGCGCTTTTCAAGCCTGGGATGGAAAGACAGTGTGGCTTGGGCTTTCGCTGCTCCTAAGCCACCATCTTGATTCCGCCCCCAACGTCAATGATTTTGGAAGAGCGAGGCTGATCATTTGGGGCAGCTCCGCCTCATTTTATGCATGAGTCAACACATCGCTCATACGGTTTTACATGTTGCTATTTTACTGTCTCGTTATTTTTCTTATTACACTTAACTTGAAGTCCTGTCTACGGCTATGTGCAGGTGACAGCACAGGGAAGGGCACAGGAGGAGCTACAGTCACAACTCTGTGCACAGGCGGCTTGGACTGAAGCTCCCTGGGATTGGACAGCCCCCGAGTGTTTAAACAACCACTTGTAAGGCTTGTATTGCTTACTTCCCTGCATGAGAGGGGTTAGAAGACACCCCAAATGATCTGCTTCACCCCACCCTACCCTGCTTATCTCAACAGGCAGAGATTCTACTCTGTGGTCAAAACACTGAAAAAATGATCAAAATGGTGGTATTTTGGTACTTGGAATACGATCACTCTTATGGACAACATGAAATCTTGTAGAACTGAAAGACAAACCGCCGGAGAGAATCCAGCCATTGACACCTCCAAAGAGCAGTCCTCAGCGAAACCAGGCTGGCAAATAAAGACCAGCTTCCCAAAGGTGGAGTTGGACACCTGCTTCTGGAGTCGTGCCTGTGATGAGGAGCCCCAATCAAATCGGATCTAGTCAATGGGATTGTGAGCCTCCCCAGAGGAGGGAACGAATGAAAGAAGGTTCCTAACAACGTGCCACTTGCCAGGAAAAGTGCCCCCACCGGCACCACCAGGATCCCCCCACGACGATGAACTCCAATGAGGTGAAACACTGTTAAGAATGCAAACCTGGAGCTCTTCCCTGACAGTGTGCCAAAAGAAGACAACTGTGCAATGCTGGGTAACTTCAATGCCAAGGAGGACAAGCTGGGACGCAGCAGGCTTTCCTGGGGAGGAGTGGATTGGAAATAGCAATGGTTACTTACCACGGACACTTGCGACCTCATCACCAACACTGTCTTCCAGTCACCTAAATGCAATCAAACTTCATGGGTGCATCCTCTCAGCAAACCATGGCGCTTCACAGACTCTGCCCCGGAAAGGAGAAGAGATTCAAGACGTGACGTTTATGTGTGGCACCGCGTGCCGGACAGATCCCAGGCTTGTTCTATCCGAGCTAACATTCCCTTTCAACAAAGGCGAGACACGAGACAATTACCGGAAGACAGAGTTAACATCGTAGAGCTCTTCTCTGGGGAGGAATAGGTTGTTCCTGACTTGGAAGGAAAGTTGAGCCAACACATGGCTGGCAACAGTGGATCGGAGAGGGAATGGGCAGCTTGCAGAGGTTTGTACTGGTTTAGGCCACAATGCTCACAGATATCGGGATTGGTTTGACGAAAATGATGGAGAAATGTAGAAGCAGAAACTACTGATGAAAAGTGAGAACTGCATAGAGTTTGCCGGCAGGATAGTT
Source organism: Monodelphis domestica (assembly GCF_027887165.1). Lineage (NCBI taxonomy): Eukaryota > Metazoa > Chordata > Mammalia > Didelphimorphia > Didelphidae > Monodelphis > Monodelphis domestica. The sequence continues at coordinate 5,111,318 of NC_077230.1, forward strand.
CATCTGTCTCCTAGAAGGCAGCATTTAACGCCATCTAAAGTAACGTGCAAAAAGGGCTCAGAGAAATGCAGAATTCTTTATGCTAATAAAGCAGCTAAATTCCTCTTCTGACTGATAGTAGTCATCCTCCGAAGTGCTTCCATGATGCCCTGAAGGCTCTTTGTGGGCCAAAGACCTCTGGCGCATCTCGACTGCTCAGGGCGGATGGAGTCACACTGATTGGTGATGAGGCCATGATCCTGGAGAGATGGACCGGACATTTCTGTAGCGTTCTCAATAGGCCATCCTCCATCCTTCGAGCCACACTTCCAACTGAAGGCTCATATCATGCCATGAAGCACCTGGTGCTGATTCTATTCCAACTGAGCTTTACAAGGTGGCTGGCGGAGGGGGAAAGCGGTTGAGAACATTCTGGGCAATGTGGAAAGAGGAGGCCGTCCTGCGGAAGATCATAGATGCCTCCACGGTTCACCTCTATTAAGGAATAGGAAACAGGCTGTCTTGTGACACCACAACTCTCTTGGCCATTGCCAGAGTCCTCCTTAATAGACTGATCCATAACCCAGACACGGCCATCGACTTCAGAGCCACACTGGCTTCAGAAAGGGCTGAGCAATGATCGATGCTGCTACACAATGCCAGGAGAAATGCCAGGAGCAGAACCAAGATCTAACACAATGTTTATTGATCTGTCAGGCATGGGGGTTTGTGAAAGATCGTGGCAAATTTGGGTGCCCAGAGAATCGCGCCAGTTTTGTATGCCAGCTCCGTATTGGTAGCTACCACTGCCCTTTCTGACAGTCTTCACCCCAGGGCTTTCTAACCTCGTGGATTTTCCTGAGACAACTCTCTGCCCCTGTCGCTTTGGGCACAGAATTTGCTGGTTGGCCGAGCCTCTTGCCAGTTTCTTGTCCTAATAGAGGGTTCCTTTGTGCTGGCTCTGTGGATGATTACCTTTCCTTTTGTCCTCAGGCTTTTGGTCGACCTCTTAGGCAGTTCTGGGATGGAGGAAATCACTTATTGTCGCTTCTAACTGGCTTTATTAAGCATTATTTTGTGTGGTGAAAACTTGAGGGTTCTGTTGGAGGCTCAGATTGCCGACCTCCCTGTCAGCCATTTTTGCTGGAAGTATGAGAGGGACATGTTAAAAAAGAATATAAAAGCAAAAAACAATACAACTAGAATAAACTCATAAAAATATTATCCCTCCTTTCTCAATGTCACCTCCATTGCTAATGCTCTGTTGTTTCATACTTCTATAATTGCGACTGCTAAGCATCTAAATTCTACTTTTTCATTCTTCCAAGTTCTCTCATGTGCTGAAGCTACATAAATCTTCTTTAAGATCACTCTAATAATATTCCTTTTTGAGATCAAAAGCCTTCAGTGACTTTCCATTATTTAAAGATAAAGCATAAACCCCTGGTATTTAAGACCTTCAAAAATTTGCTTCCAATTGATCTTTCTTATTACTATTCCCAACACATACTTCTGCTGTGGTTAAATCCATCTTCCCATTGTTCCAAGAACATCATACTTATTTCCACCTTAACTCATAAAGTTCTCCTTACTTTTAATCCTTTTATTCCTTTCTACTTTTTCAAATTTTATGTATTCTCCATGGTTCTGCCTCATGGTCCCACCTGCTTCATGAATGCTTCCTGACCATTCTAGCCCTCATTAATCTCCCTTTCTTCTGAACTCCTATATGGCTTATCCTCATATATACTATTGCCTTCCCAACTAGACGAAAAGCCCTTTGATGGAAGGCTCCATGCCAAACTTTGTTGTTCTTCATAGCATCTAACACATATTTGGGGCAATACAGGTAGGTCCTCAATAAAGTGCCTAGATGTAAAAAGATTCTTGATCATCAGATAACTATGTGCAAGTAGATCAACTAGTAAAAGATATAATTTCCATCCTGAGATCTAAAAGAATTAAAATTTTGGAATACTATTGTGCTATAAGGAATGATGAAATGCTTGATTTCTATATGAACTGGAGAGAGCTCCACGAACTGATGCAAAGTGAAATGAGCAGAACCAGGAGAACACTGTACACAGGAAGTGAAATGTGGAACAATCAACTGTAATAGATTCTGCTACTGGTAGCAATGCAATGATCAAGAAAAACTTCATGAAACTTAGGAAAAAGAATGCTATCCACATCTAGAAAAAGAACTATGAGAGTAGAAATGCAAAAGAAAAACACATGATTTATCACTCTTATAGATATATGATTTGAGGTTGTGGTTTTTAAAAGATTATTCTATTACAAATATGAATAATATGGAAATAGATTTTAAGTAATGACATGTATAAACCAGTGGAATTACTTGTCAGCTCCAGGAGTGGGGAGGGAAGAGGGGAGAGAGAGAACATGAGTCATGTAACCATGGAAAAACATTCCAAATAAAATTAAAAAAAATTTAAATGTAAAAAATAAAAGAATCAAAATGTGTCCTATAAGGTTTAGATATTCATCTAGTCTATGTGAATGAACTGTGGGAGAGTCGCATGATATATAGTGGCTGTGGTGTGGTGGACTTAGAGAGTGTCACAGAACTGAAAGGAACCTTAAATGTTATCTAGTAGAATAATTAAAATTGTAATTAAAATTATAAGGCTGATAATAGCTTAATAACTTTATTAAATCAAAGTAAAAGGAGTAGTAAAGAGAGGAAAAGGTAGGAAAGAGATAGAGAGGTACTTAGCTTACTACTCTATTGGCCCCCATGATGGATTGAGGCAAATCTCCAAAAAGAGCTTGTCAGCTCTCCATGAGCCAGTCAGAAGACCCCGACAGGCTCCTGAGTCTCCCCTTATAAACTATTTTCTCCACCCACTAGCTCTCCCCGTGACATCTAAGGAACCAACCACAGTTTCTTAATTTTCCTGGGCTACCCAGGGTGGGACAGTGCCTGTGGAATCAGTTTCCTGTCTCATGGGTTCCTTGGTTCTTTAACTTCCTTTCTCTGAGGGCTTATCTATACCTGAATTTACTCGGGGGTCTTTGACCTCCAGGTTCCTGAGAGATGATGTTAAACAAAGTAACATAATGGAGAGAGAAATTCTCTTCCAACACTAGTCCTACCAGGGAAACTGAGACTCAAAGAGTTTAAACAACTTGTCCAAGTTTCCATAGGTAGGGAATAACAAAGCTAGGCTTTAAAACTGGATCATGCCTACAAAATCAGCACTCTTTCCACTGTACCACAGATTAGGAAGACTTGTATTCAGATCCTCCCTCCAATATCAATAAGTTATTTAATTATGTGAGAAACATTAAATTTTTCAGAGCCATCTTATTTGTGGGGCTGCTTTGTGGCACAAATAAGATCATAGATATAAAAGTTCTTTTCAAATATTAAAGCATGACATGTCATTCAGTGTTTTCAGGAGATCTCTTCTATTTCTAGTATGCTATGATATATGATTTTAGCTGCCAATAGAAATAATTGGGCAGTTAGGTGGTACACTAGATAGAACACTTGTCTTCTTGAGTTCAAATCTGGCCTGACATGTACGACCCTGGGTAAATCACTTAACTCTGTTTGCTTCAGTTTCTTTATCTGTATAGAGAAGGGGGAAATGGCAAGCCATTCTAGGATTTTTGCCAAGAAAGCTGCAACGGGGGTGGGGTGGGGGGAGGTGTCACCAAAGGTCAAATGTGATTGGGAAAAAATGACTGAACAACAACGGAATAGTTAGGATTAAAATCCACAGTACCAAAATTACCCATCATAATCACCTGTTTTGCACAGTTTTAAGTCAATTTCCAGAAAAGGGCATCATTAGGCATATGTTTAATATCGTCCCTGCATTCCGCCCAAACAGTGTATCTTTTGGATTTGAATTTGAATATGAGTGCCAGACGCGTTCAAAGCGGAAGTAACTCTGAAGAGGTGCAGATTCGTGTTTTTTGAAGTCTATTAGAAATAAGGTAAAACATCTGAAATTATTCTGGCAACAGCTCTATCTTCTAAGTCAATGGCTATGCTGATAGAAGACACGCAGAGTGACCCTCAGGACAGCTGAGGACTGCTGATGAGCTATGATTTTGTTGAGTATTTTAAAGTCGGAATTATTTGTGGGGAACTTCTCTAAAATGGTTATCGTCTGCCTCATTCGATGGATGTAATGAGACGGGGGGGTTCCTGAAGGGATAGAGGAGATGCTTCCATACTGAGGCTGTGGCTTAGAATGGAATCAGAATCAGTTACAGAACGTCTATGCATGTTCCATAGTCCTTTCAGAGCTCTCCTAGAAGCACTCCCCATTCAGAGATGGTGCCTCAGCTTAGAGAGTTCATGGGAGTCGGAAATGTCGCAGATGCCCATTACACTAGGAAGTAGTCCTGTGGAGTGGAGTGGCTGTCGCTGAGGGCACCTTTGAGACCACTGTTGGCATCTAGACTTGCCTGACCTGAGCTAGACCCTCTCTTCATCCCTGCTGCAGGAGGGCCACGAGCTTCCACCCTTACCCCACCTTTAGGGCTAAAGTCTTCGCGATCCCCGACTCCCACTCTTCCCCCAGAACCCCAAACAAAAAGCCAACCTATTAAACAGACAACTTTCGAGGCAGAGTGATGTAATGGACAAAGATTTGGCCTTAGAACTGGAAGCCTCAGTTCAAGTTCTGCCTGTGAGGCAAATAACAGATAGGCAGTTTTCCAAGATTATTAAAACAGGCGTCCATTTGAATGGATTCCTTTTCCTTACTGTGGGTTCCCTGGATCAATGAAAGCACGAGGCTGCTCAAAATCAAAGCAAAAGGATGCTCGTTGTGGCCTTGCACATCCTTTTGTTTGGAGGCTGGAGGACTAGCCACATGCAGAAAAAGAGGCCTAATTGCACACTAACCAAATAAATTCAGACGTTCACAAGTACCTTCATCCCTGGACTACTGGAACAGGCTGCAGCTTAGTCTGTCTACACAAGTCTCTCCCCGTTCTAGAGCATCCTGCCCTGTTCTCGGCTGTCAAAGTAAGCCCTCTCATTCCCTTCCTTTTACTTGGGGGAGTTGATGGATTCCTCGTGAGGAATTCAAAGACTGCCCATTATTCCTGTTTATTCTGCACATGCCTTGTGGGTACATATTGGTGTGAATATTCTCTCTCCCATAGATTGGGAGCCCCTCACTGGCAGGGGCTTTGTTCCACCCTTTCTTTTGGAATCCCGAGCACATGCTGAGCATTTATTTCTCCTGTGTACATCTTCTCATCTATCCCCCTCCATGTCATGGCTGTGCCGTGTGTACCCAAAGCTCCTGGGACTCTGGAACAGGGCCTCTGAGCGAATGCACCGCCAAAGAGGAGTCTCCCCAAAGGACAAGAACGTGGGGGTCTTATATGCCTTCTGGGGGAACAAAGGGCAGGGAGTGTGATTGATTAGCTCTCCATTAGATACAAGGGAAGGGGGAGCCCAGGCCTTGGCGGACACGAGGAGGCTGATGCTTTACTCTAGCTACAAAAGATGCCTGGAGTTAAAGCTCCTCTGCTTTTCTATCAAATGCCAATGCCAAAATGAATACCCATAGAAAAGAAAGCCATTGACCCAAGTTCGGGGCAACTAGAACCATAGAAGGCATACCTAGAAGACGATGTGAGATTACTTATCATCTCCAGAAGGAAGCAAAGGAGGAAGAGAATTTGAAACTCAATATTCTTTGAAAAATGTTGGAAATGTTCTACATGTAATCAGGGGGAAAATGAAATGAAATATATATATATATGTACATATATATATATATACATACATGAGACAATAAGCAGAGTGAAAGAACAGTTACATGGGGAGCAAGACATCTCTGCTCAGCTGAGAGGGCATCCCGAGTCTCAACGGGTGAAACTCACCTAAGCTATCTTCATTCCCTGAAATTGCCTTAAATCTTTTCTGAAAAAGCAACTGCTTGACTACAGGGTTGGAGGAGATAGGGCTGAGGAGAGACTCTAAATGAACACTATAATGCAAATTCCAACAACAGGGAAATGGGTTTGAGTCAAGAACACATGTGATACCCAGTGGAATCGTGCGCCGGCTATGGGAGAGGGAAAGGCAGGGGGGGGGGGGGGAGGGGAGGGGAGGAAAAGAAAACGATCTTTGTTTCCAGTGAATAATGTATGAAAACGACCAAATAAAATAATATTAAAAAAAATAAAATAAAAAAATCACAAAGAATATATTAAATGATAGTGTAAACACTAAAAAAAAAAATCTTTTCTGAAGATACAGTAAGCGGGGGGTAGAGACTTCAGGAGCCTGCTCCTTTATAGGTTAGCTTCTTCCCAGAGACTTTTTCTCCCTTTGGGGACTGAAGAATATCTGGAAGCATAGGTCTTCCCTTTCACATCTGGAAGTCAGAATATGAGAATTCCTTTTCTAAAGCTCTCACCAACTCTGCCCCTCACACAGGCATGGATCACTGAATAATACATTTTCCCCATGCTTTGAGGCATGTTATATTTGCAAGGAAGTTTACATAAAGAAAAGGAAGTTAGATGATGTAGTAGATAGAGCCAGGGGCCTAGAGTCAAGACGACTCTTCTTCTTGAGTTTAAATCTGGCTTCGGACTACATGTTTGCCTCAGTTTCCTCATCTGTAAAATGAGCTGGAGACTTGTGAGAAAGAACACTCTCCGCATTCAGAGGAAGAACTATGGGAAGAGAAACTCAGAAGAAAAACATAAATGATTGATCATATAGTTTGATGGGGATATAGTTGGGGATGTTGACTTTGAATGATCCCTCTATTGCAAATATTAATGATATGGAAATGGGTTTTGAACAATGATCCATGTAAAACCCAGTGGAATTGCTTGGAGGCTGGAAGGGGGAGGAGAGGAAAAGAACATGAATTATGTAACCATGGGAAAATATTATAAATTAGTTAATCAATAAAAAATTGTAAAATTTTACAAAATGACCTGAAGAAGGACATGGCAAACCATTCCAACATCTTTGTCTAACCCTGATTGTGAATAACACACTATTAATTTTTACTCCACACAAGAAAACCCCAAATGTCACAGTTGGATATGATTGAAATGACTGAACAACAGAACATAAAGATAATCATTTTTTTACAACTACTAGAAAATGCCAAACATCTTTCTTTACTTGGTATAACGATGCATTTTTACAAAAGGGGTAGCAGTGGGGTCGCTGCCTTGTGCTCTCTTTCAACATGCCGGAAAGAAAATATATTCTCAGTTCAAGCCTCCATCACGTGAAGATTCTCCTTACAGATCAAGCAAAATTGAGAAACTGTAGATCATATAATTAAATCAACATTTATCTGAATCATTTCAATGCTTTTAAATTTAATGGATTATACCTACACTGACTAAAATTAATAGAGGATTTAATGAAAACATAACCAAAAGGTAAGCCTACATAATAAATTCTTAATCCTTATACCAGTGGAAAACAATTTAACCTACACACTATTATGCTAGTAAGGAAAAGAAAACAAATTCCTGTGGGCAGGGCAAGAAACTGGCACTGTAAAGGCATTGAGGAGAGCTGTCTTGAGTTCCTATTGGAAGAGCTGCTCAGGTCTCCGTTCTCACTGGCTGAGCCCCTGCCTCACCCCTAGTCTGTAGCTAGTTCAGCTTTTCCCTGATGAAGCTTCCGCCCCTTATGAAGCCTGATTGGCTCCAGCTCTTCTGACGCAGCGTCCTGTGGGGCCAATAAAAATCCAGGCTCTGCCTACTATGCAATTTACTAGAGGAAATTGTACCGCTTTGATTGAGTGACGGGATGCGTTTCCGGGTAGAGGTAAGACGGAGGGTCTGTCTCCAGAGAAACCAACTGCCCTCCTTGTATCCTTCCGCATATCCTACCTTGTGGGTAAAGCAAATCACTCTTTATTAACAGTTCAATGACTTATGAGAGCTTCATTTTCTCCCAACTGGAACCTGAATGAAGAGAGCAGAGACTTTGGAACCACCTATGACACTTCCTGAAGAGTTTTTCATCGCACTCACCTGTCTTTGTTAGCCATCTACATGGCCCCTAATAGGTTCTCTGAAGTCATTGCTGAGACTGTCACATTCCTTTACATGGGTGGTCTCTAGCTTTGACTCCTTCCTGTCTGAGTTACCTCCCCCAGTGTGCTATATAGAACTGGATCTGGGGTGTGTGTGTGTAGCAGGATGTATGCAGTTAATATTTTCAAGTTTATCTTCAATATTGACATATTTTCTTAAATCTAGAAAATCAACAAAACAATATCAAGCCCTGATATCTATAGCATTTGAGTTCTCTCTTCTAAACAGTTTCTAGAGATTGCCTTTCAGATCTTGTTCCCTCTCCCCTTTTTTTCTGTAGTGATTCATTCTTATACATATTAATGTCTGCAGGAAATAGAGTAGATAGAAGTATTGTTGCCTGGTAAAAAAAAATTCTGCTCTCCTTGTGATCATTTCCTCCCCACCCACCCCCATTTGGAGAAGAAGAAAAGGAGGAGGAGGAGGGGGAAGAAGAAGGTAAAGAGGAGGAGGAGATTACAATAAAGTGAAAACCACCATGTTTTCTACTCTTTGGACATTGTTCCAAACGATTTTCTACAATAGTTGGACAAGTTCACAGTTCCACCAACAATGCATTTGTGTCCCTATTTTCCCATGTCCTCTCCAACATTTGTGTCACTTGCCCCAGATAAGATTCACCTTTTGAGGGAGGATGCTGTCCATGGATACACAATTCTTTTTCAAATGTAGTAATCTCTCTAAGCTCTCTTTAATGAAATCCCTGTAAATTCTGTCCTTTTAAGTTCCCCATCTCTGATTATAGAATCTTTCTCTCCTCCCCTGGGAAAGGAAAACCTTCCACTACTGAACTGAGATATTCCTCTTTCTCTATTTCATTCTCTCTCTTTGTTGCTTCATTCACTCTCTTGTAGACCCTCTTTTTTTCTTGAAAGGAAAGCAAAAGGGAAAAGAACTGATTAAGTAACTACTATGTGCCAGGTACTGTGCAATTAGAATCTGTTACCCTAACAACTAAGATTCCCAGCATCCTACTCACTTCCTGTCATTATGTGCTGACATAGACAGGATATAAATTGTGTGGAGGTCTGTCTCTCACTCTCTTTCCTTTCTGTCTTGGCTTTGGTGGAGCAGGGGATTTTTGAGCAGTGTGTAATTGGCAATCTTGTGCCTTTGAACTACATTTCCCAGGAGCCCACTGACTTCCTGTCATTACATGCTGACCTAGACAGGGGATAAATAGGTGGTCTTCCATGGCTAGCTCTCTTTCCAACCTGGGTTGGGATTTTGGTAGTGCTGGCTGTTTAGAGCACATAAATTAACCATGGTCACGTGGTTTTATTTTGTCACTTCTAGTAATTATTAATAAATCTTATAAAATATATTGAAATTTATTATAGATTAATTTTAATTTTTATAGTAGGTAGAAAACCTTATAATCATGTAGTTTTATTTTGTCAGATAATAAACTTTATAAAAATAATACTTGAAGTATTGGACATTAATTTAAATCTTACATTTATGGTGACCAGAAGTGGAGTTCAGAACCCTTAATTCTCTCTGAGTAGATTAGTTTGAAAAGAAACCACATTTCTCCTGCCCTTCCCCTTCCAAGGAACTCTCTTCAGAGTTTTACTGCTGTTACTGCTGCCACCTGTTTTTGCCAATCCTGCCTCCTCCAACTAACTGCCTGGGTGGTCCCAGTTGAGCCACTGCTGCTGCTCCTGTTCCTCCTCCTTATCTTCTTGTTGTTGCTGCTGCTGATTGCTGCTGACAAGCTGGGAGTCCTTGGAACCATTCTCCAAACAAGCTAGGAAAGTATAAATCCTGCTTTCCTTTACATTGCCAACACCTGAGTGCTTGTTAGATGCTTGCCTTGGAAGGCCAGGTGTGCTTCCCTTAGGCAATAATTGGACTCCTAAAGGATTTCTATTTGAGGAGAGCTTCTACCTTCTTAACTCCCTGTCCACATGGCAGGGGAAGCAAGCTGTTCCCTGGCATTTTTGCCCCTGGGGGGGAGGGGATAGAAGGTACTTTTCCTAACAGGAAGTAGAATTATAAGCATGTCCCACTCTATGAAAGAGCAGTGCATTACCTATCTCAAACAGCTCCCAGTTTTAGGATGTTTCTTCTTCCTACCATTTCTGGTCCTTGCGATTAGCTTGAATAATACTGAGATTCAGGAGAGAAATTCATCTCCCTACACCCCCTTGCCATTCTGGCCTGACCAATCTCTACAATACATCCAATATGGGATTCCTTAACACTATGTTCAGTGAGGAATTCTCCCTCACTATGTGAGATCCCAGAGGTGTGACTAAAAGGAACCTAGATAGATGGTGATACTGAGGAGGGGAAGGAACCTTAAAGAGCCTGGGGGTGGATTTTAAGCCTTTTCAGACTCCATTGTTTTATGAAAAATCTCTGTATAATGAACTGTTAAATTCAGTGCCTGTATCCTGTCACATATATTGTATTTGCTGATTGCTTGTTTTAAGATTTTATTTTGTTTGTTAAGTTCTGTTACACTGTCATTTTGAACTACTATGTTTTGGCTATTAGCTATTCTGTCGCACTGTCTTTATTTGTACCTTTCCCCTATGACTGGACTGGAGAAGATACCATTGTAAAAGTACCTTTGAGTTGTTTGTAACAAGAGGTAAGGGTCCATTTAGTAACTGAAGTGAAGTGCTATAGCACTGCTCCTCACCTCCACATTAAATGGATGAGACATATAAAAGACATGCCTTTAGAGCTGTTACAGCCAAAGGAGGGAGCAAACCCAAGGGGTTGATTACCCCATGATGGGTTATAGTTTTCTCAAGGGGCATGGTACCCCTAAAATGGCCCCCAAGAGGGAGCATTTCAGTCAAAATTAAAAGCCATGAGCTTTAGTGGCTATCTGAGTGCATACGAGTGTTGGTCAACACCTGCTATGGGGGAAGATTGTGTAATTGTCATAGGAATTGCAACACACTCCTCAAGGGGGATTGCATAATTGTCATAAAGCTAAAAAATTTTTAAGAAAGAAACATTTCAGGAAAAGGAACTCGATAACTCTTTGAATCGAGAATATGAATTGTTTGAAGATGCCTGAAGAAAACTCCATAGCATCAGAAGACCCAGAATGAACCATGGAGTATAACTGATTGAACTATGGGGAGTTGTAAGACATCTATTTTGTATGTATACTCTTATGCAGAAGGGGACTGCCCACTAATTGGCTTTTTGTCAATGCTCCTAGCAATCATCAATTTTTGTTCTTTTTCCCTTTTATCCACAAATTATTGTAATTTATAAGTTGGTTATGTTTACACGATCCATTGGAGAGACTAGTCTCCCAAAGGATCTGGTGGGGATTGTGTAATTAGAACCTGTTACCCTAACAACTACAATCCCCAGCAAAACTAGGATTCCCAGCACCCTATTCACTTCCTGTCATTATGTGCTGACATAGACGGGATATAAATTGGGTGGAAGTCTGTCTCTCGATCTCTTTCCTTCTTGTCTTGGCTTTGGTGGAGCAGGGGAGTTTTGAGCAGGTAGAAAAACTTAATCACATCGTTCTTTTTTGTCAGATAATAAACTTTATAAAAATAATACTTGAAGTATTGGACATTAATTTAAATCTTACAGTACCCTGATAAGTCCCTTATAAACATCATCTGTAAGGGTCAGGATATAAGCGGTAAAAATAAAAGGGCTGGACTAAATTTATGAGTGTGGTCACTAGTAATTATTACTCAATTCCAAATGAATGTTTATGGTAGTTTATTTACAAAAGGAGAAATAGTGAAAGTAAGAAAATCAGAGAGAGTAGATATTTTACTCTGACCTGGTCTGAACCAGGCAGGGCTTAAGAGGCCATAGCAAAGGTGGCCCAGAGCTAAATTAAATAAGGGTTTTAGCCATGAGGCCTCCTCCAAGATGAGGGACCTCAGCAGAGGCCAGTGCCTCCAGAATGAGCCAGGGAAGTGTTAGGAGGGTGATTTAGGGATGGGACCAGATGGATAGGTTTAGGCCAGTATCAGAAGATGAACAGGTTTGGGAAGGCCTACAAACCCAGCCAAGCAGAGCCTGACTGTAAGATGACACACTCAGACCACTTAAATAAAATGGGAAGTAGGCTTCATAAAAGAAATAAGGCAGAAGGAAGGGTATGGGATAAGCCATAGCTCATTTCCTAACTAATACCCCAAGATCTATATCTCTTCACAAAGCTCTCTTGAGAGTGATTTTCCCCTACTCTAATCCTCCCTAACCCCCCTTCCCCCAGTCTCTGATTTTGGCTAAAATAAACTAAACCCCCTTATTTGGTTTTAAGGAAAGGGTCTATGTAAGTCTGAAGGACCCAGGCCTGGTCTCACAATCAGATGCCAGATGATTCTGTATCACCAAGAATTGAAGCAGATAAAATCGATTAGCAAAGCAGACAGTACAGCAGAGTAGCAGAGCAGTTAGGGCAGCCAGACAGCAGAAGAGGACAGGGAATTCAGGGTAGTATACGGTCGTATTGAGGGAGATCTAGCCTCAGTGGGCAGGCACCCCCTCTGCCCCCCTAAGAGAAAAAGAAGTTGGAAATGAGGGAGATCAAAATTGAAAGTTGCCCTGAGAAATTCAGCCAGGAAGAATGCCAAGGCCCCATAGACAGATAAGCTCCGGGCTTGTGCTGGGGCCTGTCCTAGGTCCCTGATAAACTTCAGCACTGAGACCCCAGGTACAAAAAGCAACTTTCTAACAGGGGCTTGTGCTGGGGCCTGTCCAAGGTCCCTGATAAACTTCAGCACTGAGACCCCAGGTACAAAAAGCAACTTTCTAACAGGGGCTTGTGCTGGGGCCTGTCCAAGGTCCCTGATTAACTTCAGCACTGAGACCCCAGGTGCAAAAAGCAACTTTGCAACAAAGGTTATTCATAAAAAAAGTATTTAAACCCCAGCCTGTCAGAAGCAACTTGGAACTCTGACAGCAGAGGTTCCCACTGATGTGTGTATCAGTCTTTTTTTCAATAAAGGGCCTGTTCCGTGTCTGATTACATTGCCCAAGATTCTTCCTTGGTGGGGGGTGAATTCCCAGACCCTAACAGTATCAACCACTAAGGAAAAGCAGCCTGTCTCTAGGTCAAAACCAGAGAAAGACCCCTAAACCTCAGTTTACTGTCTTTCCCTGCCGTTCCCATTCTAGAATTCTCTCCCTGTTAGTCTCATGCTCCTGCAAAGTTGCTCTAACCCTCTCTTCCTTATTAACAGAAGGGATTCAGTCTTTTTTACTCAGCTACACGGAAGTTCTAAGGGAAAATAGGAAAGCAGGAAGAGATCCTCAGCCAGAGCTCCTCCAGGATCAGGTTGAAGGTGAAAGACTTCATCACACAAGTTCTTGTCACTCTTAAAGACCATCCTTTCATCACTTCCTGTGGCTTCCTTCCACTTTTACATGGAATTATACCTATAGTTTTGCTTAGGACTGCCCAGGGGTCAGTCAGTGGGTTCTGATTCGTCACCCACTTTCATGCACAGGTCACAGACCTCCCCTACTTAAGAATAAGTGGAGTGTATACGCTTCTGGTGATAAAATCTAAAAATGGGCAAAGGGAGAGTTAATCCCATCTTCACACATCTCAATTGATCTTAATAATAACTGCCTGAGCTAGGTGCTTTATTATACAGATGGATTAAGTGACTTGTCAAGGATCACATGGCTAGTAAGTGTTAGAAGCCAAATTTGAACTCAGGTCTCTCTGATTCCAGACACAGAGCTCTTTCCACATGCTACCTTGCTACAGAAGAAACTACAGAACTATTTTCTCATCATTTAAAAACCATTTACTGACTCACATACTGATTCACAAGAGCTGATTGTTGTTTTCAGTATGAGCCTTTACACTTTGGAAATTAGCAAGTGTTACAAATCAGTGCTTGATTTATTGTTTTGTTGATTGTCTAGACTTTAAAAAGTGATTGATAAAATGCAAACAAAGCATATTAAATTTAAAAGTATATTGTATGTCTGTATATTTCCCCCCTCAGAAAGCTAGTTAAACATTTTCCTAACACACCCCTGAGTATATCAACTATTCTTGAAGAAAAAACTAGAATCGAATAGTGTCAGATAATTTTAGGGTTGTGACTTTAAATCTAGATTTAAGTGGTCACCATATAAAATTTCCAAACCAGTCTGGAAATTTATGGTAATTTAATTAATATAGAGGGAAGGAATTTAAGGAGGAAGAAAGAGGATATAGGATTTCTTCTACCTGGTCTATGCCAGGGAGAGTTTTAAACTCCCCGCCTCTAGATCTCTGAAGAAGATTAGAGGTTTCTGGGAGGAAAAAGTTAGAAAGTAAAGGAGGAAAATTCAGGCAGAAACTCACCACCAAACCAGACAATAGCTTGTAGCTAAGATACCGAAAGGCTCAGCACACAGCTCTCAGCTAACTCTCCACCGACAATCAGGGAAAGAGAGAGAGAGAGAGACTCCTTGAGGGATGAAAAATCTCAAATATATAGACCTTTCATCCTTGTGTCTTGTGAATCTTAAAATTTCTCAGACTCTACCTTGGAACATTATCTTAAGGTTATGGTTAAGGCTATTCCCCATTTTAAACAATGAAGGTACTTAATCAGGAATGTATTGAGAACTTTACATTACTCCACCCATACTTAGGCATACTTAAGGGGAAGATAAAGTTGTAAAACTCCTTACTGAACAATGAAAAAAGTCCTCAACCCATACTTATAATGAGGGTAAGCCCTTAAGCTAGGTCTATTTTTAGATCTAATACAAAAGGGTACTAAGTATCTATGAAGGTCAAATTAATCACTAAAAGGGCAAGCTTAGCAAAGAGATGTGAAATACTCAGAAGTTTTAGTCTACCCAGAGAAGGTGATAACAAGATGTGAATTAAGAAGGTGATAACAAGATGTGAATTAAGAAGGTGATAATAAGATGTGAATTAAGAAAGTGATAACAAGATGTGAATTAAGAATAGTCAGTCCTTTGAAAAAGCATCTACTGTGATTGGTAGACATGAAAACTTAGGGGAGGTGACATAGGAGAAAATTCTCTTTAAAAGGAGCTGTCTGAACCAGTTCAGGGGAGTTAAGATCAGTTGAGCTCAGGAGCTGAACTGAAGGGTCTCTCTGAACACTAGAGTTTTGCTTGGGACAGTCTTGTGGTGAGTGATTAAAGACTGACTTAGTTTTCTCTCTTAAAAGAAAGGCCTAGTCCAATGCCTAGGCCCTATCCTTCCTATTATTTTCTCTTACTCTGTCTCTCTCCCTTTCTTTAAGTCCTTCATTGTTATTAATTAAAATCTCCATAAAACCCAGCTGACTTGGGTATTTCATATTTGGGAATTTTTCCCATGGCGACCGCTTATTTTTGATTTAAATCAAGACACTAAAAATTATCTTTACAGTTCAGGCAATTCACAGTCTTGAAACCCATATTTTCGTGGTCACAGTTTATAGTGACCACTCTTTTGTCTGTAACAGTCTCCTCTAAATTTTCACATCTACCAATCACATGAAAGGCTTTTTCTCCAGGACCACCCATACTTTTAGTTCACCTTCTTTGATTTGATTATATCTTTAGAGTTACTTAACACTTCTTTGTTAAGTTCACCTTTTGTGAGTTACTTGACCTTTTTGTGATTAATTTAACCTTTATAGTTATTTAACATCTTTTTGTATTAGATCTAAAAATAGACTTAACTTAAAGTTCTAGCTTCACTATAAGGTGAGAACTAAGTACATTCATTGTTCAATCAGGGGAATACAACTTTATCTTCCCCTAAAGTACGGTCTAAGTAGGGTGGAATAGTTTTTAAAGTTCACATTGGAAATTTTGACATACAAGAATAAAAAGAAATATAAGATAAAATGAAAGACCATTTCTAAAGTACTCAATAGGATCAAAATGTTTACTTCTCATATGGGAAAATGGTATATTTAAACCTTAAGAATGATATAATTAATGTAATGGACTTCTCTACTAGCAAAAATGCAATGATCTAGGACAATTCTGAAGGACTTATGAGAAAGATGCAATCCATATTCAGAGGAAGAACTGTGGGAGTAGAAACACAGAAGAAAAATAACTGCTTGATCACATGGGTTGATGGGGATATGACTGGGGATGTAGACTCTATATGATCACATAACTGCAATGATCAATAATATGGAAATAGGTCTTGATCGATGACACAAGTAAAACCCAGTGGATGGCGTGTCGGCAACAGGGGGTGGAGGAGGGGAGGGAAAGAACATGAATCATGTAATCATATAAAAAGATTCTAAATTAATTAATTAAATAAAAATTTCAATTAAAAAAGAATTATATTAATTGAATAGTTTGAAGGAGTATATAGAGATAGAAGCTGAACATAATAAAATGAGTTAAAAAATAAACTTGGATGAGGAATAATTATCTCACATAAAAGTAATATGAAAGAAAGAAATATTACAATGAAAAGAAGGGGGGAATGGAGGGATGATAATACTAGTACTTATTCTCATCAGATCTTGGTAAAAGAGGGAACAATACATACATAAAAAGGGTAAATTTTTTTGACCTTATAAGAAAATAAGAGTGTGGGGGATAATTATTAAAAGAGGAAATCTTAGAAGGACATATAGATTAAGAAAAAAAGAGAGCAAGGAGATAGATAGGGAATAATATGTTATTTATATTAACAAATAAGAGGCTAAGAGAGGAAAAAGGAACTCATAGAAGGATAAATAGATTAACAACTAGGAGGTGTAAAGGGTGGCAAAGAGACCTTGAATAGAATCCTGCTTATTTGATGGACAGCTAGCTTGGTGGCAGTTGAGAGTCAGCAAAGGATTCTGGGTAAAGTACTGGGAGCTGAGGAGATTTCTGATCAGGAGAGCACTTCCAGCTCTGGAAGGGAAATGGAGAGTAATTTTTCTTGGGTGGCTGAGGAGATCTGAAGCTACAAGAGGGAAAAGAGCCAGACTTTCCTACTTGCCTGTGAACCTGCTTCCATAGAGAAATACTTCTACCTTTCCTCCACCTGACAAAGCAACCCTAGACTCAGAAGGAGTTTGGTTTGGACTTTTTGACCTGAGCCGATCTGTCCATTTCTTCTGGGTCTCCCCTTTGCCTCCTTAGTATTTGATTGAGATTTTAAAACTAATGATGTTAGCTTAGAAATAAAGAAAGACTGACAGCTGGAAAGAAGGCAGAGTCCTTTGGGATTCAACTCAAACCTTCTAGATTCCCCTGTTGTGGGGTTTTAGCTTCAGGGCATCCTCTTCCCTTTTCCCTTCTCTACTTCCCTTCCCCTTGCCAAATAAAATCTTAGTTCAGTTAGATTTGGGGGTTGGTTTGGTTTCTTAAAAAGACAAAGTTTGGGTGATTGAGAACAGGATTCAAGGGTGAAATCCCATCTCATCTGTGGCAAACAAAACTTGGTCTGCCACAACCCTCCACACTCCAGGGGACTTGCCTACAAGCCTCTCTGCTCTGGACAACACACAGGGATATAAACTTCTTCTCTGTAGTTGTGCCCACCTTAGGACTCAAGGGGGTATATTAATAAAATATCCTTTGAAGAGAGAGACAGAAAGTCCTTTCAGTCTCTCTAAGGTTACCCCAAGCTCTGGTGTTAGCTAACTCTGGGGAGGGAAAGATCTTGAAATGTGCATCTGAGAATACATACCAAACAATACAGAATGAAAGAGCCTTTCCATTGGGAGTAAAGTAACTCAGCTCAGCCCAAAAGGGAGAATCCTAGATCTCATCCAAGGGATAGCTCCCCAGAGTCATTAGTGTAGCAAGCCAAATAGGGACAAGATGGAGACTGCCAGCTTCTTCCCAGAATCTTCCCCCCATTCAGCAACACAAAATGGGGTTACCTCTTCCATCTTCTCTCTCGAAGCAGAAAGTCTGAGTTTCTGAACTGCTGAAACCCAAGTCTGAAGAGATTCAAACTAAAGAGGATTTCCTTCTCTCCCACTCTCACCATCTGCCTCCAATGATGGCATTGATCTCCACCAATGAAGAGTCTCATACTTATAGGTTTGGTGCCTGGGTTTCTGGTGTCTTTGGTAATCCCTACCAGCCTTAGAGTTGAAGCTATGGCAACTTTGAGGCCTGGCTTGCAGGCAGGATGTTGAGCCAGCCAGGTAGGGAAATCCTCTGAGGCCACGTTGCCCAAGACTTGAGTCCAAGGGATGGTAAGGGTTGGAGATAGTGGTAGAGAGCCTAGAAATATATTCCTAATTCTCTTAAAAGTATGGGAGAACCTTGAGAGAGTGATGAAATTTAACATACCTGGCCTTTAAGCATTTGGGACTAGGGTAGTCAGCATTCCATAGTACAGTTTGACATCTGGTAATGCCAGGTTTCCTTTCTCACTTTTTTGCCCCAAAAAATTTCCCTTGAGATTCTTAACCTTTTATTCCTCCAGATGAATTTCACTATTTTTTCCTTGCTCTATATAGTACTCTTTTGGTAATTTAATTAGAATAGTACTAAATATATAAATTAATTTAGATAGTATAATAATATTTTTATTATATTTGCTCAGGTTTCAACTTAGGTCTACCTATTTCTATAAAGAGTGTTTTTTAGTTCTATTTAGTTAGTTTCTGTGTTTGTCTTGGCTGAACAAGCACTGTCCCTGCTATAACTATGATATTACTGGAGCTGCTCCTGCTCATCCATCATCATTTCATATCAGTAGAAAAAAATCTGCAACTGTTACTGCAAGGGTCACCTTTTGTCCTGTGTCTCTGATGCCATCATTATGCATTTAGAGACATACAGTGAACTGAAAAAACTTAGCTTCACTCACCACATGCACCAGGCTGAGACTTGAGACTTGGGCCTCCAGAACCGGGGAGGCAATGCCTAGGATTTCTGGGTTTTGTTTTCCATATTTTTATTTTTTCCCTTTTTTCTTCCCTTTTCCTTTAGTATTGTCCTTATCTGAAGGCCTGTCCAGTAAAAGCCCTATAAACATCTAAATAGTACAAGATCCTCTAAAAGATTCTTAGGACCTTGTCACCATTGGAATGGAATATTTTTAAGTATTCTACATGAAAAAAGCAGTACTAAATAGAATCTTTGAAATGCAAAAACAAGAGTCAAGAGAAACCTAAAAAGGTAATGAAGTTCTCCTATTAAAATTAGGAGAAGAAACAATTAACTCATTAGAACCTTAATGTCTTCTGTAATTGGTAAAATAAAATGTCTTTATAATTTAGAAAATTAACATAAAAAATAAAAACCATTAAAAAAAAGAATCTTAGTCTTCAGAGGCCACAGAGGGAATCACATAAAGCAAACAGGACCATGTTATGATGGATTTGAGAGGAAAGAAAAGAGAGGGTGAAAAGAATGTGTTGGTGTGGAAAAGAAGAGAAAAGGTGAATTCTATTATTTCTAGTTGGGGTACGTGAAAAGAATATGCAAATATGAAGAAAGTGATAGTGTGAAGCAGGCATCAATTGAGGCTCATTCTTATCCGAATAGGATGAAGAGTTGGACACAGCACACACACAGGGTTTGAAGTACATCTACTGTATTAGTGGGGGACTTTGAAGGAGGAACCAAAGTTGCTAGATACTTGGGGATTTAATATAATGTAACACTTCCTTCCTTCCTCCCCTTCTCCCAATTGGCTGGGAAGAAATGGAGTCAGTTCTGACTAGCCTAAAAGGCACTCAACCTCCTTCTTGAAGTGATGTTTTCGAAGTTCCCTTCCTAACACATTGAGTCTGATTGAAGTCTCTATTAAAATCAAGATTTGTCTATTTATTTAGGTATAAAGGGTTGAAGGGTAATGAGGACAGGGGGATAAGGAAATCCCTAGCTATTTTCCCTATACAGATCTTAAGGGTTTGAACCAGGAAGCCTTCTTTAGAAATAAGCTCTGGGTTCCCCTAAGGGAAAAAGGAATCTTTATCCTAAAGATGCTACCAGTTGAGAGATAAGATCCTGTTCAGGTAAAAGAATTGAGAACTGTGTATCTTCACAGCCAAGGGTAGTTCTCCTTCTCAGCTCATGGAGCCAAAGACAAGAAGCCTTGGTTTCCCCCAACTGTTGCCTCCTCCATTTTTGCTAGAAAATTCCATACCATCCCCCAAAGTTAGCTGGGGTTCATTCCATTTCCTTTTCTTCTGAGATAGGTTTGTCAAATTCAAATTTTTCACGGCTTCTGGCTTTCCCCTCTTATACACTACCTCAAACACAACAAGGGAAAATGTGTGGATGGGGTATAAAAATGTATTTTTTTTTCTTCCAGAGAGGGAATAGTACCAAGCAAATCAATCTTCAGCTTTCAGGGAGTAGACACTGAATTGGGAGAAGAAGAGGGGAAAAAAGAAAGGGCAAGAAGTAGTGAATGGGACCTGGAAGAAGGGGGAGAAGGTGGGATTACAAATGAATGCATGTAATGGAAACAGATTAATTATTGATTATTGATATTGATTATATTCTTTCTCTTTCATCACATTTTTTTTCCTGTAAGGGATATTATAAGGGAAAGGGAGGAAAGATGAGGACATGATGGAGGGAAATACAAAATTAATGATAATATCTGAATGTAAGTGGGATGAACTTATTAGAAAAATCTAACTTTTTTTTTGCTTACAAACAACATACTTGAAGCATAAAAATTCACAAAGAATCAAAATAAGATGACAAAGCAGAATTTATGATCTTTCGCTTGAATTTAGAAAAGCTTACTGTAGCAATCATGATTTCAGATGCCTGAAAAGTAGAAATAGAAATGGCTAAAAGAAATAAAACAAGGTAACTACATTACTTTGAAAAGTACCATAGATAGTGAAATAATATAAACACTGTAAAGTTTAAAATTTAGGGGAGACTGAGAAAACTGAAATTAGTTTCTCTTTGCAAGGAGTATTATATTTTATGAGGTTTATTAAAGATTAAGAATTAAAGAAAATACAGGATAAGAAACATGTGCCACCAGAGAGGCCTAGACAAGACCTCACCTACATTATGGAAAGAGCCACGTCTGCTCCAAAATGGAAGTCCAAAAGAGATCACAAAAGCCTTTGCAATCAGGTTAAATCCCTTCTCGATCTTGGCCCACCTCAGAATTCTGTGAGATTACAAAGCATCTTGGGGAAGTGGAGCAAGGGCTTGTGGGGACTGAAGTCTAGAGTTTGAGTCTATTTTTACAACACTTAAGAAATATACATCAAATTTCATAATATTTAAGAAAATTTCATGAAATTACTGGGAAAATTAGAATGAAAAATTGTAATAGTTGGAAACCTTAATGGACCCCTTTTGGAACTATATAAATCTAACAGAAAGATAAACAAGAAAAGTTAAAGGCCTGAATAGAACGTTAGAAAATTGAGTTTTCAAGATAATGGACCAATTTGAGAAATAAAAAACACTTCTATTTATGCAAAATGATGTTTTGAAAAAACTTAGGACTGTCCAGGATTTTTATTCTTCTGCTCTAGGATCAAGGACAAACTTTGATATTTCATGCCATTTAAAGCCTGTTTTTGATCTACCTTTCCAGCATGTTTACATATCACTTCTCTTCACTCTCCAATCTACTCAAACTGGCCTGTTTGCCATCCCTCTTACATAATATTCTATCTTCATATCTTTGCACAAGCTGTCCCATTCCTGGACTTTGCTTCCTTTCTTCCTTTTAGAAGCCCCTTTTGAAAGTCATCCATCTTCAAAGAATCACCATTTACATTTCCTTCATGCAGCCTTTTTGTTCTGAATGTTCCCCCTCCTCCAATAATGCAAGTAGCTCTCCCATGACCTCATAATTTCTGATTTTGGGGGGTCTACTTAGATGTGTATATATTATTCTGCTGGGAAACTGTAAGCTTCCTAAAGTAGGAACTATTCTATATTTGTTTTTTAACCCTTACCATCTAGTGCACTGCTCGGTTGATTATAACAGGTTAAAAGATTTTTTTTTTGCATTTCAATACATTAAGAAACATAAGATTTCTTAAGGATGTAGCATTCAGTAGTAGTAGTAGTAATAACAGCAAGAATTTTTAAGTGTGACACCATAGATCTTCCTGATTTCAAAGCTGCCCATTATACCATCTTAAACGTTTATTTCAAATAGGCCACATCCATTTGTCCTTTTAGTTTAGAACACATACATCATTTGATGATGACTTTATACACTGATTTTATAAACAAAAAAGATGATGGTTTTTCGGTTTTTTTTCCTCCTTTTTAAATTTAGAATATTTTTCCACGGCTATAGGATTCACGGTCCCCCTCTACTTCTTCCCCTCCCCCGTCCTGAATCCAACCAGCAGTTCCACTGGCTTATACATGTATCACTATTCAAAACCCATTTCTGCAGACAAGATGATTTAAAAGCAGCCCAAACTACACCTAAATGTTCTTATTGTGTTAAGTTAGGCACAATTAAAGTTAAAACCGCCAGGAACCTTCTACCTGGCTGGTAAAGAATAACTTTACAAAGCGACTTACGCTCCGCCTCGAGAGGGAGACCACTTCCTCCTCCCGCCCCATAGAGAAAAGGAGCGGGGCGGGGAGGTATGCGTGTGTGAAGGATAGGGATCTGGAAACTCTGCGAACCGCCTGGGCCAGAGTCGTGGGGTGGGGTGGGGGTGGGGCTCCTATCGCACGCTAGGGGGCGGCACTGAACTTTTTTAACCAACTCCTTATCCGTTTTTGAGCCTCTTTCTCTTCTAGACCCGGAAGAGAGCAAAGGAAGGCGGGGCTGTCTCGACTGCCCGCCTTGCTCTTCTTACTTCCGGGGCTAGGCTTCTCCCGTTACTATAGTAATGGGGCAGGCAAGACTAATAGCCCTCAGCTTTTACGCCCAAGTAGGTCAGACTCCGCCGAGTTCCCTTCCGAAGCGAGGAGCGCGAACTACGGTTTCCTGTATCAGCTGTTGAGTGACAGGCGCGTCATGGAGGGAAAGAGAAAGAGGAAGGATAATGGCAGCTATCCCGTGACTTGAGGTGCTGTCACATGACTCTGTGGCTGCTGGGAAGAAGGAAAGAGAGTGAGGAGAATCGCGGGACGGGCTGGTAGGAGGTCCTAGGCTGGAGGGGTAGGACGTGGCCCTGATTGTTTCAGCTGCTGTTAACTATGGGGACCGTCCTGGACATCAAGATCAAAAGGGCCAATAAAGTCTATTACGCCGGGGTAAGTGGGGGCTTGCCCCTAGGGCTGAAAGGGCTTTGGCGAAGAGAGATGGTATGATTTTAGTCATGTTGAGACTTTTGTTTTGATTCAATGTCCATGTTTACCTACAATAGGGGGCAGCTGGGTAGCTCAGTGGATTGAGAGCCAGGCCTAGAGACGAGAGGTCCTCAGACCTCAGACACTTCCCAGCTGTGTGACCCTGGGCAAGTCACTTAACCTCCATTGCCTAGCCCTTCCCACTCTTCTGCCTTGGAGCCAATACACAGTATTGATTCCAAGATGGAAGGCAAGAGTTAAAAAAAAAATAAAGGGCTACAATGCCATTTGAAAATGTCTCTAGACTGGCTGTATGCACCTTAGGAAAGTCATTTAACCCCCATTGTCTAGCCCTTGGAGTCTGCTTTGTATTGATTCTGAGACGGAAGGTATGAGTTTAAAGAAGAAAAGAAGATGGCCCATGACTTTGAGAGCCTGAAATAACCTAACCTTATGCTGTGGGTCATATTTCTTAAAAATAATACTAGAATTAGGAAAGCTCTGCAAACATTCTACTGATTTTAGGTCATTTAAAATGTTTGTTATCTATGTGAACTTGGGCAAGTCACTTACCCTCTACTGGCCTCAGAGTCCTCATGTAGAAAATGATGATGTTAGAGTGGATAGACTCTGAAGACCCTTCCAACTTAAAATCTTATGATTCCATGTACTCAGAGAAAACATTCCATTATACTCATATTTATTTTTATTTGCATTTCTCTAATCAGGAGGGATTTAGAACACTTTTTCATGTGATTATTGATGTCTTTGATTTCTTCATATGAGAGCTTCCTATTCATATCCCTTGACCATTTGCTGATTGGGGAATGGCTTGATTTTTTGTAAATTTGACTTAGTTCCTCATATATTTGGAAAATTAAACCTTTGTCGGAGAGTTTTGTTATACATATTTTTTCCCCCAGTTTGTTGCTTTCCTTCTGATTTTGGTTAAATTGGTTTTGTTTGTACAAACCCTTTTTAATTTGATGTAATCAAAGTCTTTCATTTTACATTTTGTAATGTTCTCTATCTCTTGCTTGGTCTTAAATTCCTACCTCTCCCACAGATCTGTTAGCTATACTATTTTATGTTCATCTAATTTATTCATGATTTCATTCCCTGTATTTAAGTAATTTACCCATTTTGAATTTATCTTGGAATAGGGTGTGAGATGTTGATCTAGACCTGATTTTTCCTAGACTGTTTTCCAGTTTTTCCAGCAGTTTTTGTCAAATAGTGAGTTCTTGTCCCAAAAGCTGGGATCTTTAGGTATATCGAACACTAGCTTGCTGAGGTCATTTATCCCAAGTCTATTCCACTGATCCTCCCTTCTGTGTCTTAACCAGTACCATATTGTTTTGATGATCACTGCTTCATAGTACAGTTTAAGATCTGGTACTGATAGGCCCCCATTCTTCCATATTGATGAAGCAATGCTAACTAATGGTCACTGATGCCTTTTCTGAGTGCTCACAAAAATCACTTTAGTAATATATTGTAAAAATCTTCCTGGAATGGAATAGGCCCTCAGGGGCCTGAAGTTTGTGGATCTAGCCTACTTTTTTGAAAATCGAAACAGTTTTTGCTTATCTTCAGGACTGTGAGGTGACCCTTTTGTGTCTTCAGGATGTTTTATAGATCATTAACACAGTAACTCAGCAATCACATCTGCCATTTCTTTTAGCATCCTAAGATTTGATAGGCCAGATCTGGTGACTGTTTTGCCATCACTTTTTTTTACTTAGATTTTCACTATAAAATGAAATTAAATGTCATAGTCATTGTGCTAGAAGATTTGCCCAGAATGCCTATATTGAGCACAATTATGAAGAAAAACATAAAGGAAATCTATTACCTCATAACATTTATAGGATCATAAGATTTCTATTTAGAAGGGACTTTAGAGATGATCCAGTTTAACTCCTCCATTTCATAGAAGATGTAAAGTAGTTGAAAAAGTCAGAAATCTATGATAGCAAGTTCAATGAGAGACTTTTTTATAAGGTTGGAGGATTGAAATTATCTCATTAAACCCATTTATATTATAGCCTAGGAGACCTTAGTCTTAGACCAGTGAAGAGAGGCAATTTGAATTATGAATATATTATATATATAGTCCCAAGTGTCCAATCGGTGTTAAAAACATAAAATATTTTGGTTTTTTGGTATGCTAACATCCACACACAAAGCCGTACCTATCCAACCTTAAACTCTTTAGCCAAATGACTCATGGATTTAATAACCTCATCTTTTGAAACTCCTTGTTGTTATAGATAGATATTGAACTCTGGTGATGCAACTCTCTTGCCTATAGTCAACTCTAAATCTCATTTTCCCTATACTTTTCATCATAGACTCATCCCAAAAGACTTTTTTCTGTAAGAAACCTAATAATTGGTTGCAAAAGCCTGAACGATTTGTTGTAGGATTTCTTTGAACAAATTTATTTTGGCCAAAAAATTAGGTTTCACTGAACTGCCAAGCCCCCAAAAGGTTACTAGCAAACTAGACCTTACCCTAAGGCTAAGTTGCAGAGAAGGTGCCAACCTGCGGGGCATGGAGGGAGTTTCCTTATCCAAAAGTATTGTGAACCAATAACATCATTTCCAGCCCCATTAATAATTGGCATATAACTCCATTGGGTTTGACTGTGATCCTTGTGCATGCTAATATACAATATAAATGATTTGATTTGGAGTTACAGAACTTAACACGCCACCAGAATCTTTGTCATTCGTTATAATAACAATGATAAGAGCGTTCATTTGGATTCTTAGGTACGTGGATCAGTTGGATTTGTTTTTTAGAATTCTACTTTTGGCAAGAGTGAGTCCCGGTGAATGAAGCCTAGTTAATTTACGTTGGGATTCTTTTTTCCTCTTGCTAGGAAATGCTCTCTGGCGTAGTGGTTATATCTAGCAAAGATTCAGTACAACACCAGGGAGTTCTACTGACAATGGAAGGACTGGTGAACCTGCAGCTCAGTGCCAAGAGTGTTGGCATGTTTGAAGCTTTCTGTAACTCTGTTAAGGTAAGAATGCTTTCATTTTGAATAATTGGGTTCATGTTAAAAAAATCAGTGGTTCCTTAATGCTACAAGTAGAATAATGTAATTTCTCTTTATTTTGGGGGGCCTTCACAAAGGTAAACGGATTTAATACTTCCTACAATTTATATCATCAGCTTACTTGGAAGAAATAGCCAGGTGTTTAGTCTAGATGCCATCAGCTTATCATAGCAACTATGGGGACTTTTTGTAATTTAGGAAGATATTAGAAAACCAAAAATATACGAATCTGACCTATTGAAGAAATCCTATGAAGGGCCTTTTCTGGGAAGGTATACCTGTGACTTAGACATGGCCTGATGAAATGTTTCTTCTTAAAGTTAACATAACAATTAAAAAAATTAATTAGTTAATGCAGTTGCTTGGATATTGACACTAACAGGAGAGAGGCTGAAAAGAAAAGCACAAGCATCCTGTTCTTTCAGTTATATATAAAAATAACCAGATGCTTCAGAATTCCCTCCGTCAGTAGTCCCACCCGTGTCTGCACAGCTTTTGTGGCTCTTGTCCGTGAGCTTCCAGATGCATACTGTGGGGATCAGCGTGGGAGGCCTTCCTCATCTCAGGACAAAAGTAGAGCATTTTACATGGCTGTCATCCTCCATTCCTTAACGCCATCCTTTGCTCCTGTTGTCTTCAGAGTTCCTCATTGTATATGTTTTGTAGCCCTCTCATAGCTGACATGCAACTCCATGATATTTGGGTGAATTTAGAATGTTCTTTTTACGTTTTTAATATTCTCTTTTACAGCTTACTTTTGTTGATCATTATTCAAAAACTTTAAGGAGTGAAGTAAATGCCTTAAAAAAAATAAACCTTTCCTTCAGTCTTAGAATCCATACTGTGTATTGGCTCCAAGGCAGAAGAGTGGTAAAGGCTAGATAATGGAGGTTAAATGACTTGCCCAGGGTCACCCAGCTGGGAAGTGTCTGAGGGCAGATTTGAACTTGGGACTTCCCATCTCCTCATCTAACTCTCAGTCCCCAGAGCTACCTATCTGCCCTCTATAAATGCCTTTGAGAATTATTGTTCAAAAATTAATTTAAGTGAAGATTTTTAAATGATATCTATGAAGAAGAGGTTGTAAAAGGGGAGTTTAAAATCAGAGAACTTGATTACTGACTAAATTTAATCATCTTTTCTGAATCTTTATAGTATGATAGCTCCCACACATGTAGGGAACACGGAGTCAAGGCAATCCACTCCTTTGGTACTTCTGGGATACAGATTCTTTTCCCTTCTGGGGAGTCCTCATAGGGCTCCCTACTGGGCAGAGTGCCTCAGCTGGACAAGTTCTTCAGTTGGTCCCCTGAGTCTGCTCCAGCAGGGCACTGAACTTCTTGTTAGGCCATAGCCAACTCTTTCCTCTGATTCTTGGAGTCCTTGTCCTTGGAGCAAGTGTGTCTATCCATGTCTAGGTTTAGGGTGTCTCTGAAACCTCAGGTGTTCCTCGGACTCTTTTGACCTGACTGCTGAATGGGGTGTTTTCCATTATTTGGGGCGGCATTTTCTCTGTTTCCCCCAGAAGGTGGAAAGCTGGATTCTTTCCTGCTTGCTTGGCATTCTTTGAGAAATAGATTATTGAGAAATAGGGTATTGGACTCAGAAAGATCTGTGTTCAAATTCTGCCTTGGACACTTTATGACTAAAGGCCAACTCCCTCATTTTACAGATAAAGAAACGAGGAAACAAAATGGTTGAGTTGGCCTTTTCAGCTCGAATTCTATAATTTTATCATTTTTGACTGCTCAAAAGTCTCAAAGTGCTCTGTTCATGGTTTAAAGCCCTCCAAGGCATGTCCAGTTTTAAGCTCAACCAGCCTTGTTGCCCCTTCTGACTTAATCAGAGATAACCTTTCAGACTTGATAAAAGAGATTTGTAACACCAGCAGACATCTGTGATTATATCCTAGGAGGAGGGGAAGGAACAAGAGGACCTGCTCTAACTCCTGTTATGCGCCAGGCATTTACAAATATGATTTCTTTTGAGCTCCCCATAACAACCCTTAGAGGGAGGTGCTTTATTATTCCCGTTTTACACTTGAGAAAAGTGAAGCAGATAGAAGTTAAATGACTTGTCCAGGGCCACACAACTACTAAGTGTCTGAAGCTGAATTTGAACTCAAGGTCTTCCCTGTCCACTGTGCCACCTTGCTGCTCATTATTGACCACATGAACTGAGCTGGGAGAGTAAGAATCATACCACTTTTCTCAACATTTCCATTTATTTTATATGTATTTTGCACATACTTATATGATTATGTTTCCCCTGATCTAACTGATATAATCAGACATATATCTGATATACCCTTGAGGAGGGTAGGGACTATCTTTTTCTTTGTATACATAGTGTCATAACAGAATTTACTCAATGCTTATTAATTGATTAATTTACCTGGGTTCTGTAAGGATTAAAAATTAAAGACTGGACTAAATTTATGAGAAATGTGGTCGCCAAAATTAATTACTCAAGTCAGAATGACTTTTTGTGGCAGTTTATGTACAAAAGGAGAGAGAGTGAAAGTAAGAGAAATGTGAAAGAGGATTGAGTAAGATATCTAAACCAACACACTAAGTATTTTGCTCTGGCCCCTGGCTCAACCCAGGCAGGGCTCATTAGTCTGCAGCTGGAGGGCCCTCCATGATGAATAAAGTAAGGATTCCAGCCATGAAGCCTCTTCCCAGACGAGAGCTTCTGCTGAGGCTAGTCCCTCCAGAAAGCTAGGAAAGGAGTCAGCCTTTTCACTCACCCACGTGGGAGTCCTAAAAGAAGGTCCGAGAGCTGCCTCACCAATGTCAGGTCCACAAAGCAAATCCTCCACCAGCCTCCAACTCCAACTGGAACTGGAACTCCAAACTCTGAGGAAGTCCCCCTCACAGGAAGTTACAACTGCTTTTACAGATGCTTTTTTGCTCTGCCTTTCTCCACTTTATGTTACAGTGAGTCGTTTCTGATTTTAGCACACGTGGGTTATAGACCTCCCCCCACTCAAGTGTAAAGGGGGATGTATACACTTCTGGTGATTAAATATAAAAGTGGGCAGGGGAGAGTTGATCCCATTTTCACAGTTCAGATTTGTGACTTTGAACAAGTCTCTTAATGTTTGTAGGTCTTAGTTTCCTCATCTCTAAAATAAGAGGACATGTATCATTAAACTCTTTAATGACTTCCTCTGCTCTTCTCATATTTTCCTCATTTTTCTTTCATTCTTAGAAACACAATATCAAAGAATTTATAGCCTTAAAAACCCCTAATGCCAAATAAAAACTTGTTTTCTCATCCCCGTCCCCTGGTACCTCATGATCAATATAGTTACACCTGCTGATTGCCTTCCTTCCTTCTTGAGGTAGCAGATGAGCTTGAATGTGTAGAAGCTGGTAGGCACTGGGTAGTGACTAGAGGAGTTAGTCTATTTGTTTGATTCCAGTGTTCCAAAGACTTCAAATCAGAGAATATAGAACCAAATCCAATTCCAGTATTTCTTTTATATTCACATATGCTGTGTTGGAGAAGAATGGAGAGGCATTTAACAGCTACCTTAAGATAAAGGACCCCTTTGTGCTCGCTCCTTCAACCTAACGCGGTTCATCAAATGGAATTGACCAGATATTCCTCAAAGTCTAGATCACAGTCTCTAAATGCTAAGGAGACATGGGAGTTTTTAATGGACTTTTTGTCAATTAATCATTTCAAAGTTCTTTTTTTATTTAAAAATAAAGAACATGTTGCTAGAATGCTTAAACTGACTTTGTTTTGCAGCCTATCCAAGTTCTTAACAGTTCAATAGAAATTGTGAAGCCAGGAAAATTTCCCAGTGGCAAAACAGAAATTCCTTTTGAGTTCCCTCTGCATGTGAAAGGCAACAAAGTTTTATATGAGACCTATCATGGTGTATTTGTCAACATTCAGGTGAGATTTTCTTTACTTTTAAATAGTTTACTCACAGCTTTTCTTCTGAAAAACAGTTTTGGGGAAATTCCTTAAATATATCGGCTCATTCTGTTTTTTTTTCTTCCTGTTCCCTAATGTACATAATGCTTTAATTTCTCATTTTACTCTGTTTAACTTCAGAATGTAGCTATTCCCTTTTGAGGTAAATATTTGAAACCATACTACAGATTTTTTCTTTTTCTTTTTTATATTAGAATTTATACGTGTCTCACTTCCCTCCTTCCCCTCCCTACGTCATAGAAGGCATACTACAGATTTTTAAAAGAGGTCTCTTCTTCATTTCTGGCTTCTGGTTCCCTGCTGCTTTTTTCCCTTTTGCCAACAATCATTTTTTCTATCTGCTTTGATGCTCTGCATTAGTTTTTTGTTGCTTTGGAACAGAGACACCTATACTTTACCTGCTTCTCTCATGTTTACACTAATCTCTGTGCTTGAGAGCCAAGTGTTCTATATTAAGTTAACTTTGTGCTTAAAAATGTGTGGCAAAGGGGGCAGGAACCTGGATGGCTGAATAGCAGGAAGCAATATAGCAAGCTTCTTCCCAAAACTCCTTCAAATATATCTAGAAAATATACCAGACTGAAACCTGATAGGAAAATCTATTAAAAAAAAAATCACTGTGAGTCATTTGTCTAGCCTGGGTTGGCAAAGAGAGACAGACTCAGAGTTTTTAGATCCTGGAGATGGAGTCTGCCTTGGAGAAGAACACTGCATATGAAAGACTACTACCCAGAGAGAATTTATGCTACCAGAGCAAGAGGAGGTCCTAGTTCCATACTATGGCCCCACTTGTAGAGAGCAGAGATGGCCTAACTGTCAGCTTTAGCACTCAATTCTAGGTCACAAAGATAGGACTAAGGAGGGGACTTGTGCCTAGAATGATGTTCTTAGGTAGGAAGCTTGGGACAGTTTATAATTTCTGAGGCAAGCAGTAGTGATGTGACTCAGACCCCTCTGCCCACAACCTCCAGGAGCAGAGCAGGGTCTCACTTCTAACTTCAACGTAGCCTGAAGCCTGCTGAGAAATTAATAAGTAGTGCAGAGATCTCAAGAATCTATATTTCTCTCACTGAGCTTTGCAGCTGGCTGGTAGGGGTGGAGTCTAGGAGCAATCTACTGTGGTTCAGACCCAAACCATCAGGAAATTACAAAGCTCAGGCTGGAGGAATTCAATCAGACTTTGCCCTGGAACAGACCACTTTGGGAGCACAAAAAATGTTCTGTGACCTGAAAGCTTACAGGGCCTCCATCTTAGTTCTCCCTGAGAGCCGAAAATAACACAGCACTCAATATAGCAAGAACAGAACCAGCCTAGACCTTCCCTTTCAGAAGTGCTATAGAGCCTCATCCTAATATCAAACACAAGACAGGAGGCAGGCTGAAAGAATAAGCAAGCAAACAGACAAACAAAAAAACCCTACCTTAAAGAGCTTTTAAAGTGGCAGAGAAGTTCAAGACAAATCCAGAAGAGATTGGCCTCAAAATATCTATAAGCAAAGCCTCAGAGAAAAACCAAAGCTTGAGCACAAATTCTGCTAGAATTCCTGTGAGAGATGAAACAAGAGGTTAAAAAAAGAGCTAAAAATGTTTTAAAAAATCAAATGAGATAACTTGAGGGAAAAAATGGAAAAAATTTGAGAAAAAAAAAGAATTGGGAATGAGCAGCTTGACACTCGAGGTACAAAGCTTCACCCAAAGACTGAAAAAATTGAAGACAATATTAAAGTATCTCATAGTACAAACAATTGACCTAGAAAACAGATTGAGGCTAAAAAAATTGAGAATCTTGAGATTACTGAAAAACCATGACCAAAATCAGAACCTTAGCATTACATTTCAAGAAGTCTTAACAATTTTCCCTTGGTCTCTTGGAACTAGAGGCAAAGTGGAATTAGAAAAAAACTACCACCCAGCTTTTGGGTGGTATTCCACAATTTGATAAAATCCACTATTTGATAAAAACTTCTGGGAAAATTGGAAGACAGTATGGGAGAGATTAGGTTTGGGTCAACATCTCACACCCTACACCAAGATAAACTCGGAATTGGTGAATGACTTGAATATAATAGAAGGAAACTATAAGCAAATCGGGTGAACACAGAATAGTATACATGTCAGACCTTTGGGAAAGGAAAGACTTTAAAACCAAGCAAGAACTAGAAAAAAATCACAAAATGTAAAATCAATAATTTTGATTACATCAAATTAAAAAGCTTTTGTACAAACAAAACCAATGCAACTAAACTTAGAAGGGAAGCAACAAATTGGGAAACAATCTTCATAACAAAAACCTCTGACAAAGGTTTAATCACTCAAATTTATAAAGAGCTAAATCAATTGTACAGAAAATCAAGCCATTCTCCATTTGATAAATGGGCAAGGGACATGAATAGGCAATTTTCAGTTAAAGAAATCAAAACTATTAATAAGCACATGAAAAAGTGTTCTAAATCTCTTATAATCAGAGAGATGAAAGCTATCACCTCACACCTAGCAGATTGGCTAACATGACAACAAAGGAAAGTAATGAATGCTGGAGGGGATGTGGCAAAGTTGGGACATTAATTCATTGCTGGTGGAGTTGTGAATGGATCCAACCATTCTGGAGGGCAATTTGGAACTATGCTCAAAGGGCGCTAAACGACTGTCTGCCCTTTGATCCAGCCAGAGCACTGCTGGGTCTGTACCCCAAAGAGAGAATAAGGAAAAATACCTGTACAAGAGTATTCATAGCTGCGCTCTTTGTGGTGGCAAAAAATTGGAAAATGAGGGAATGCCCTTCAATTGGGGAATGGCTGAGCAAATTGTGGTATATGTTGGTGATGGAATACTATTGTGCTAAAAGGAATAATAAAGTGCAGGAGTTCCATGGAGACTGGAACGACCTCCAGGAAGTGATGCAGAGCGAGAGGAGCAGAACCAGGAGAACATTGTACACAGAGACTGATACATTGTAGCACAATCTAATGTAACTGACTTCTCCATTAGTGGCAATGCAGTGATCCTGAACAACCCGGAGGAATATATGAGAAAAAAAACTATCCACATTCAGAGGGAAAACTGGGAGTAGAAACAGAGAAGAAAAACAACTGCTTGATCACATGGATGGAAGGGATATGGTTGGGGATGTAGACTCTAAATGAACATCCCAGTGCAAACAACAACATGGAAATAGGTTCTGATCAAGGTCACATGTAATACCCAGTGGAATTGCACGTTGGCTACAGGAAGGGTGGCAAAAGGGGAGGGAGGGAAATGATGTGATTCTTGTAACCAAGGAATAATATTCTAAATTGACTAAATACATTAATTAAAAAAAATAATTAGCCTATATAGAAACAAAAAGAAAGAAAGAAACCACCAGTTACCTCCTGAAAGAAACTCCAAAAGGAAAACTTCCAGGAATGTCATTACTCAAATAAAGGGCTTCCAGGTCAAAAGTAAAAATACTGCAAGCAGTGAGAAAGAATTAATTCCTGAAGAACAACAATCAGAGTCAAAAAACCAAATCAAATACATGCAGCCAACACAATAAAGGAGTAAAGACCCATTCAGCAAAACTGAATGATTCAAGCATTCATGATAATAAAAAATATATATAGCTGTGTAGAAACTTTGAAATGTAAAAGCATGCGTTGGGATACCAAAAAAGGAAACAAACTGCTTACATTTAAATATTGGTTTGGGAGTAGAACTGAAACCTATCCTCAGCCATTAGCAGCCATGAAGATATTCTGATTAGACAAGCCCTGGGAGTGGTTCTCTTAGATCTTGATGAAGGAGAGGGAATGAGGCGTATATACACTTGTAGTGGGGGAGGTAAGGAGGGAAAGGAAGATTAAGATATCTCAACAAATAAGGAGGAGCTTGAGACTTGACCCTCACTTGTCACCTGAACTAGTGAGGGGAGGGAAGAGTGTTTTTTTGTATATATTGTACTACTTTTTATAGGCCCATTAATCATATTAACAGCATATTAATGTGATTGTTTTCCTGCGCTACACCGAGCATTTGTCATTGTCCTTTTTATTAGTTTTCCCAAACTGATGTGTGTGATGTGGAACTTAAGAGTTCCTATAAATTTGGCTTTTTCAAATTTTGAGTCCTTTGGAGCAGGTTCAGATTGTTGATAACTTAAAAATGGCGTCTTCCTATCCTTTGAATACTTCCGCGTTGTAGATCGGCACCTCTTAACTACTAGTTGCAGACTAGGAACCGTAGGCTCGCGGAGGTTAGGTAACTCACTCCAGCCAACCGAATGTGGTTGACATCATTGAAATCGATCCTTGTCTAGACTGATAGTGCAGTGATCTTTCTACCACATTATGCTGCTCCTATTATAGTGCTTTCCTTAATGAAGCGTTTATTTAGTTTAGAAGAAATTATATAGAAAGTGTTCTACTAGGAAGGTCAGTATACGACTTCATTCAGCAAAAAATGTTGGCAAAAAGAAAACATATAACAGAATTTTTCATTCACTTTGATGTAATAAACAGGCAAACAAAACATTGTTAATATTGGTATTTCCCATTACGTTATGAAGAAGAGCGATTGGCAGTTAGTTATGAGCAGTATCATTTCATAAGGCAGAAACAGTGAGAAATAAAACCACTTGAGAAAAGTCTTGGCACAGTGTTCAAAGCATAGTCAGGGACATTCTAGGGTGAAAGCAGAAAGACGAGACAAATGGAAAAGATTTACAAAAATAATTTTAACAGGTTGTTTTCTCAATAAAGGATGGTTGTACTCTCACCCTTGGACCTTAATATCATAGCTGTAGATATGCTTAAAGAGAAAGTAGAAATGATGCCATTGAGAATAAAAAGAGGAAAAACAATCAGATTGAACCATGGCTATTTAGAGGATTTTATGTGCTGGAACCAGTGGATAAACTGTCAGACCTGGAGTCAGGAAGACTCATCTTCTTGAGTTCAGATCTGACTTTAGATGCACACTTGCTTTGTGACCCTAGGTAAGTCATTTAACCCTGTTTGACTCAGTTCCACTTCTATAAAATGAGCTGGGAAAAGAAATGACAACCCACTCAGGCATCTGTTGAATGTGAGTAAGCCACAACATAACTTCTGACGCCTTTTAATAAGGCGTCAGAAGGAAATGAATAAGAGGAAAAGAAGATGAGCTGATCTTTTGGCAAAAATGAGGAATGGAAGGTGGACAGGCAGAATGTTCTATTGACCCTTTCAAGACATTAGAAGAAAGTTTAAAAAGACCTTCAATTCATTGGGTAGAACCACCTGTGGAAGATTTTTGGGAGGACATGGACCAGAGTCACCCAGGATGGATAGGAATGGATGAATTGGATTCCTTGGAAGGATCTACTAAGTCCTGTTAAATTTATGTGAGAACGCCTTTTCCTCTTCTGTCTTTTCAGCTAGAAATGCAAAAAAAAATTTATAAAATCTGTTAATTATTATCAGCATGATTTTTCAATGATACTAGGAATTATGTGTTCTATTAAATTGTAAGTTTAACTTTATTATTAGCCAAATGCTGATTTTTAAAAATTGTCACTACTTTCCAGTGTTTTAAAGTTTAAGTATATTACTGACATGTTTTAACATTTATGTTAAAATAAGATTTTATCTAGGAGGGAATGGTTTTATCTTGAGAGTAAAGCTTTCTATTTTTCTATTTTATTATTATTATTATTATTATTTCTATTTTTTATTAAGAACACTTTAGCCAAGTGCTGGCACATAAATGCTTGTTAATTTGACTTTTATATAATTTATTAACTGGAATAAATTAAAAAAAAACTGGAATCAATTTCATATTGTCTTGTTTAATATTTATCTTGAATTACAAATAATTACTCCCCTCATGGAAGTTAAATCTTTTTAATATCTAAAGAGATGGACATCAAAGAAAAACTAAGATTCTATTACATAGCCAAAAAAAAAATGACAAAATTGGTAGGGAAGAAATTGTTCCATGTTTGTTCTGTGGATGGTCCTACAAATTGGTGAAATATTTTTAGCAAATAATCTGACAGCATCTAATAAGTGAATAAAAATAATCATGTCCTTTGGCCCAGGCAAAGTCCCTTTTCAAGGAATGCGTTCTAAGGGTATCATCAAAAAAAATAACAACTAAAAACTGTGTTAAAGTATTTATAGCTGTTTATATGTAATAGGAAAGAACTGGAAGCAACAATGGTTTCCAATGGTAAGAGGATATTTAAACAAAGTGTGGTATATTCAGGATTACAGAATTAGAGGTGGAAGGATTCTTAGATATCATCTAAGACCAGCTCTTTGCTCTTCTTATCCAGTCAGCATTCATACCCTGGAAGATCCATTTGCCCCCAACGTTCCATTTTTCAGTTGTTGAGGTCCTGGAACTTCCATTTTGAAAAATGGCCTGAGCCAGCCATTCCTTAGAATGTAATCTCTGTTAGGGCAGAGAGTGCTCTTGTTTTGCTTATATTTATATTCTCAGCTCTTTGCATAGTGTCTGGCACATAGTAAGTGCTTAACAAGTACTTTGTTGACTTTATGATTTTATGGATGAAGAAACTTGGGCCCAAAGATTTCAAGTCCATCGTCACCTATTAAAAGAAAATAGGCAAAGAAGATAGAACGTGGGCTAAATAAAGTATCATCGTTGTGTATTGAAAGTCTATTTAGTATGTTTAAAGAAATAATGAACTATTAAGAGAAAAATGAGCACGTAAACATTTTTATACAATTTTGAAAGAAAACTGCCTTAAACAGAAATAATGAAGTCAAAAATAAATTTCACCAAAGCAACATTTTTCTTCAATTTTGTTTCTACAGTATACCCTCCGGTGTGACTTGAAACGCTCTCTTTTGGCCAAAGACCTGACAAAGATATGTGAATTCATCGTTCATTCTACTGTAAGATATGTTCTCGGTGGTATCTCCATTTTAATACTTGACAATGGGAACTTTATTATGGTCATTAAATTCAACGTGTTTTAGAGCATTTACTCTATGAGAAGTATCATGATGTTGTGGATAGAGAATAGACAAAATAGGTGCTGACCTGCATTGTCAGAATTTCCTTATTCATGAATTCCTTGTCCAAATGAATTCGTAGAATCAGTACTTTATATCTCCAGTATTTAAGGCACAAATATTTAAATATTCCAGGCATGCCGATATTTGGATACTTCTACCTCTACCCTACTCCAAACATTAATTAGAGTAGGACTTTGTGATGGATGGCATAGATATATAAAGATAAAAGGATAAAAATAGTGCCCCCAAAGGCCTTATATCCTACTTTCGCAGAAAAAGCTACTGGTCACATTTTATAATAAGGAAATATGCATATATAGCCTACTTTGGGTATTCCAAGCTGAGAAACTCAAAATGAAACTGATGAAACCCTCGCCCCCTGGCATTCATTATAGAATGAACTTGTAGTTAAATTAACCAATTCCACCAGCACTTTTTAGAGCTTCCTAAAGTGCTTTTTGCACTTTTAAATATGCAGGTTGCTATGCCAGATATTCAAGATACAAATAATACAAAAAAATGCTTGCAATCAAAGGACTAAACTTCTACATAGACTAGCCTATAGGACATTTGGGTGCTGTTCCTTGTATCATGGGGTATTAGCATAGATCATATTATCAGGCTCAACTCAGACAGTCCCCAAAGTGCTTTTTGTGGTAGAAGCAAAGTAGATGCACATTGACTGAAGAATAACTAAAAAAAATAGTACATAAATGTATTATAATAATGTTACTGTCATTCTATGCTAAATTCAGAGAAACATAGAACAATTCACATAAACTGTTAGCAGATGAAGTAAGCAAGTCCAAGGAAACAAAATACACCATGACTACCATAATGGGAATCAAAAGAGTATATTCCCTTCAAATAAAGGAGAAGAAAAAAATTTTGACTACTTACTGAGAGAAAAAAAGAGGGAGAATTCTATAACTAAATAAAAGGGAAAAAAGGAATTAATGAATTAGGGAAAACTCAAAAGTTAGGGAACGAGGTGACAGACAGGAAATGAGGGAGTGGAGGCTGGAGAAGAGAGCTGGAAGAATGAGGAAGACCTTCATCTTCTCCATTGTGGAGACTGGGAGAATGGTTTTGTGAGTGAGACCTGGCATATAACCTCAGGTGTTTTCAATGTATGGAATTTGCTTAAAATTTTCTTCCTTTTTAAAAAAAATTATGGGGGATGGTTCTTAAGGAAGAATAGGAATACATTGGAGAAAATCTAGGTGAGGTAAAACAAAAGCTATCAATAAATCATTATTCTTTCATAAAAGAATTGTAGTTTCCCAAAGGCAATCCAGCCTATTTAGTTCTGGGCCCAGCACATTATCCACTTGTGGTGTTCTTCCAATATAAAGCATGGATCGTTGTCCATCTAACCACATTTTCTAGTTTAGACAATGGGCATTTTTTATCCACTCGCTTTTTCTCTTTAGGAATTCCTTAATTGCATCTTAGAAATTTTGGTATATTGTTTCACTGTCATCATTTTTCTTTACATAATTTTTTTTGATGATTTCTTGTTTGAACCAATCATTATTTAGGATTTCATTGTCAAATCTCTATTTAGGTTAGTATCTTTTGTTTGTTTTTCCTAAACTTATTTCTATTTTTATTGTTATGATCTTTAAAGGATGTGTTTACTATATATATTTTTACATTTATTTTGATATCTCCATGCCCTAATCAATGATCAGATTTTATTACGTTCCACGAGATGCCCAGAAACATGCACATTCTTTAGTAGTTTCGTTTAGAAAATGTGATGTCTTTTAGCTCTACTTTCTTTAGGGTTTTTTTATTTTTATTTATCTTTCTGTAATGTTTTCCTAGCTCTGTTCACTTTATTTTGCTCCATTTAATATTTTCTAAGATTCTCTGAAACTGATTATTTTGTCATATTGTATGGTACAGCAATATTCCATTATATTCATATACCAGTTCCAGTTTGTTCAGCCATTCTTCAGTTGTCTAAGAGGTGATCATTTAAGCTGTTGCCTTAGTGTTTTTCTTCCCCTCCCCTGGATTCCTCTGAATATAAGGAAATTGTTTTGCTTGTCACTATTTGGACTCCTTTCCACCCCCTGCCAGCTTGTTTTTGTGTTGAGATAACAATTTTGTCGATTTCCGATAGATGATTCATCTGATCAGACACACACATCCCGTCCCTTCTTTCATATTTAAATACTCTTCCTCATAGACTCCAATTTTGAGAAATAGGAAGTTCCACCCCCTTCTTCCTTCTTTCTATATTCTCTTTTACTATCCTCTTCCCCTCTTAAGACCCTCAGCACATAGACAATGTACAACTCTGCTCCTGTCCCCCTCAGAGTATTGTTTTTCTTAGCTCTTTTAAAAGTTTTGGAGGATATTAAGGTTCTGAAAAGAACACCTTTTTCTTCTGAGTGTTGCATAACTTTAGAGCCCCTGAACCTAGAGCAACCCATTCTTGGGGGCTTTGGCAACTTTGGTTCCTTTCTATTGCTGCTCTGGAGATTCCCGGGCCCCCAACGTGGGACCCATTCAGGGAATCCTCTGGCTCTTGCTGCCTCTGGAAGTAAAGTCTTGTGGGCCAGTGGTGTCAAACGCAAAAAGAAATTCATCCCTGCTGGCTTCGTACTGACTTAAAAACCATATCAAAGTGGTGTTGCATTTTTGTTCACGAATTTAAAAAATACTCCCCAATTGCATCTTAATATGGTTTTGCACTTAGAACTTTCGTTGGCTTCTCTTTTAGGCTTCGTGTATTCCTTGGAGTCTCGTTGGGATTATCCCTTAGGCTGCCCCTGCTTTGTCTGTGGTCCCCTTTCCTATTGCCTTCAGGCTGACCTTTGGTGCATTTGTGGGGAATAAGTCATATGCTGTGGTTTTCTGAATTGAATTTCTTGGTCTCTTCTTCCCGCTTCCACCTCATTAGGCTGGAGATGAAGCAGGAGACAAATGGAGCCAGATGCTAGCCCGGTGTAAACTGGATAGGTTTGTAGGCCTGGGCAGGTGACCTCCCCTTCACATGTCCATGGTGGCAGGAATTCTCCTTATCTAACACTTGAATTTCCTTTAGCACTTAGCTTGCTGCTTTGTTCATGGTAGACACGTAATAGAACAAGTGAGTGCATTCATTCTGATGTTGTCTCATGACCAGCATTGTTGACCGAGTGGAGTGGAGTGTTTGTGTAAGATTTTTTAAACATTCTAATTGTGATCAATTTTTATTTTCCTTTTTCATAGAGAGTAGCAAAATCAGAAGCTAAAATTTCAGTTTTCCTTTGTATGGTTTCATATAAAAATTTTTCTTTTTTCAACAGCATTACTAGGCTAGTAGATCAGGGAAATGCTGCTGACTTATATACTTGGATTAAGGTGTTTTTTAAAAAAAAAATTCATTTTATTATATTTTTCCCAATTACATTTAGATACAATTTTATTTTTTAATATTTATTTCCAATTACTGTCATAACCCATTTCCACACAAGTTGTCCTAAGTTTTCCTTCCCTTCACTTTCCCAGTGTTAGCAGGCAATTTGACCTGGGTTATACATGTATTATCATGCAAAACATTTCCATATTTTTGCAAGTGAATAATCTTATAAAACCAAAACCCTTAAATACTACATCATGTTTTCATCTGCATTTCTACCCCAACATGTCTTTCTCTGGAGGTAATGGCCTTCTTCATCATAGATCCCTCAGAATTGTCCTGGATCATTTTATTGCTTTGATCATTCCACAATATTACAGTTACTGTATATAACATTCTCCTGTTCCTGCTTATTTCACTCTGCATCAGGTCATGTAGCTCTTTCCAGCTCTTTCTGAAATCATCCTGTTCATCATTCATCGTGGTGAAAGTGGGCTACTACATGGTCTGTATCGTTTAAGACAATGTCCATTATTGAATTAGCAGTAGACTACCTGTTAAACCTCCAATTGTAAAAAAGGAAAATGAAGCCTAGGGCTCTCAGGATTGCAGGGGATCACTTAATATTTCCTCCAGGTAGTGTCGCGAATCCATTCAATACTTTAATTCCTGCAGGAAGAGTGATTATAGTTGCTAAAGTAGGCTCAGGTATCAGCATCTAAGCCAACTGTGCATATATGGTGAGCTCACATGATAAAACCTAAAAACAAAATTGATATTATAGCTCAGACTATTCTTTTGGTTGTTTTTTTATCTGAATAATATGTAATGATGTGTGAAATAATTCCAAATCCTGGTAAAATAAGAATATACTTCTGGGTGGCCAAAGACTCAGAATAAATGTTGATAAAGGATTGGATCACCCCTTCCAGCTGGATTGAAGAAAGTAGTATTCTATCA
Organism: Monodelphis domestica; assembly: GCF_027887165.1. Lineage (NCBI taxonomy): Eukaryota > Metazoa > Chordata > Mammalia > Didelphimorphia > Didelphidae > Monodelphis > Monodelphis domestica. Next base: position 5,152,842 of record NC_077230.1, read on the forward strand.
CCATCATGTACCACAATTTGTTCAGCCATTCCCCAATTGAGGGACATTCCTTTAGTTTCTAGTTCTTTGCTACCACAAAAAGAAACAAAAAAACCAGCTATAAATATTTTTGTACAAATAGGTCCTTTCCCATTTTTTTTTTATCTCTTTGGGATACAGACCTAGTAGTGGTATTATAAGAGTTAAAAATTAAGGTTCGACTAAATATATGAGTGTGGTCGCCAAAATTAATATATCTCGAGTCAAAATGACTTTATTTATAGCAGTTTATTTATAAAAGAGGAAAAGAGTACAAGTAGAGAAATGAGAAAGAGGGCAGAGTAAGAAATCTAGCTTAGTGAGCTAGACTATCTGCTCTGTCCCTGGCTTTACTCAAGCAGGCCTCCAGAAGCCCCAGCCAGAAGGCCTAGGGATAAATTAGCTAGGAACCCAGCCACACGGCCTCCTCCTCCAAGATGGGGGAGGGGGACTCTCTGGAAGCTAGTCCCTCTAGGAGCCAGGAAAGGAATCAGCCTTTTCACTCACCCACATGGTAATCCTAAAGGAAGATCCAAGAGCAGTCCAAGGCCCCAAGCCAGAGCTCCTCCAAAACCAAGTTTGAAGCAGAAAAGTGCTGGTCACAGGAAGTTGCAGCTACTTTTAAAGACCTTTGAGACACTTTCTGTGCCTTCCTTTCACTTTACGTGAACCAGTTGCAGTTTTAGAATTAATTAAGACTGGCCAGGAGGCAGTCAGTTGTTTCTGAGTTGTCACCCAGTCTAGCATGTGGGTTGTGAACTTACCCTCACTTAAGAAAATGTTGGGGTGTTTATGCTTCTGGTGATTAAATCTGGAAGTTGGCAGGGGAGAGTCAATGCTGTCTTCAAATTCTTTTATAGCCCTTTGGGCATAATTCCAAATTGCTTTTCAGAATAGCTGAATCAGTTACCAACTCTACCAGCAGTGCATTAGTGTCTCAATTTTGCCCCATTCCCTCCAACATTTATCATTTTCCTTTACTGTCAAATTGTCAATCTGATAAGTGTGAGGTGGTACTTTAGAGTTGTTTTAATTTGCATTTCTCTATAATCAAGAGGAATTTAGGACATTTTTTCATATGGTTATTGATAGCTTTGATTTCTTCATTCTAGAACGATTTAATGAAATTTCTCTTTTTTTTTTTAACTTACAGCTGGACTTTGTTGGAATTATATAGAAATGCTAATGATTTTATGTGGATTTATTTTGCATCCTACAACTTCGCTACAGTTACTAGTTATTTCAGCTAGTTTTTTAGGTGATTCTCTAGGATTTTCTAAGTATATCATCATATCTACTTTAATTCCTTCAATTTCTTCTTATTGCTAAAGCTAACATTTCTAGCATTAAATAATAGAGGTGACAATGGGCCTCCTTATTTCACTCCTGATCTTATTGGGAAGGCTTCTAACTTATCCCCATTGCAGATGATACTTATTGACGGTTTTAGATAGATACTACTTCTACTTAATAGTGTTTTTTTTTCTTTAAACCCTTATCTTCCATCTTAGAATCAATACTGTGATTTGGTTCTAAGGCAGAAGAGGGGTATGGGCTAGGCAATGGGGGTTAAGTGACTTGCCCATAGTCACACAGCTGGAACATGTCTGAGGCCAGATTTTAATCCAGGACCTCCCATCTCAAGGTCTGGTTCTCAATCCATTGAGCCACCCACCTGTCCCCTCTAGTGTCTTTATTTATTTTTGGGGGGAGGGCAGAAAATCTTAAATAATTAATTAATTTAGAGTATTTTTTCATGGTTACAAGATTCATGTTCTTTCCCTCCCCTCCCCCAGCCCCTTCCCATAGCTGCCACGCAATTCCACTGGATTTTACATGTGCCATTGATCAAGACCTCTTTCCATATGATTGATATTTGCACTAGAGTGATCATTTAGAGTCTATATCCCCATCAACCCATGTGATCAAGCAGTTGTTTTCTATGTTTCTACTCCCATAGTTTTTCCTCTGATTGTGGATAGTGTTCTTTCTCATAAGTCCCTCAGAATTGTCCTGAATCATTGCATTGCTGCTGGTAGAGAGGTCCATTACATTCTATTGTACCACAGTGTATCCGTCTCTGTGTACAATGTTCTCCTGGTTCTGTTCCTTTCACTCTGCATCACTTCCTGGAGGTCATTCCAGTTCACATAGAATTCCTCTGGTTCATTACTCCTTTGAGAACAATAGTATTCCATCACCAACATATACTACAATTTGTTCAGCCATAACCCAATCGAAGGGCATCCCCTCCTTTTCCAGTTTTTAGCCACCACAAAGAGTGCAGCTATGAATATTCTTGTACAAGTCTTTTTCCCTATTATATCTTTGGGGTACAAACCCAGCAGTGCTATGGCTGGATCAAAGGGCAGTCAGTCTTTTAGCGCCCTTTGGTCATAGTTCCAAATTGCCATCCAGAATGATTGGATCAATTCACACCTCCACCAGCAACGTACTAATGTTCCAATTTTACCACCCCTCCAACATTTATTACTTTCCTTTGCTCTCATCTTAGCCAATATACTCCCTCTAGTGTTTTTACTAGGAATGAGTGTTGTATTTTGTTGGAGGTTTTTTCTGTATCTATTGAGATAATCATGATTTCTGTTAGTTTGAATATTGATATGGTCAATTATGCTGATAGTTTTCCTAATGTTAAAACAACCTTGCATACCTGGTATAAATCCCACCTGGTCATAGTGAATAATCCTTGTGATATATTATTGTATGATCTTGGCTAGTTTTTATTTAAGATTTTTGCATCACTATTCACAAAGGAAATTGGCCTATAATTTTCTTTCTCAGTTTTTGGTCTTCCTGGCTTAGGTATCAGCACCATATTTGTCTCATAAGAAGAATTTGGTAGAACTCCTTTGCTTATTTTACCAAATAGTTTATATAATATTGGGATTAATTATTCTTTAAATGTTTGATAGAGTTCACTTGTGAATCTATCTGGCCCTGGGAATTTTTTCTTAGGGAGTTCATTTATGGCTTGTTCAATTTCTTTTTCTGAGATGGGATTATTTAAGTATTCTATTTCCTCTTTTGTTAATCTAGGCATTTAGTTTTTTTTGTAGATATTCATCCATTTCACCAAATTATCAAATTTATTGTCATGTAATTGGACAAAATCATTCCTAATGATTGCTTTAATTTTCTCTTCATTCACCCTTTTAATTTTTGATACTGGTAATTTGATTTTCTTCTTTCTCTTTTTAATCAAATTAACCAATGCCCTATATATTTTATCCCCCCCCCCCCCCAAACCCAACTTCTGGTCTTAATGATTAGTTCAATAGTTCTTTTACTTTAAATTAAATTAATTTCTCCTTTGATTTTTTAGGATTGCCAATTTAGTCTTTAATTGGGGATTTTTAATTTGTTATTTTTCTAGTGTTTTTGTTGCATTCCCAATTCATTGATCTGCTTTTTCTCTGTTTTATTGAAATAACCACAAAGGGATAAGTACTGCTTTGGCTTTATCCCATAGATTTTGATATGTTGTCTCTTCATTGTCATCCTCTTTAATGAAGTTAATGATTTATTCCTTGACTTATATTTTTTTGAAGATTTAAATTTAGTTTCCAATTAATTTTTAATTTTTCTTTCCATGAACCCTTATTATAATTATTATTGCATTATGATCTGGAAAAGTTCAATTTATTTTTGCTTTTCTGCATTTGGTTGTGATGTTTTTATGCCCTCATACATGGTCAATTTTTGTGTATGTGCCACGTGCTGCTGAAAAGAAGGTATATTCCTTTTTATATCACTTCAGTTTTCTCCAGATATCTATTAAATCTTAACTTTTCTAAAGTTTCATCCATTTCCTTTACTTCTTTCTTGTTTATTTTTTGGTTAGATTTATCTAATTCTGATAGGGTTGAGGTTACCCACTAGTCTAGTATAGTGTTACTGTCTATTCCCATCTTTAGTCTCTCCTTTTAAAATGTGGAGGCTATACCATTTTGGTGCATATGTGTTAAGTATTGATATTACTTCATTGTCTATACTACCTTTCAAGATGCAGTTATCTTGCATATCTCTTTTAATCAGATCTATTTTTGCTTTAGCTTTATCTGAGATCACGATTGTTACTCCTGCTTTTTCTTTTTAAATCTAATTTGAAGCCCAATAGATTCTATTCCATTCTTTTACCTTTACTCTGTGCATGTCTTCCTGCCACAAATGTGTTTCTTGTAAACAAATAAAAAGTCATTCTGGTTTTTAATCTATTCTGCTATCTGCTTCTGTTTTATGGGTGTCTTTGTCCCATCTATTACTGTCTGTATATTTCCCACCATCTTGTCCCTTTCAGTCCTTTTTCCTTTCATTCTGTCCCTCCATACCAATGTTTTGCTTTTAATCACTTCCCTCATTCCTCCTGCCTTATATTATTCTCTTTCCCACTATCACCCACTTCTCTATAGAACTATGTTGGCGAACCTATGACATGCATGATGGATCCTGCCAGAGGGGGCTGTTCCCTCCCCCTCTCTACTGAGGACATTTCTCAAATCACCCACCCCTCTGCCCAGCAGCCCAATGGGAGTGCTTCCTCCCTACCCTGTCTGGGGTAAGGGGATGACTCACATGTGGCATAAGGGTTGCAGTTAGGGCACTCACTCTCTAACTTTCTAAAAGGTTCACCATCACTGCTTTAGAGTCTTTTAATTACCTATCCACAACTATCCCCACTCCTTATATTACTCCCCTCCCCACCACCTCCTTCCTTTCCCCTTCTGCTTCTCTATATGGTAATATAGGAATTTATACTCCAAAGAGTATGGCTGTTATTCCCTCTCTGAGCCAATTCCAGTGAGAGTAAAGTTTTAAGTATTTAAGGTATTTTGACAAAGTTAGTTGATAAATTTGTGAAAAAGATTGATATGTGTGTTAAGGGAATTTGTAGTTGGTTTAATAACCCTACCCTAAGAATGTCATTTAATGTTTCTGTGGTGATGGGAAAAGGGAGGAAGATTATTGATAATGAGACTTAATCTTTATGTCAGCCCTGTGAAATAGGTAAGGTTTGGAGATTAGATGACTTGTTTTGATTTTCATGTGACTGCTAATAGCTTACCATTCTGCTTTTGAGAACTGTTCATTTATCTCCTTTGACTGTAAAGAATATCTAGATATCTGTATACACACACACACACACACACACACACACACACACACACACACAGACACACACACACACACGTAAAAGGAGAATTAATAGCTTGGTACCAGAGATACAAATCTTTGGCCTAAGCAACAAACTTCTTAAAAATTAGAATAATCCCAAAAGAAGTCAGTTATTCCCTACAAGAAGAAATATTAAAACAACTTAATAAAATAAGAAATGTTAAAATGTTTAAACTGTGTGTGTGTGTGTGCTTGGATATCAAACCCTTGTTCAAGAAATTGATACAAGCATTTCTTACCAATTCTACATTCATTCTTTACAGGGTAGAATTAGCTTGTTCAGAAACTATTCGATTTCATGTAAGCAGAATTGTCTGTTTTGTTTTCTGTATTCCCTATTCCTTTTTTGGCTAAGAATGTATCTCCTAATTATACCTATGAAAGTAAGATGATATGTTTCTCTTCCATTTTTTTTTATGACATGGTCTTTAACATGGGGACAACTGGGTGACTCAGAGAATTGAGAGCTAGTCCCAGGAATGGGAGGTCCTGGGGTCAAATCTGGTCTCACTTCCTAGGTGTATGACCCTGGGCAAGTCACTTAACCCCCATTGCCTAGCCCTTACTGCTCTTCTGCCTTGGAGTCATTACAGAGTATTGATTCTAAGATAGAAGGTAAAGGTTAAAAAAAATTATGGTCATGTGTCTGTTTTAATTTGTGTTATATGATAATTTTTTCCAGTTTTCCCTCCAATTTTTATTGAATGAGGTGTTCTTTCCTATGAATTCTGTGTTTTAGAGTTTGTTGAACCCTAGGTTATTGAGTTCATTGATTCTGATTTCTCTCTTATGTCCTCTGTTGCAATGATTGATGTCTTTATCATCTCATTCATAATTGGAGTCTTAATTTAAAATTTTAATTTAAGGGACATAGAAATTTGGACTGATTATTGGCCTCATTCTTAATGAAATCTTATTGAAAAGGCCCTTTTCAATAATATATATTATTTATCCTATCTATTGTATATATTGGAAAATGTATCACATGTATGTGTATATATACTTATACATATATGTACATGGATAAATCAAAGGGTAGTTTCTCAATTAGGGTTATACATCGCATTCAGGTTTTACATACACTCAGATTTGGACGTTAATTGGTAGTTTGGGCATAGACATTTGACTATATTTGTAAAGATGAACTTTCTTTAGAAACAAATAGGTTTAGATGAATATTTATGTGACTTTAAGGAATGTTCCTAAAATACACACAATCATGTTAGGGCCGGTTTTTTTATGGACTGTGTTTTCAGAGGAAGAAGACTCGTATTTACAGAATTCTTCACTTTTCCATTTTAGCCTCAGAAGGGTAAAGCGACTCCAAGCCCTGTGGATTTCACGATCACGCCTGACACCTTGCAGAATGTCAGAGAGGTGAGTGCTTTTGAGTGATAGCGCTCTGTGCCCTTCCAGGGCGTCAGAAGAAGGGAATTCCCTTCTCTATCAGTGTCTTCAGCCATTTTCTGAGATTATGAACGATGACGTTGAAAATTGATTTTTAATACCATGTTGTGGAAACTTAATCAAGCTGGAGTTACTGCCCCTCCTTGCTGTTCCTTCGGTTCACTCGGGGAACCTCAGCTTGCTGGTATCTCTTCCCTTCTTCTTGTGACCCGTACCGTCACCCTTGACCTTTGATCTCTACCTCCGCTCTCATAACGTCCCACCCCCACCTGCTCGCACTCGCATTCCGGAGAAACTCGCTTAACTCAAGGGTGAAGCTGACTCCATCCAAGGGGTCGTGGCAGCCCGTCCGCGGCTTGGCCTTGGCTGGATCTTTGTTGTCCTGACCAGAAGGAGGTCGGGCCGATGCCTTTTCCCCGAGCACAGTTGGAGTGAAGCTTCCTTCAGTCGTCAGCTTCGCTCTCATCTTCCGACCCAAGCCAAGATGCCCAAGGACGGCCCAAGAGACGAGCAGCCCGACTTTGAGGGCTTTGCCGCACCTGCTGCTGCCACCGTCCTGGCCGCTGCATCAAGTCCTTCTCGTCCCACCTTTGTGCCTGAGGCCAGACCTCCCCAGGGAGCCTCTGAGCCCCCTCAGCCGGGGTTAGTCTGCCAAGGGGCGCCGTTGGCCCCCTGTGACCCCTCTTCAGGCGAGAACCGAGAGGCAAAAGGACCCCGGGGCGGGCGAGCAGCCCTGAAAGGCGTCCGCAAAGCCTCACACTGAGGGGACTCCACGAATGCCCTTCCTGCCCCTTGGAGGCACCCCAGCCCGCCAGTCACGTCAGGCGCGTGTGGCCGTTAGAAGGCACGCGTGCTCCTCGGGGCTTTACTCTGTCCTCCCCGAATCGCTGTAAAAGCCTGCCAGCCCCGGGCAGGGTCGGCTGCTGAGGACTCATGGACCGGCTCACTGGCTAGCCTCGCCCATCAGGTGAGCACACACTGGTTTACCTGAGGCCTCCGTCTGCCTTTGCTTCCTTTGAGCGGGACTCGAAGGAAGACTTCGGGGCTGCCTCCGGGGAGGCCTCGAGCACTCGTGTTCCCTGAGGCTTCTTCCTCGCCATCGCCCCAGGAGGGGGCCTCCTCGAGACTCACAACTCACACGATTTAAGGCATTTAAGTCCTGGAACTCGAACACAGTTTTTGTTTCATGCTTTTGGGGCCCTTTGGCCGTCTGGAGCTCTGGAAGAGCCCCCGTCAACATGTACTTAGTTCCTGTTAACATACGAGGGAAGCAGCAAAGACGACTTCCGGGGGGTGTTCATGCGTCGGTGTGTTTTTGTGCTTTGGCAGAGTGAATTGCTCCTGGCCTTCCATGTGAACCGGGTACTTGGATAAGGATTCAGCCTATTCAAAGCCAGGTGGAGGAAGCAAAGGTTTGTAGGAAGATCCTGCATCTTTCCGGGAGGGACTCCCTTCAGTTTCCTGTAGTGTAATAAAGCAAGAACAAGGTCTGTGACTGAGCTCCTAGAGACGCCTCCCCCCTTGGGCCTGTCTGACTGGACCAAAGGAAGGTAGCCTCCCCGCACCCGATCTCGGAATCCTCAACATAATCTGCTGAGAAATAGAGTGCGTGGAATGTACTAAGTATACAACTCACCGTTGTAAATAGCCACAGTAATCTGATGTCTCATGAATGGAAAAATCCGTGTTTTGGGGCCACAAACTCACTATTTGACCCAAGTTGCTGGGAAAACTGGAACGGAGGTGGGCAGAAACTAGGTATAGACCCACATCTCCTACCGCATACTAGGATATGGTAAAATGCCTGACTTAGACATCAAGTGCGATATAAGCACATCAGAGACGCATGAATATCTTACATGTCAGACCTCTAGATGAGGGACGAATTGATGACTACATAGGAAACAGGATGGCAGGGACTTGGCTTCCGAGCAATGGCGAATATCTCACAAGAGAGGCTTAAAAGAAAACACAGCTGATGGTGAAAAGAAATGGATGCCATAGTGCTACTTTTCCTGACATAAATCGAACCTGTGGAACTTGAGCCCCCAGTCATTCTAAGGAATGCTCTTTTGATCTATCCGTTGTTGCATGGCCTGGATGCCTGGTATTGGAGGACGCTCCACACAAAGATCTCGGGCTACAAGGATGAAGATCATTGCTCGATGTGCAAAGGAAGAATGAGCAAGTAATGCTGGGTCAAGATATTGTAGAAGAAGAGCCACATTTGAGAAAGAGCTGAGCCCAGTGAGATCGTGCCTCCCATTACTCCTGTGTACAAAGGGAACCTTTCATTTTGTGAGTCCTCCTTCCTTTGTTCTGTGCTGAAAAAGACCCCCATGAAGCTGCTTCTGGAAAGCTTATGGGAACATTGTGACACCTCTAGTTATGATGGAAACCAGCCATTCTCCTGCTCAGATCCTTCAAAAGCTTCTGAGGAACTGAAAAATGATCAAAGCAGTTTTTAGGTTCCAAAATCATGGCAAAGAAAGAATTGCTTTGGAAGAAGAGCTAAGCCCAGAAATATAGGGTGAATCATTGCAAGTAAATACTCCACTTTGGAAAGGAGGTATAAATGCACAACAACAAGATGTAAGAAATAATAATCCTCCTTTCTTCCCCAAACTTCCCATTTCTCAGCCAATCATCAAAAAGCCAGAATGGGATCTCATCAGCATTAATTCTTCAAAATATGATAGACTAACAGATTTTCTCAGAGAAAATAATCCTAGTTTCTTTAAGAGCCTACAGCAACCTTTTTCTGTCTCCTTTTTTACAGGGGACGTAGTAAAAGTGGGCAAGTCCTTTCTCTGGCTTGAAACTTACTCATAATACAACTAAATAAAATCCTAATCATAATAAGACAAAGAAACTATATATTGTCCAAATGGTCAGAAGATATATTTTGAAGAAGGTGGAAATGAGTCACTTACCTCCTATCCAATGGAAGAAGACTAACTTTCAGATAATTCTGAACTCTTTAACAGTTTAGCTGAGTTTCTTAAACAAGCCTTTAAGAGATTAAGCACTGGTGGAGCCAAAGTCAGATGTAGCCCAAGATGTCAAAGAAGTACAGAAAATCAGAGTCTCATTTGGGTTTTACTTCCAGACCCCTCCACTTCCTTTACTTCTCACCAAGCCAGAAGGAGGACAATGTGTTCATCTAATAGCGGAGAATTTGAATAGTTGCCCTACACCCAAGGGTCGTTATATATATTTTTTTCTCTGTCTCAGGCAGAGAAAACTTGAGAATGATTCCGTGTCTGGGGCTTCTCATGCGACCAGAAGGAAGAGCTTCTATGCATCTACTCTTTCAGAGAACAGAAATGCCTCTCATCCTAAACACTACAGAAGAACAAGCCTTTCTCATAGGAATGAGTAAAACTATCCAGATGACTTTGAAGAAGTGGAAGTATTAGAATCCAAACCCTATTTGACCCTTCCAGCATTCATTCTGTAAGGGGGAGGATAACAAGAGGCAGTTTGCCCAGAAACAGAAGATCTGAAGAAATAAAGCAACTTAGAAGCCTTTTCACCCAACCGTTGAGATTTCTGTATTGGATCATTCTTGTTTGCTTTTACTGTTTTTGTCTTTTTTATGGGTGGTAAAAACAAAGATAAGGTATTTTAAAAAGTTTTGGAGAGCAATTTGGAACTTTGCCCAAACTATACCCTTTGACTCAGCATTATCAGTATTGGGTCTGTATCCCCAAGAGATCAAAGAAAAAGGAAAGGGACTCTATGTATAAAGATACTTAGAGCAGCTCTCTTTGTGGTGGCAAGATCTGAATCAGTTGGGGAACAGCTGAACAAGTTGTGCTCTATGATTGTTATGGAATGCTATTATGCTACAAGAAACGATAAGCAGGTGTTTTTCAGAAAAATCTGGAAATATTTATTTGAAATGATGCAAAGTAGATTTAGTAGAACCAGGAGAACATTGTACAAAGTAATAGCAATGTTGTACAATGATCAACTCTAAACAACTTGGATGTTCTCAGTAATACAACAATCTAAGACAGTTCCAAAGGACTTATGATGAAAAATGCTCTCCACCTCCATAGAAAGAACTAATAGAGCCTGGATGCAAATCAAAGTATGCTTTTTAAGCTTTCTTTTTTGTTTTTTGGTCTGTGTTTTATTTTGCAAATGTTTTGCATGACTGCACATATATAATCTATATCAGATTGTCTTCTCAATGAGGGGAGAAGGAAAGAAAGGAGTGAGAGAAGTTGGAACTCAAAAATTTAAAAATGTTTAAAAATATTAAAAAATATAAAAATTTCTTAAACAATTAATTAAATATATTATTTTGCTTTCAAATGAATAAAATAAATTTTTACAGTTGAGGAGAAAAAAGGTGACAAAATTCTCTAACTTATCCATACATATCCATAGGACTTTCTGCTTGTGCCTAGTCATAAGATCTTATTCTCCAGATTATTTTTCAGTTACAGTATACAGAATACTGTATATAGTCTTCCCTCGCTATATCACAGTTCAGTTATCACAGTTTCATTATACTAAAAAGATACTTCATGGTTTAAAAAAAATCTAATTCACAGAATTTTTGCTATATTGTGGGATTTTGTGGATGTATAAAATGGAAATGCAGTACACCACTACCACTTATGCAAATTTGCCAGTGTGAGATCATACAAGGCACACTATTGGCTGATGGAATGAAGGGTGACCAACCACAGTGCTAGGTTCTGTAACCTGGTGCTGATTGGCTCAGTGATTGTAGCATCAGTCTGTATGCTCTCCTGCACTGTGCCCATACATTCAGCATCTCCTTGTCCACTTCACTTCAACGTCTGATGGCTGTGCATAGTACTGCTCTGTGGTAGTGTGTTTTTGTTAAGTTTTCGTGGAAGTTTGAGTTCATTTCACGCCCTGTGCCACTCAGACATTCGGTGCCTTTTAAGGCTTCTGGCAGTGAACTCCACTACTTCACGAATTTTCAGGGGTCTCTGGAATGTAACTCCTGCAACAAGTGAGGGATCACTGTACCTGTATTTTCAAAGATATTTCAAAATACAATTATTCCCTGTATTTGCATTCATGGTTCAGTGTTCATAATTTCTGTGGAGATTTCTTCATAGGTATAAGAATTATAATTGCTGCTTTTTATGAAAAACATTTTTAAAAATAAGTACAGCTACTTTATTTACAAAACTATCAAATTAAGAGCACCAGAGGCTCAGAAATGGTAAGTCCTAGTAAAGATATTTAGGTGAAATTTTATAGCTGTCAGAATGGTAAATCCACAGTTTTACTGAAAAATATTGTATAGTCATTGTTAAAATAGGATTGGAGAAAGGTTATTTACTTGACTTGGTTGTTGATTTTGTCTGTTTTACCTTAATATTTCCAAAGAGTTGTTTAAAACACTGCAATTGGACCAAATGAACTAAAATTTTAACATACTGAAGTTTTACACCGTTTACTTTTTAAATAGTTCTATTCTAATATCTTGTTTATTCTCTCAGGGAGGGGGAGAAGAGAGAAAGAATCTGAAATTAAGAAATATTAAAATTTGTTTTTACTATAATGGAGGAAAAAGAAAATATCATTTAAAAAAAGTAATTCTGTATCCCATAGATATTTGGTTTTTATAGATACAAACCTAATTTTAAGAAAGGAGACATTGCCAATTTTTTTATTTTAATTTTTAATATGTTGCTATTTTGGGGACAAAAAATTAAAAATACTTTACTTTTTCCTAATGCACATTGGCCAAAATACCCTCTCTTGCCCCACCAAAGTCTTAGGCGAATTGACTCAAATTGAAAATGTAAAACTATTGTTGTGGAAACTTGCTTGTAAAAGCCATCAGACCCATTTTTTAAAATAAAGCATCCGCTATGTTCTAAGGCACTGTGTTAAGTAGTGAGGATACAAAAAAACGAGTGCAACTATCCCAGCCTTCCAGGTTTCTTCAAAAGGATATGTGATGTGTACAGAGAACTAAAATCAAAATAATTTGAGATATTATTGAGGGGAAGCAGCAGAGATTTTATAGATGAGGTACTACAAGGGATGTAAAGATTATGACAGTGAAGTGAGGGCGTGCAGTAATGGGTACAGGCTCTTTTGAAACATCAAAATGGCAAATTCCAGGAAAAGCTAGAAATATGTTTTGGTAGAATGTGAGCTAAAATTAGAAATTAGGCAATAATTCTGGAAATGTAAGTTAGAGCCGGATTATAGAGGATATTAAATACCAGGATGAAGGATTTATTTCTTTATTCTAAAGATAATGAGAAGGCCCTGAAGATTTTTGAGAAGGGGATTGATTCGTGGATAAGATCTATGACTTGGGAACACTCATTTTGGCAGTTTATGAAGACTATTGGAGACGGGTGTCAGAAGAAGCTGGAGACCCTCTGGGGGCAGTTGTAATAGTTCTCATTCCTCGGTAATCTCCAGCTTCCACTTCATATCCTCCCCATTCCAATGATTCTGAACTCTGGTCATTATTCAAACTCTATTCTCCATTCCCTGTTACCCCTTCAAAACTCCCCACTGGCACCTCTAGATTCCCTTCTTGTTTCCGTCCCCCAGGAACCTATCCTCCCTTGAGATTCCCTCAGTCCATATTGTGACAAGGAAATTGATTCCAAGTATCTCCATTGTATCAATTCTAAAATCAATCATGACTCAAAGAAATTCCTGTTCTATGCTTAAGCATAGGTCAAAGTCCTTTCCATTGTTCAGCAAAAGGTTTCTGTCCTAAAGTAATCTTAAGAAGGGAGGAGGAGGAACCTCCCATGCCAATGGGGTTCACATTCCAATAGCCAAGACCCACTATCAATAGGAAATTTTTCAAGTATGAAATTTCCCAATGGTGAAATTTCCAACATTTATAAGTCTAAGAAATTTTGAGGTTTACAATATTGAGCATCTAATGAAGCTGATAGCAGGAATGTACTGACCTGCCTTTTCTTTTGTTTGTGGCCCTCTGGCTGAATTCTGAGGAATTTGAGGTCCTGTGTGGCTCCTCTTTGCATTTCTTGATCATTTTTGTCTGTCACAAAATTCAGGTTGGAGGGGAGGAAGCCTAGGGGAGCTTTGTTGGCCAGAGTACCTTCCGGATCCCTTTAAAGAAAAGACGGAACTTGGATCCCATGAAGAGCTCCTCATGAAACTCCTCCATTTTGTGCTGGAGGGGACGTGGCCAAACTGGGACATGATGATTGCTGGCGGACTTGTGGAATGAGGCCTTTTGGTCTAGCACTGCCAGGTCTGAACCCCAAAGATTTAAAAATGTTTGTACAGAAATATTCGTAGTAGCTGCTCTTTGTGGTGGCCAAGAATTAGAAACGAAGGGGACGACCCACGACTGGGGCATGGCTGAACACGGTGTGGTCTGTGGTGGGGACAGAGTGCCATCGAGCTGTCAGGATGAAGAGCTGGAGGGACTCCATGTGAACTAGGACGACCTCCAGGAAGCGATGCAGAGCGAAAGGAGCAGAGCCGGAGAGCGTTCGTTATCTGCAATCACTGAAACGTGCCAGACTGGCTACTCCCAGCAGAGCAGGGACCCTGAACCCTTCTGTCTGTGTGTCTGGTCTGGGGTTTGCTTAGAGATGAAGGACGTGGACGCGTTCTACCGGAGACCACACGGAGAGTCCGGAATGGTTTGTGGACTTGGGCGGGGGGGCGCAGGGTAGGCAGCACGAACCCTCCAACTTTGGGGGAAAAGGTCAAATGTGCGTCGTGCGTTGTGTGCTTCCTTTTGTCTCTGCAGAGAGCTTCCCTGCCCAAGTTCCTGATCAGAGGACATCTGAGCTCCACCAACTGCGTGATCACACAACCACTCACGGGGGAGCTGCTGGTCGAGTACTCGGAAGCTGCCATCAAGAACATCGAGCTGCAGCTGGTGCGGGTGGAGACCTGTGGTAAGCAGCTTCCCTCTGCCTCGGGGCGTCTCTCTGCCACCTCTCGTTCCTGCTGTCTGGGGTGAGGAAGGAGCCCAGAAGTCCCGGCACTAAGCGTGGGCCTCGACAGCCTGTGCACAGGAGCACGTCCAGACGGTGCTCTGGCTGTCGGGGAGCGTCATTAGGCGGTAAATGTCGCGTTTACAAACGGGCACCAGAAGAGGTCCGAATGGACTCAAAATGAGGCCAAGAACCATGAAAATAGAAAGAATAGTGACAGAACGTCCAAGCCGAACAATGTGAGATGGCGGGGGTCAGAGTGAGGCAGGAGGAGGCGTCCCCCCGGTTTTATCGGGGCTTTTAGGACCGCATTTAATTTCTGGCTTTTCCCGTTTCTCTGAACTTTTTTTTCTCTTTTTAGTTCAGTTTAAGGGATGGCTGTGCACACATACACATGCAAGCATGTGTGTATATATAGAACACACATGTAACAATGTGAATAACACACAGAAACACAGATAGTTTTTAAAAATCAATAGAATGTATTTTTTAAAAAGAATAAAGCATCGTTTGAGACGAACTTCATAAATTAGGTAAATTCTCCTAGACCTTAGCTAGAAAATACTTCTTTATATTTTTGCTCTCAGTATTATTTCTAAGTGTGTAATGCCCATCGTTTGAATGATATGAAATGCTCCACTGACGTTCTCGCTGCTCATCGCCGGCCCTCCTTGATCAGATTTACCCGTTTCCCGTTTCGGCCACAGAGGATGTCTGAGGGAAGAGACAGGGCCGCGGCGGCTCTGTTGTCGTCCCGTATCTGATATTTCCGTTCACTTTCCCGAGAGATGACCGAGATTAGAATAACTCAACATAGTGACGTGGTAAAACCCGGCAACAGTGGCTCTTAGGCCTCCAGGGAAGCCCTCTAAAAGTGGTTTAATTGTCCGTGGATTTAATTATTTGTCCGTCTCAGAGACACGCGAGGCTGTCCGAGCCCTCCTCGTGGCCAGCCTTGCTTGTGTCACAGGAATGTTCTCGTTCCCCAAGGTTGCGCGGAAGGCTACGCCAGGGACGCCACCGAGATCCAGAACATTCAGATTGCGGACGGCGACATCTGCAGGGGTCTGTCTGTGCCCATCTACATGGTCTTTCCCAGACTCTTCACGTGCCCCACTCTGGAAACGACCAATTTCAAAGTCGGTAAGTTCACTCCTGGGAGCTCGAAGCTTGTGTAAGTCTAAACACAGAGTGGTGACGGGGCTCACCGGCGGCCGCAGAACACGCGCGCAGGCTTCCTGGGCTTCTCGGTGGTGGGTCCGGGCTCTAAGCGTCCCTCCTTCCACGGTAAAATCCCACTCATCTGGGCCTCCGGCTGCCGGCTTCCTGCCCTAAAACCTCCAGAGAGGACTCCAGGATTCTAAGCGTTGTTTGTTGTTTTGTTTTCAAATATTTCATGTATGGCAGCAACTCCTCGAGCTGTCCATTTGTTGCCCGTTTGTGCTCTGGGACTCGACATCCCCACCGAGACCTCGGAGCACTTTGAGGCGCGCTTTTACTGTGTCCGTAACGTCAGCTTTCGGGGGTCGCGGCGCCTTCGGGCTGCAGGCGACGCTGTGCTCAGTCAGTGACTCCGTTGGACAAAGAGAGTGAAGAGAGCGAGGCGGCGATCTTCCGCTGAGCTGCCGCCCCGGAACGTCCTTCGTTCTCGGCCTCAGACCGCTCGTGGCGAGCAGACAACGCCGTCAGCTCTGTCACAGGGACATTGTCCCAGCCTTGTTCTTCATTGCTGTTACGGAGCGATTCGTGTTTTCAGACCGCGAATACGGCAGGTTTTCATCAATGCCCAATTTCATACGCGCCCTCAGAGCACGCCAGAACGTCCACCATTAGGTCACGATGTTCATCTAAGAGCTGCATCGACAGAGCATCACGTGACGGAGTTGGGACCGTCGCTCTAAAAAGGCTGCTACGCCTCAAAGCGGACTCTCTGTGCGAATATGAGCCGAAAATGGACTCAGCGTCGCGTTTCCTTGAATCGAAGATCATAATTTCAAGTTTTGTGGCAGTTTCTTCATGCTCTTAATTCTTACATAGAAAAGTTTTTGTGTTTTAAGTTTTTATGCCGTAGAATTTGGAAATGAACCCTTCCTTCCACCCCCAAAATGATCTCCTTTAATCGGGCTGGTGTGTTTATTGGGGGGTTTTTGGTCAGAGAAACAAAGCTGGGTAATATAGAATTAAGCACTTATTTTATAAGTATAAGCAGCACTGCTTCTTCCGAAACACAAAGAAAGGAGGAAAATCTGGAATCTGATGAGAGGTGAACTAGACACGGGGAGCACCAGTTCTCGGGAAGAGGAGGAGGATTCCAGGACTGTTCTGTACTGGGGAGCAAGGGGGGCCTTTTCACTTGCGGAAGTAAATGCTTGTTGCTTTAGGCACAAAAGAACTCCTTAAAGGAGAACAGGTTAATTCCTGCCCAAGATATTGAAATGATCGGAATTCTTCCAGGCCGCAGGCATATTGGTCTGTATTTACTTGTACAGTTCCTTTATTTTTTATGATCCTAATTTCTCTCTTTTCCTTCCAATGCCAGAAGCAGATAGGGGTCTACTTTGATATAAAGGCATATATATGCACATATATTTTTATATAAAATATAGATATATTTACATAAAGCTGTATATTATAACCACTTTTTTCACTGTAATCTGAAAAGTTTTAGCTAGAGTAGTTAAAGAACTAGTGAAAATCCCTATTTACTTCAAGTGAAAAGAAGACTCAAGAACACATTTATATAGAAATATTTTTTCTAGGGAAGAAAAATTTCGTTGAGTAGTACTAATGAACATTCTTTTTCCTTTTTTCTGCCTGGACTATTGCAAGCTAGTTGTAAAGGAAGAAGAGCAGAAATAAATGCTAATTATTGTTCAGAAAGTGCAAAACAGAATTAACCAAAAATGCAAGTGAAACCATTAACTCTAAGAACTTTTCTTTTGTTTGCAAAAGATGTATAAAAGAAGTATATTTGAAATATAAGAAGCATCTCTTCTTAAAATGAGATGGAAATTTATCCAGAACCCATCTAAAAAGAATAGTAAAAAGCAGGCATTTCGTTTTTACTGAAAGATTGATAGGGTATAATAGATTGAACACAACAAGAAAATAACAAAGACTACAGTGAAACATTAGTCAGGTCTTCTGTTTAGGGCGAGATGATTCTGACACATTTTATAGTTTGTTTTCTTAAACGAATGACCATAAATATACAAGTCTAAATTTTCTCCTTTTTTATAGAATTTGAAGTTAATATTGTGGTCCTGCTTCATGATGATCACCTCATCACAGAGAATTTCCCATTGAAACTCTGCAGAATTTAAAGGAAGAAGATGAAATTTTGAGGAACTGAAGAGATCGAGGGGATGTTCACATAGTTGATAGACTTTTACTCAGAGTAAAAGCTTCAAATATACACTTGTTTTTCTTTATTATCTGACCAGAAATGAACTTAATGTCTCAGAAATTGTAATAATAATTATGTCTTGTGTTCCTTTTGACTTCTGTTTCTAGAACATATATGGCTTTTCAGTCACTGGGTTCAGTGATATATTTTCTTTGACATTCAAGGATTTTTTTAGTGTTTATTAATAATATTACTTGGCAGAAAAACGTATTTGTACCTAGACTCAACTTTTCTTCTCTAGGCATGACAATGAAGAGTTTTATAACAATGGTGTTAACATTACTGAATATTTAGGAGAAGTAAAAGAAATTGTGAAGATCTCTCAGTGCTCTAAGCAACTTTCTGTCTGCAATATGCAGATGATACAGATCTGCATTACCTTGAACTTTGGGGCCCAGTCCCTGGCCTCGTCCTGTAGATCTCCCAAAATTGCCACCAAGGACCAACAGCTCTAACTCTGGGACAGAAAGTTTGTAGCTCGAAATACATCTTCAGTCATCAAAAGGGAGCTGAGAAGAACTCCTTAATCTGGCAGTGACAGAGGCAGTTTGGAGCAGATAGAGGAGGGTCCTGGCATTCTTGTCTTCCCCTCTGACACAAACCCAATTGCCTTTGTGACTTGGAACAAGAGCCTCCGTTGTCAAGGCTCCAGCCAGGCTCTGAGATTCTGCCTTGGAGTAAACCAGCTAATGGAGATCTGCTTCTCCCCTCACCTCTCTGCTGACTTCCAGTCTTGTATCTCCAGCTTTCAGGCGTCTGACTGGATGTCCGATAGACATCTTCACCTCAAAACGCAGCATATCCCAAACTGACCTCATCATCTTTTCCTCTGAATCCTCCTGCTCTCCTCACCTCTCCTGCTACTACAGAAAGCGATCCTGCCTGCCTTTCCAGTGCCTGTGACTCATCGTCATCCTCCAGTATCTCACCTCCCACATCCAACTCCCTCATGTACCAAGGCTTGACAGTTGAACTGTTACATCTCTTATCTCTCTTTTCTCCGCTCACACTGGAGCAGGCCTCATCACCTGGACTATTGTAGGCTTCTGGTGACTCTACCTGTCTCAAGGCTCTTCCATTCAGTCTCCAAGGTGCTAACCATGTAGCCCTTACTGCTCCTGACTGTAATAAGGGACTATTCTGATTGGTACTTGATAACTAAAGATCAGGTTGTTACCTACTTTCTTCCTCCCTCCCTTCAGCCTCCCCTTCCTTCTTTTCTTTTTCTTCTAAATCAACTCAGGGTGAGTTTGTGAGATCTCAAATGAAATATTTTCTCTTCTTCATCTCATGTAAGGGGTTTATTTGGGGAAGACGGGAAAGGATAAGAAATGGAGGTAAAGGGTTGGGGATTTCCCTAATACTACAATGAGTCTTAGGTTGGAGGATGGTGAAATATAGTTCAATTGAGAGAAATGGCTGATAGGTCTGGAAGTTCAGTCACTGTCACAATAGAGCAAATCAGAGAGTGAGCGAACTGGACTTTGTCCTTCTTCTATCTTCAAGCTCAGAGACCACCTTCCTTTCTTCAGTCTCCAAAACCAAGAAAACAGACTTCTTCCCTCTTTCAAGCCAGAAAGTTCCAGCCATCAGTGGTTTGCTTCCAACTGCTTCTCCCAGTCAGATTCCAAATCAGAATACTCTTGTTTGAATGACAGGTCATCAGTCTCAGCTACTCCTGTCTTGTAGCAGGCTTTCCCCCTTTCTATCTTCCACATGACTCAGTAAACTCCAGTGGTTCCCTTTTGCCTTCAGGATCAAATATAAAATCTTTTGGGGACAGAAAGCCTTTTATAACTCAACTCCTTCCTACCTTTCCATCCTTCTTGCACCTTAGTCTTTGCCACAATACTGTTCAATTTAATGACACCAGCTTCCTCACTGTTCTGCATATAAGACATTCCATCTCCTAAGTGTTTCTCTGGCTGTCCCCTGGGTCTGAAATGCTGTCCCTCTTAACTTCTGCCTACTGACTTCCTTTAAGCCCCAACTAAAATCTCATTTATTTTGGATAAGGCCAATTTTTGGATGTGTTTTATTTGCCTATATGTATTTGATATACAATTGAGTTTTTTGTGGGGTGAGGAAGTTATATGGAAAAGAAAAGTGGTAATAGCAAACCCCAAAAATTATATCAAATAATTTTTTTAAGGATATAGGTTATTTAAGGATATAAGGATATGTTTATAGGATATACAGAAGGAGATGGAGCCAAGACGGCAGATTAGAGTAACCCAGCTGAACCTTCTCAACATTCTCTGAATTCTTCTCCAACAATTTAAAAATAACGCGCCTCAAGCCAAATTCTGGAGTGGCAGAGCCAACAAGAAAGTCCAACAAAAACATAGTTTAACCATAAAAAGCTACTCTGGTGGCAGGGAAGACTAAAACGTAAACTCAGAAAAAGACAACAATGTGAAAACAGTCTCTTAAAAAAGCCTTAAAAAAGCGAATTGGAAACAAAACAAAATAGTTTGCCTAGATGAATTAAAGTGGTAGAGAAATAATTGGAAAAAGAAATTATTGTGATGCAACAAAATTATGAAAAGAGAATTCGCAGCTTGGTAAAAGAGTTGTGTGTATATGTACACACACACACCTGAAGAAAATAACACTTCTAAAAACAGAATTGACCTCATAGTAAAATAAGAACAAAAGTTCACTGAAGAAAAGAATTTCTTAAAAGGCAGAGTTGGGCAAGTGAAAGCTAATGACTCCATGAGACATCAAGAAACTAAAAAAAAAAAGTCAAAAGTGGAAAAAATAGACGGAAATGTGTGATATAAGAAAAATAACTGACCTGGAAGCTATTTCCAAAGAGATATAATTTTAAAAGTATTGGACTACCTGAAAACCACAATCAAAAAAGCCAACACATTTTATTTTAAGAAATCATCCATCCAGGAAAATTGGCCCAATATCTTAGATCCAAAGGGTAAAATATATATAGCCAAATTCCAAGAGTTCCCAGGTCAAGGAGAAAATGTTGTAAGCAGCCAGAAAGAAACCTTACAGATATAGTAGAGTCACAGGTAGGATCACACAAGATTTAATAGCTACTGATATAAAGGAGCTTGAAATAATGGTATTTCAAAAAGCAAAGGCACAAGGACTATAATCAAGAATAACTTACATAGCAAAACTGACTATAATCCTTCATGGGGAAAAAACAAATATTTAATGAAATAGAGGGCTTTCAAGCCTTATTGATGTAAAGTCCACAGCCCAATAGAAAAATTTGAATAAAAAATAAAAAGGTAAACATAAAAAGGTAATATGAAAGCATAACATGAGGGACTCAATAAAATTAAATTGTTTATGTTCTTAAATGAGAAGATGATACAGGATACATGTAACTCCTAAAAACTTTTTCATTAGGGCAGTTAAAAGGAGTTTAAATAGGTAAAGGGCCTGGATGCATCTTGGAATGATGGCCAAAAAAAATTAAGGGATGAGAGAAAGGGGAATAATATTAGAAATTTATGAAAAGAATGAATAGCTTGGTAAAAGAAGCAGAAAAATATTGATGAAAATAACTCATTAAAAAGCTGAATTGGTCAAAAGGAAAAAGGTACAAAACCTCACTGAGGAAAATAATTTCTTTAAAATTGGTCAATTAAAGTTAATGACCTATTTAGACACTAAAAACAAAACAAAATTAAAAGAATAAAAACAGGAAAAAAATGTGAAATGTCTCACCCCCCAAAAAAACCCCCAACGTAATGAAAATAGATCAATAAGAGATAATTTAAGTACTAAAAAATTATTGATTACTTTAAAGCCATGATCAAAGAACCTAGACACCATATTTCAAGAACCAGCAGGCAAAATAAAAATGAAAAGAATTCACTGACCACCTCCTGAACGAGATCCCAAAATAAAGAGTTTACATGATTTGTCTAAGGTCACAGAGGTGAGAAATTACAAAGTAATTATTTGAACTTGGGTTGTGCGACTCCCAAGTTCAGTCACCTGGATAGAACATATAGCTAGAGATTTAGATATGTGCTGGGACTAGTAAAGAAGACCTTAGTCCAAATACAGCCTCAGAAACTTACTAGCTATGTGACCTTAGACAAGTCATTTTGCCTCAACTATAAACGAGAATGATAACAGCACTTACTGTAAAGGGTGAAATTATGGTTGAGACTGAAAAAAAAATCTAAATTTAAGTGGTCGCCAAGGGAAATCCCAAATAATAAAATACCCAAGACAGCTGCCAAATTCTATGGTGATTTAATTGATAGTGGAGAAGATTAAGAAGAAGGAATAGGTTCTCTCCCTCCTCCCCCCCCCCCCCCCAAACTGGTTAGTATCTGGCGGGGAGATCAGGAGATAAGGGAGTAAGGGTTTGGAGTATGAAGGAGGAAGGAATCAGCCTGACCTCCAAAGGGGCTCAGCTAAGATGACCGAACCTGAAATTGACTCCAGGGCAAAACTCACCATCCAATACTGCAAGATGTCGGAACACTTAGCATGCTGCCAGCCAGAGTTGTCTCTCCAGGGAAAAAGAAGGAGGCAGGAAGTGACGTGCCTTATATGGACGTTTTTACATCACTTTTCTGCATCTCATCTGTACCAATGAGGACTTAGCTTGACTTAGGACAGCCCAGAGGTCTGTCCTTTCTTTGCACATGTCTGTTGAAGGCCATCTCCTCAGATAATTAAATCTTGAGTTTGATGCAGACCTTAAAAATCTTGTTAAACTGAGTAGGGTGGAGAATGTAGAGTTTACAAGACCTGATTCTGTTATTCCAAGTATCTCCATTGTTACTGATCAGGAAATAGCTAAATCACATCTTCTAAAGAATGGTCTGATTAGGGTGGAATACTTTTAAAATTCACATTACCTCCTAGGATTTTGTGAGAATTATATGTAAAAGTAATTTAGTTTAATGTCTGGTATCAATAATTAATAATGTCATGATATAAATTCTTATTTTCTTCCCTTCATGATCCTAGATTTTTATGCTAATTGTTGAGCAATGGGTCCAAAGCAAAAGCTCAAAATAAGCCAAAATTGTAGTAGACTCAGATTTTAGAGGGTTTTCAATGGCAGTTTATTTTTACTATCAAGTAGTGAACAATGGGAAAGGTCAAAAGTTAGAGATGAAGTTCAGTAAGATGGTGGACTCCTCTTACTGAATGACAAAGATGGAGTCAGGGAGCCTTTCCAACAAAATAAGTTTAAGGTGTTCCCAATCTAAGTCCCATTTTGAATAGACAGTATTGAAACAGTCCTTGTTTTGATTGGTTAAAACCTACTTGAATAATTACGATTGTAAATTGCTTGTTTTCATTAGCTAGCTTCCAAGAGAAGATTATAATTCTCAAGTAACCAGCCAATGGTGAAGGGGGAAAGGACCCATTTTTGCTTTAGGGACCAGGATAAAAGAAGACTGCCTACTCGCATGCTTTGTACTTGCTTACTGTAACACTGGCTCATGGGTATCCATTCTCATGAGGCTGAAATAAAAGAGCCTTTGATACACTGAACTGGAGTTCAAGATTCTTTTGAATAGGTGGTCATTCTCACGAATCACCCTAAATTTTAAAGAAAAAATAATTTTAATAATAAAAAATGTTTCCTTAAACTCAGTATACTGACTTCTATTCATCTTCTGATGTTGGCCTACTTAAATTGGATGTCCCTGTCTAAATTAAAACAAAATATAGCCCACCTCCTTCCATTCCTTAGTACCCTGTCTTGAAGGTCATAAATTCACTAATTGACCAAGGCATCATAATTCCCTGTAAATCTGAATACAATACTCCCATCCTCCCTGTGAAGAAACAAAAATTGGGGCCCAATGTCAAGCATCTCTATCAATTTGTTCAGGATTCGAGAGTGGTTAACAATCATGCTGTAAAGAGACATCCCGTAGTTTCCAACATAAACACTATTATTCTATCCCTAGCACAGCTACATACTTTACTGTAGTAGGCTTGTGCTCTGCTTTTTTTTTTTTTCCTATACTTCTACATGAGAACTCCAGGTATATCTTTGCTTTCACCTAGAAGGGGATCCCATGGAGCTGGGCCCGTTTACCCCAAGGTTTCACAGACAGCCCTACATTGTTTACATAATCCTTAACTGCTGATACTGATGCCATTAAATTTAGACACAGCTGTTTAATACAATATATGGACAATTTACTCTTGGCATCACCTAATGCTGAAGCATGTCAAGAGGATAGCAAACACCTCCTTTTGGAGCTACATAAGAGAGGCCACAAAATCTCTAAAGACAACGTTCAGTGGTATCTCCTCAGAGTACAATATTTAGGTTTTATTCTAACTGCTGAGTCCCGTCTTATTTCTCCTAAACGTATTGAAAGTATCCAAAACTTAAGTGCTCCTACCACTAAAAAGCAATTGAGGACAATTCTTGGAGCTACAGGATTTTGTCGGCAGTTGCTCTCTTCCTATGGGGCATCACTAAGCCCCCTGTATCACTTACAAAAAATTTGGTCCCTGAACCACTTAAATTGGGAAAGGAACATCTTACAAATCTAAAATAGACTATCCTGTTTGCCCCTGCTCTAGGCATCCCAGATGCTTTGATTTTTGGCTTCACTTTTGATCCTGGTAATTTGATTTTCTTCCTACTTTTAAAAAACTCAAATTACCTAATGACTTATTGATTTTATTGTTTTTTCCCCATAAATTCACTCCTACTTTTATTAGTTCTTTTTTTTTAAACATCAGTTCCTACCTTTTATAAAAGAGTTTAAAAATAGATGCAGATTGAAAGGAGCAGAACCAGGAGAACATTGTACCCAGAGACTGATACACTGTGGCACAATCGAATGTAATGGACTTCTCCATTGGTGGCAATGCAGTGATCCTGAACTATTCTGAGAGACTTAGGAGAAAGAGCATCATCCACATCCAGAAGAAAAACTGTGGGAGCAGAAACAGTATAAAAACAACTGCTTGATCACATGGGTTGATGGGATACGATTGGGGATGGAGACTGATCAAGGACTCATGTAAGACCCAGTGGGATTGGCTATGGGAGGTGGGTGGGGGGCAGGGGAGGGAAAGAACATGAATCGTGTAACCATGGAAAGCCTGTAATAACAAGAACCAGTGCCCGGCCCAAGGAGAAGTCATTTACCTTAGATTTCTGCCCTACACCAGGCCTCTTGTCACCTCCAGGTCCACAGAAAAGGTTTGAGGTCAGCTGTCATACTCGTTTCCTCAAATTCTCTGGCTCTTTATTACTTCCACACCAGGGTTTCAGGGAAAAATAACTTAAAACTTAGGTGCAAGTCCAGGGTCTTACAAAAGGAAGGAATAAGAAAGGCCCTTAATGCACAATGTAAATCAGGCATAGGACAACTATGGAGCTGCTTCACTGAAATGTTTACTAAAAGAGAATCACAAACGTGAAAGCTTAAACAGCACTCATTTATGAATGTTCTAATCTACCAGGAAGTGGAGATTTACACATCGACACAGCCAAAACTCTGTTGCTGACTTGGTTTTGAACGTTTCACTTTGACTGCACTGTCCAAAAAAAGTCCCTCCAACTCTGTCTTCTGGCAAACCGTGCCAGGAGTTAAAAACTAATAATTTCCCTGCCCAGATTCATCTTTTCCAAGATAGGTTGGAGTCCTCTTCTCCTTAAGAGTTACAAGGTTACCTCCAAGCAGGTTTGTGCTGGGAAATGTTTAACAACTGGCTCTCCAGAAATGTACATCATGTAAAAATGGAGATTTGAACCCCAGACTTCAATCCCCAGAAGTCCTTGGTACTTCCCAGAATTCCCTATAATCTCATCTGAGACCTCACCTGAGTGCGAGAACACAATTTTTATTTAAAGGGCTCTCTGCCTCCCAAGACTCTCTTCTTCCGCTTCTAAGCACACGCGTCTCTCTACCTGGCAGGCAAGAGGTAAGTGGCTGTGAGTGGGCTATTCAGCCCTAGGTATGTGCTTTTCTTATTTTGTATTTTCTTATTTCCTTGATTTCTAATAATTTTAATAAACCTCACAAAATATAATACTTTTTAGTAACTGTTACAATCATCAGATGTTGAACTTGCCTTATTAAAATTTTCTTCATCACTTTCTTAAGACGGACGACCAGAAGACAATAAGCCAAGCCCTAATTTGTGGGAGGATCTTAGACGTGTACATGCTTACACTGATAGTTTAACCATGGCTCTCAGTACATCCCTGACTCTAATTTCAAGGTGGACAGTCACTCACTCATAAAAGAAACGAGAGGTAGCCCAAGTCTAGGCTTATGCTCCTCTGGGCAGGATCTGTGCTGATTTCCACGTTTCCAGCTACGTCAGGGGAGAGAGGCATCGACCCCCTTCACTCCACTCTTTGGAGAGCAGGTCCACGAGGAGGATGACTCCTCGTGACTCAGTGACCTGTCCTCTTGATGCAGACCCCCCTTGCATTTATCCCAGGACTAAGAAGATTCGTTTTGTCATCCCAAATGACCGAAATCCTTTAATACTGCCTCAGCTCAAGCGTCCAGCTCGAAGCCCTGCATGTTCCATGGGACGTCTCCTGAAAGCCCATCTCCCCTCAGCTTCCATGAGGTGTACTATAATCCAGCCCTCTTTGCAAAACCTTTAGGATTTATGTAAGCTTTAAGAACATGGAAGCATCCTCTCTTCTAATGAGAGGAGGATTCCAACTAAGCCAGAAGTCAGGGGAATCTTCAACTACCATTAACCACTGTTTCGTGGAGCAGCCCGTGATGGAGACTGCATAGGGTGGCCCAACATCCAGAAGAGTAGAATTTGCTATTAAAGTCTAAGTGGAGATGATGAGTCCTTGTCAGGTGCGCAGGGACCCTTT
Source organism: Monodelphis domestica (assembly GCF_027887165.1). Lineage (NCBI taxonomy): Eukaryota > Metazoa > Chordata > Mammalia > Didelphimorphia > Didelphidae > Monodelphis > Monodelphis domestica. The sequence goes on from NC_077230.1 coordinate 5,179,633, forward strand.
GGGAAAGCATAAGCATGTCACAGCACGAGTATGAACTTTTCCTCTTGTATAGCTGCTTGGACAGATTCTGTAATCTCCCTGTAAACTCCCTGCTGGGAGCCATCAGGCCATGTTGTTTTGACAAGGTCACTCGTGGACACCAAGAGGCCACAAAGTGACTCTTTGGCAGGATGGACTTGCCCACTCAGCCCCCTTTGTATGACTTCTCTCATCATCCCTTACTAATGGAATTGTCATCCTCTCCCTAGTCTCAGAAAAAGTTATATAAGAGCAAAATGTTTGCACACTATTTTCCCAAAATATCACCAAAAGATCAGACTCCAATCCAAACTCAAAAGACCATCATGGGTTAAATTTTGCTTAGGTAGATAATTTCCAGCAAAAGTTGTGCCCATGAGCCAAGCCCAGAAAATTCCCTACCCCTTGTACAGAAACTTATTCTCCTAAAACCAGTACATCAATCACTCATAAAGACCTGCACAAAATGCCTTGGTACACCATGCTTCATCAAGCCTCAGTGACTTGATTCTACCAACCAGAACCCTCCTTGAAAAACTCCCTAAATCCTGAAAAATGATCAGCCTAATATTAAATCTGAATTATGTTCTCAGTACCCCTTTGATCTCTCAACCTCACTCCTATGATTGTTGAATTGTCCCTGGAATTTCTGATTATCTAATTTTATTAAAGGCAATAAGTGATTTTCCTTGATTGTTTGTAAGCTCAAAGCTCACAGATTAATGAGAAAATTAAGGCACCTGTGATGAAATAATTTATCTTGTGTAGAACCTTTGTGTTTCCTGTCAGGATGAATAGTTACCCTATATGTATATAGAATGATCTCAGAATGTTAATCAAACAATTTGTTAAAAGTTAATGTACCACTTATCCAATTATCTTTACTCGAACATGTATATTGAATAATGTAACTGTGTGCCAAGGAAATGGGTATAAAAATAAAGGCAAAACCTGGGCATGGTGAAGCAGCCACTTCATGCAGAGCCTGGCCCAGGCAGATACACACACACAGAGCTGTCTTCCATCACTCATTTCCGCCTATTTGCTCCACCTACGGAGAACCCCCTGGAGCCACAAGTGGGGCTAGACCCTGGCCCGTGGCACCTCCCCATCGACCACAGTGTATGTATGAATGGATTATAGACAAACATCCTTCCCACGGATGCCATATTTATAGGAGATCCCAACTCGGGAGGAAATGGTTTTGTTGTTACTTTACTGTGCTATTTTGTGAAAAACTTTTGCTTCAAACTAATGTCTTGTAGGTATTACATTATGGGAGCTGGTGAGCTATGGTTTGGGGGATAATTACCTCTAGTGTACCTCTAACCTGGGGTACATAGGGGAGCACACACTACCAACCAAAGCACCAAGCTACTGGGTAGATACCTGTGAGAGCTTTTTAAAGACAGAAGCTCCTAAGGATCTAGTCTTTTGTCTGTTCTGGGTCAGTGAGATATTTCCTGTATTTACTTGTTTACATATAACTTAAACTATATTCGTCTCTTTTAAAAATATCACCTTAATTTTCAAATATTGCCCTCTCCTCTTCCCTGCCTAGAGAGCCTTCCCTTTAACGATAAAAGATTAAAAAGTAATTCCGCATAACTAAACAACATTGATTGAATCTGACAGTTTATATCATGTTTCAGGAGTTAGTTGGTCAACAAACACTTATTAAACATTTACTATATGCCAGGTGTGTGGTGAGACCTCTGGGATGGTGGTGGATGGCTTATAAATGGCCATGAATGTCAAAATCGTTTACATTTGCTCCAGGGGGTGACAGCCTGGAGTGGGGAAGAGATGCGTCAGGCTGGCTAACCAGTAGATTGTTGCAATAGGAGAGCCTGCCCTCAAGCTGTTAGAGGAGAAAAGGGGGCATTTTGGAGAAATGGTTTGCAAAAGGCTGGATATAGAAGAGTCCTGAGTCAAGGCTGACATCTAAGTGGCTGGCCTGAGGACCTGGGAAAGTGAGGCTGTCCTTGACGGTGACAAGCAAGTTTAGAAACTGGTACAGTTGGGAGGGAAAGACGATGAATTCAGCTTTGGACACGCCGAGCTGAAGATGTCTAGCGGACATTCATTTCAAGATGTTTAGTCGGCAGTTGGAGATGTGAGATTTAGGTCAGTGGAGAGGTTAGGGAGGAATACATAGATTTTATAGACATAATAAATGATCCGGGAAGTGACGAGTTCAACAAACAAATTAGTATGGAGGGAGAAGAAAAATGGCCTACCACAGAGCTCTGTGGGACATGGACAGTTAGAAGGTATTGATACGGTTCATGCGATTGGGTCTCATCCAAAGAATTGATTGCGGACTCAGACAGACTCTGTGTGGAGGAAACAAGGATTTTATAAGAGGCTACAGTAGCAGAGTAGCTAGTTAGCGAGCGATTAAAGTAAGGAGTGATAAGTAAAGGTAGCGAGTGAGAGAGGAAAAAGGTACGAGTGGGTAGGAGTTCTCAGGAAGGCTTTTTATCTTGCGTAGTTACTAAGGAAAGCATCACTTGTTTGGGCAGTTGGAGCCCCGCATCTCCAGGGAACTGATGTCACTTTGGTCCACTTGGCTTGGCCCACTGAGGGGAGCTTCAACAAGCTCATGTTCTAATCCTGACTGTACCAATATTCATGAAACCCTCACATATCCATCATCATTCAATAGTTAAGGCTGTCAATCTGAATCAAAGTAGCAATAACAAGTCAAGAGATGTGCATTTCATGATGCACCAGAGTGCAGGAGAGCCCCTGAGGTGCACACGGGGCCGAGTTTAAATACACAGTGGTGGGGGCACTGCAATAGGCAAAGTTAAGCTGTAACTGTAGAATAGAAGCATCTGGATGCAGGGAAGGGAATTTCCACAAACATCACAAGGCCTGTGCCAGCCTTGGAGTCAATGAGGAACGCATTTGTCAAGACAAAAAGATTTTTGGACATTTTGCATCCCTTGCCCAAATGACCCATCTTATCTATCAGCTCTAACTCCCTGGAATTCCTCCTGGTTGCTTTGTATTTAGGTGATAAGGAAGTGACATCAGCTGTCCTTTAGTTCCTGGAGCCAACCAAGTCTTAAGGAAGGTCATGAAACCTTTTCTTAAGAAAAAAAATTCACCTGACTTGCATGGGGGAAGATTAATCATACATATTGGATGACTCTTTGACAATAGATGATGGAGAGTTGGTAGAAGTGCTCAATTGTATTTCTCTGCAAAAGAAAATGATCTTTGAACTTGAAAGGACAGAACAAAAAAAAAAAGGGAATAACCAGCTCTCCTTAGTAAACTTTGATAACCTGATTTTTTGGTAGATTTTGAAAAGATCATGAAAAATTAGAGAATTTCCTTAGATACAGAGAAAAGTATATGCTAGGTTTAAATTCAAAATGAGGATAGATAACTACAAGTTAGTGAGGTTGACGCTGACTTCTGGCAAAATTCCAGAATATATTATTAAAAGGATGGTCACTGAATATTTAGAAAAGTAAGTAGTGACCATGCAGTATCCAAAGCATAGCTTCATTAAGAGCAGACCACAGAATACATGTGTAACTCAGATCAGATTATTTACCATCTCCATGAGGGGAGGAAAGGGAGGATGGCAGACAATTTGGATCTTATAACTTTAAAAAAACATATGGAAAATAAGATATCTTTAAGTCTCTTCATATCCTGAAATAATTCAAACCACTCTCACAGTATCAATATTACTGTAAATCTATGTATATCAGTAAGAATTATATGATTTTTTCTATAAGTACCACTGAAAATGGCTCATTTAGATACATTTCTGTGTCAATTGATGCTTCTTCATGTCTACACTCTTAACATTTTAAATTAAAGTTTATTTTGAAAATATTTTTCCAAGACTACATGATTGATGTTCTTTCCCTCCCCTCTACCTTCCCTCCTGGGGCTGACAAGCAATTCCACTAGGTTATACATCTATTATCTCTCACAACCTATTTCCAGTCATTTTAAAAGACCTAAACTCCAAATTATACTGCCCATATGTATGTGATCAATCCTATGTTTTTCTTCTGTGTTGCTACTCCCACAGTTCTCTCTAGATGTGCATAGCATTCTGTCATAAATCCCTTGAGCCTGCCTTGTATTAGTAGCACAGGCTTGCTTTCTTAACAAATGCATGTAATCAACTTTTTATCGATTATATTCTAAAAAAATGGGTATAATTCTCCTGTTCAAAAAGAATATGTCGAGGTTACTAGACTGATGAATTCTTACCCATGAAAACAGGATCAGTTCCATTTGTTATGTGATATAATTCAGTGCTTGCCATGTTCAGGGTTTCCTAATTCTTTTCTCCAGAAAGCATATGTGATGCCTAATGATTTACCTGTAGCAAGGAAGAACAGAAGGAAACAAGCATTGACCAAGTCCTTATCATAGGACAGGCCAAGAACTGGGGCTACCAACAAAGCAAAGAGCCCCTTTCTTCAAGCAGCTGCGTTCTGCTTGGGGAAGACAACACAGAAAAGGGAGCTGAAAAGCCTCTGGCTCAGCCCTCCTGGCTAGTGTATTTTTCAGTTTTTGTCAATACTGTCTGATTTAATGTGGAGGCTCTGACTGAGCTCCTCAAAGAGTATTTGCACCTGTTCACTTGCTGCACCCTGTGCTGGTAAATAATGTGCAATTACCTTTGTTGTGGCCTGGCTGCAAACTTCAGATGCAGAGCACAGAGGCCACCCTATCCGGCCCCTTCATCTACGCCCGAAAGAACGAGGATCTTGACGCCGTCCTCTCTCACTGGACATCATGGCTGCAGGAGCCAGACCAAGGGAGTAGCCAAGCAGAAAAACGGCCAAGTCCGAGGGTCTTAGTGCTTGGAACAAAGCTTTATTGAGGTTCACGTTCACATTACAAGCGTTTACAGTTAACTCCTACTAACAACAAAGTAAAACAGTCAAGTACAAGTAACAATACGACGTTTAACACAGGGAACAACTGCGCCTCTATTGAGGAAAAAGGAACGGTCTGACCTATTTACTCCCTTCCAACATCTGCCCGGGGGGAGGAAAAGAAAGAAAAGAAGAAGAAGAAATGTCTCATAACAAATACATAGTGAAACAAAACAAATTCTTTTGGTGGCTTTCCCAAGATACATCCAGTTCTGCAGCCTGTACGCATCCCGCCTGTTCTACCCGGCGCTCTGGAGCAGTGAGTGGCCATCCTCATGGGTTATGACGGCTTTCGAAGCTCTGTTTGGACTGTTGCTATCGCCATGGGTTATTGCGTGTCATTCTCTGCGTTCTGCACGTCTCATTCTTCATCTGTGTCGAGACTCCTGGAAGCGTTGATTTTTACAGGATTGACGTTAGGTGGAATTTGTTCTTCTGGTTCTGCTTGACTTTTGTTGGCTCGTGCAAGTCTTTCCATTTCTTTTTGGATAATCTGTTTTCTTATTTTTAGCAGCACAGCAGCGCTCCTTCGCGTCCCTACACACCATGGCTTACTCATTCAGCTATTCTTCAGCTGACGGACACTGCACTGCACTCCAGTGCAAACAGAGCTGCTATAATTATTGCTGTACCTTTTGTTGACCTTTTTTGGTTATTGGCCTTGCAGTAACACAACTGGGCCAATGGGAATGCACTATGGACTAACTTTTGGTATTATCGACCAAACTGCTTTACAGAAATGGCTGCAGGCATGCAGAAGTTCACCAGCGTTAATGGGTTAATTTTCTCATAATTCCTTCAGTATTTATCATATTCCGTGTTGGCCATCTTGGCCACTTTGGTGGAACCTAAGAGTGATTGAATTTGTATTTCTCCAACTGGTAGACTTGGGATACTTTCCCACATGATTATAGAAGGTCTGGGTCTTGTCTGCCTGTTCTTGCTCTCATACATTGGATTCGGGTCTACACAGATATCTTTATATCTACGTATCTATAATTCTTAGGAAGGAAACGCCTGTCAGGGAAGCTTGTTGTAAACATTCTTCTAGTAGTAACTTTTCCCACGCCACTGTCCAGTATTCTCAACAGTTTTTTTCAAATAATAAATGGACCAATGAAGAAATAAATCTTTATCTAGTAGTTTGAGTCTTGAAGAAGACAAATAACCCAGAAAGAATGACAACAGTCTTCACTCCTGTGACTTGGGGCACAATAAAACAAGAGTATATAAAGAAATTCAGAAGATGTAATAAAATTAAAAAAAAACATTTCATGAAAAAAATGATCAAATGCTTATCAAATATCAAATGCTTATCAAATACCAGGATATTAGAGTGTGTCTCGCTAAGTTTGTCTATCTTTTTTCCCATCTTATCTCAATGTATCCTTCTCTGCCATTTTTCATTTTCTTACATCTTCAAAATATATATATATATAAAAAACTATTATAGATTTGCTGTCCCAAATGATAACCTTTAAGGGCATTAGAGTTTTTTAAAAACTCTTACCTTCCATATTAGAATCAATGCTATGTATTGGCTCCAAGGTATAAGAGACATAAGGGCTAGGTAATGGGGATTAAATGACTTACCCAGGGTCACACAGCTAGGACATGTCTTAGACTAGATTTGAAACTAGGTCCTCTAATCCTGACTCTCAATCCACTAAGTAACCTACCTGACATTAGGGTTTTAAGAGAGACGTTCTAACATCTCTCGCTATCAGACTGTAAATAGTCTCTTTTGATTATTCATCTCAACTTGTAATTTTTCTTGACTTCTAAATATCTCAAAGTTCCTTTTCACTTCTTTTTTTTCTACTCCGAAAAATTTGCTAGTCCTTCATTTCACTGAGGATACACCCAGGTTTCTTGGACAAGATATTGGTTGTAGATCCTTGTCTTTTGGATGATCTCATTCCATGTTCTTTGTTTCTGCTAAGTCTTGGATAATACTGATTGATTGGGGGCATCTTGTAGAGGCCATTCAATAGTAGGAAACTTTTGACATAATGGACCACATCAACCATAAAAACAACATATCATAAGATTACAGCAGGAGATATAGGAAGTTTTGGACTAGACACTCAATCCTGTTCAACATAACATCAACAATCATAATACGAGAAAATAAGGATAGATATATGTTTCCTTGCTATAATATCTATCTAAAATTAAGAGACAACATTATATGTCACGGAAATCTGTGTGTTTCAATTAATTTCAATAAGCAAAGGATAGCTATGATTTCCAATATTAGTTTATATAACACTAGAAAAGTTAGGTTTGGCAACATAACAGGACAAATAAAGCAAGGAAACAAGCATAGGCAAAAAAGGGAACAAAATCATTGCTTTTTTGTGAATGACATGATAGCTTAATTAGAGAACCATAGAAAATCAACTAAAAGTTAATGGGAACTTTTGCAAATTTACAGGATATAAAAAAATCCACGTAAATCAATAGCATTTCTGTATATTATTACAAAACCTTGCAAGAAAAAGTAGAAAGAGAAATTCCATTTAAAGTACTTATGGAATGTATACAAGACACACAAAAACCATATGAATACAATTATAAAACACTGTTATAGAAATACAGACCTAAATAACTGGACAAATATTCCTTGTTTATAGTTAGGCTGAGACAACATAATAAAAATGACAATAAAAGCTACCTAAATTCATTTACTTATTTGGGAACAAAGAGTTATAGAACTAGAAAAAAGAACAATTCTACTAGACAAAGAAAAGGTCAAGAATCTCCAGGAAAAGCCTAGGAAAAAAATAATTGAAATGAAGAGGGCTTCATAGTATCAGATCTTAAAAGTATATTACAAAGCAACAATCATCAAAACAACATGAGATTGGTAAAGAAATAGAAAAATAAAGGGGAAAAAAAGAGTTAAAATCAGGAATAGATTCAAGACAAAAGCAAAAGTAGTAGCCTAGTATTTGAAAACCTCAACTAGACCAGGTATTGGAATAAGAATTTATTTTTTAACAAAAACTGTATGGAACATTGGAAAATATTATGGCATAAAATAGGTTTATAGCCATATCTTATACTGTTTACCTAGATAAGTTCCTAACAGGTACATGACTTAGACATAAAAGTTGACAAACAAATTGTAGAAGAAAGAGATTACCTGTCAGATCTATAGAGAGGGGAAGAGCTCAGGACCAAATAAGGGATAGAAAAGGTCAGAGAGGGAAAACAGATAATTTTGATCATACAAAATTTAAGGTTTTGCACAAATAAGTTCAATGCAGCTAAAATTATAAGAGGAAAAAAAAAGTCACCAGGGCAGGATGGTGGAGGTGCAGAAATCTAATAATGGTATTATTTACAAAATATAAAAAGAACTATTTCAAATTTGCAAGACTTGGAACCCTTGGCCAATATGTAAATAGAATCTCAAATAGGCAGTTTTTAGAAAAGCTCCAAATCTCTTATAATTATAGAAACACAAATTAAAACAACTGAGGTTGGCCTTTGAACTCATAAGTCTGGCAAAGATAATGAAAACAAAAAATGTTGGAGGGGCTGCTGGAATGGTTCCATTAATATACTTTTGGTGGAGTCGTTTGTTGATCTACTTGTTCTAAAAATCCATAGGACATGATGTCCCCAAAGTTACCAAATGGTTCCTGCCCTTTGGCCCAGAAAAACTACTAAATGCATGCCCTAAAAGAGATCCAAGTTGCCCTCTTTGTGGCAGCAAGGAACTGGAGAATGGCTGAACACACTGTGGTCTATGAATGCGGCAGAACACTGCTGTTCTGTAGGAAATACACACAGAGCTATAAGTACAGAGAGATATAGTAGGTAGCACCATGTAGATTTCATTCATGTTTGAATGAACAAATGTGAACATGTGAAGAAACATATGAAAGAGATGAACGGTGCTACAAAAAGACACGGAGAGTTCCAGAGGGCAGAAGCAGGAGAACATTTTACACAACAATAAAAACGGTCAAGACAAGCAACTCTGGAAGATTCCACAACTCGGTGAGTGCCCAGCTCTATGGCTCTAGAAGCCTGACCACGAAGCCTGCTACCAATCCCGGGGTGGTTATTGTGCTCCAAGTGTGCCATCAACATGGCGCTGCCTCCGGGAGGTCAGCAAGGAAGCAGCTCGAAGCCTCTGTGCCGCTCAGGACGGCGAGTGCCGGCTGCACTTCCAGCATGAGCAAGATAATGAGGCGTTTAAAAGAAGTTAAACATGGTATCAACCTGTTTAGACAAAAGGTCTCCTACTCACAAGGCAGAAATAAGACGTGCATGGTTTGAACATACTTGATTGGAATTTGTTTTGCTTGACTGCATATTGACAAACAAAAATGTCTTTGTTCCAATGGGGGTGAAGAGGCAACAAGACAGACTTTTTGTTAAAAGACGAGAAAACTTTGGAGAGAAAGTTTCCGTAGTAGAGGGGAGAGAAATCATGTTTTATGGGGCTGAGAACTCTTTGGGCATCTTTCTGAGATGAGTTTGGTAGCAAACAGGCATAGATATGTGGGATGAGTACCGGAGAAGGCCAATCGTCGATGTCTTAAGGATGAGGGAAGAAGGGACAGAGATGAAAGAGGAGAGAGGGAATGGATGGGTCGAGCATCACCTAGGTTTATTTTTCTGCTCCTCTATGAGAGCTCTTCATTTTAGTGACGGATGGCTTCAAAACTGGACATGGAAAAAGATCAGGGGAGTCAGATGGCAGATGAAGATCCCAAGCTGTAGCCATACAGAGCAGGAGAAACAGCTAATGTCTGGAATGACAATGGGGGTTATTCAACTGCTCTATTTTTCTAACTGTTCTACTGGAATGATGCGGCACCTCAAAAACCAGGGCATGGATTGTACACAGATTTCTTGGAATCAATGGCAGGAAAGTGTCAGTTAAGACCATCATATTACATCAAATAAACAGAGGTTGGGCAGAGGAATGCATTGGAAAAGGAAAGGATGGAACAATTAGTCAAAATGATCATATAAATCTTTTCAAATACTTTAAAAACCATTTAGAAAACAGAATGCGCTAGTTGTGGTGACGTAGACGACTTGAGCAGGATGGATCACTTGAGCTTGGGTGCTGACTGGGTGTCTTCCAAGTCAGATGAGATCCCGAGGAGTGGTGAGTGCATCAAGCTGCCTAAGGAAGGGCAAACTGGCCCAGGTCAGAAATAGAGCAGGTCAAATCTTCTGTGTTGATCAGCAGTGGGATCGAGTGGTGAGTTGCTGCTGCCTAGGCAAGATAGGGAGAAAGAGAGAGAAGGGAGGGAAGAAAGAGAGAAAGGAAGACAGAAAGGAAAAAGGGAGGGAGGAAAAGAAAAAAGGAAAGAGAGGAAAAAAGAGAAAATAGAACTTCTAAGTTAATGGTGCTAAATTATTTATCGGAAACAATTTTACTTCACAAAAGTGCATGTTAAAGGAAAAATAGTTCTGTTTTCGTGTGAAGAAATTTGAATTAGAAATGCTAATACCAGCCACTCATTTCGAAGAATGCTGACCAGAATAAGGAGCTAGTCTTGATTTCAAGCCATTTTTGGTTGCCAAAGAGAATGAGAATTAATAACATTTCGGTTGGAGTTATTCCTGTCACTCATTCCTTTCCCCGGAGAGATACCTATTTGTGAATGATTTGTTTCCTACTAAGGAATCACCTTCCTGGGGTCAGAAAAAGCATTTATGGACACCAAAGGTCTGACAATTAATGAAGTTTATGCAGTTGCTGTTGGGGTCACTCTGATTTTCTACCTCAGACCTGGTACTTCGGCTTCCAGGTGATGTGTTGGGTGAGAGTGTGCCGAACTTGAAATAAGAAGACCAAAGTCCAAACCCGATGTTCAAATCCAAGGTTCAAATGATAGCTGTGTGATCCTAGGGGAGACCCTAAATTCCTCAGAGCCCATTTTTTCATTTGTAAAAAGGGGATAATAGCAATCAAACTCTACATAAATGATAGCTATTATTGTTACATTTAGTCCATCATCAACCCATACTATAGGATAACAAAGAGAGGTAATGTAGACAGGCTATGCCTTCAAGGGGTTTATGATCGAATGGGGGAGACAACAAGCAAACAAATATCAACAAAGCAAGCTTTATGTATAGGATAAATAGAAAATAATGAACATAAACACCAGAAGTAACGAGTTAGGGAAGGCGTTCATAAACATGAGTTTGTTTGCGGCTTCAAGAAGCCAGGAAGCTCAGCAGTTAGAGGAGAGGAGGGAGAGCACTCCAGGCACGGAAGACAGCCAGAGAGAATGCCTGACGTTGAGAGATGGGAGAGTCCTGTGTGTGGAATAACCAGGAGACAACTAGCTGGTCCCAAGCTAAAGACACCGCATTCTAGCCATCCCGCTCTGGCATGCCCATTCCTGCTCAATCCTGCTCCCCTTCTACTTCCTGCTCTGAGAACAGTAATCAATAATCGCTCTATGTAAGACTGTCATTAATTGCCCGCGGCTTCCACCTAATATCCTGTTTAGTTCTCAGAGGAAAAAACCAAACCAAACCAACCCTCCCCCACCCTCCACCCCCCCACCCCCGGCTACTGCCTCCCTACAACAGTTATCCTTTCTTGTTAGAACCTGCTTCACAGGACTTCCTGTATTTGTTCCTCCCGTGCTTTGCGCAATGCCTAGAACAACAAGTGCTTCATAAATGCGTCAATCTTCATTCATTCCTTTTCCGAGTCTGGAAAGTCCAAGAGAAGGAGGGAAGATCTACGGCTGTCACCTGGACTGTAAGGCATCGGCTGGGGAGGATGTGCTGGGAATGTGAAGAGGAGAGTCATTGTTCGGAGAGCCCACATGCGGTTCCAGGCTTTCTTCTGGGTGAGGGTCTTGGGGGATGTCACGTAGGGAGGAGCTGGATTACTGGTCATGCCCCTATTCGGGAAAGTCTCATTGACTCTGTGCATGGTTTGGCCTGTTCTGATCTGTGCAGCTTCTCTGAGTTCCCTTTTTTTATTAGTTTGGCTAAATGGTGTGACTCACCATCTTCTCATATCTGGTCTTTCCATGGCGAGCATTAGATGGAGAAGCAGGCACGGAAGCTGCTCTCACCTGGGAAAAGACCTTCAACAGGAAAAGCAACATGAACTCCAAAACTCATTCCTCTAGACTAGTAAAAGAGGGGCAAATCAACCTAATTCTGTCTGCTCTAGGAGAGCATCCCCAGTCTCCTGCCCTCCTCCTCCGAAGAGCCACCTTCGGGCAGACATCGTGTATTCACTCAACCTCCACGAGGGACGTCTCACCCTTCCACCATCTTCTCCTACATCTGAAGCTGATCTTAGAGGCAAAACTTTTCCATTCATGGATATTCACAAATGACAACTGAGAACAGTAACAGGGGCTTGAGGTTCAGAAGAACTACTTTAAGTCCTTGTTCTAACCCTTCCTAGAAAGTGGTTGGAGAGAGAAGGAAGAAGAAATTCAATCAGCCAAAAACGGAACCTACTATGAGTTAAGCATTAGGCAATCCTTAAATCTTACTCCCAACTGTGAGGAAATCTTAACTTTTTTTTTAAACCCTTTCCTTCCACTTTAGAATCAATTCTGTAAAGACTAGGCAATGCAGATTAAGTGACTTGTCCAGGGTCACATAGCTAAGAAGTGTCTGGAACTGAATCTCAATCTATCGACTCATCCAGCCAGGCCCTGCCCCTTTTATTTTCCTTAATAATTTTTAAAGAAAGGACTAGAGATTGAGATATATTGGTCTCTGGGTTGAGAAAAATAGCTCATAAACCTATTTTTTAGGTCAATCTTTTGAAATTTGTGAAATACTTGCCATATTACATGGCAAGTACAACTAAAAGATATAGAAGACAGTTCCAGTCGCAAGGAGTCTACATTCTTTTTAGAAAACTGGAATTTTTAATGGCCAAGATTTGCCTATGTATCCTTAGAGTCACATCTCTTATAATTAAAAGAGAAAGAAAAAAATGAACACTGATGAATGCATGAATACATTCTTAGTGTTTCCCGCCCGTGTACTCCTCTCTACTTCTCAGCAATGGAGTACGTAAGTTGTTTTTAAAGCTCTTTTTTGGGGCCACGTTGTTCTTTGTGATTTGAAAAAATTAAGTTTTGATTGCTGTCGTGCATCTTGTTTTCTTCACTCTACTCACCTCATTTTAGAGCAATTAAAATCTTTTCATGCTTCTCTGTATTTTTCACATTTTTATTCATAAGTATAATCAGATTACATTCAAGTTCCACCATTTTGTCATCATCCCCAACACAGGGGACATTGACTTTGCGGGTCTTTGTCACGGCAGGAGGTGCTGCTACAACATCGTGGTCCATGTGGAGCCTTCCTTGTTGTTGAAGATTTCCGTAAGGTCTGTTTAACACTGCAATCCGCACGCCGAAGGACGTGGTCACGTCATTTACGTGGGCGACTTCCTTGGCATCAATTTCTTCCCACCATTGATGTGCGGCTCACCAACTCTCGCAATGGCAGATTTCATTGTCTTTCTACACCATCTTTTTGGGGCCATCTGCCAATCGGTCGGGCTGAGATGAAACCTCAACGTGGCTGAGGGTTACGTTTCTCTCATTATTAGTGATTTGGCGCGTGATCACGTCTGCTCAGAGTTTGAATTCTTTAAGAAACTATTTGCTCATTTGATAGATCACCTGGATGAGCTTTTCAAAGACCTGCCCTTCAGTCTATCCGTGCGATGGCAGCTTGCTTCCAGCTTACCAAACTTACCCATTTCTCCCGATTTTTAAGATTTCTTTTTTCTGCTTCAAGTTTGAGGTTTCTCATTTTTAAAAACTGCAGCATCAGTTCATTAACCCTTTCCTAGTCTTATTTAGTGGATGGACAAGTTTAGAGATGTGACCCCAAGCTCTTTTAGTGCGACTCAGAAATGGGGTTTATTGTCTCATCATGCTTCCTAGTCGCGACGTCCTTGACGCGTTCCTTGGCCCTCGAGTTCCTGAGCGCTGTGCTGTAGGGCTCGTGGGTGCGTGTAGACGCGCCCGCTCCACAGGCTTCCCGGTTAAGGTCTGCAGAGACATCACAGTCCTGAGTGCTGCGTTGTAGGGCTCGTGGGTGTGTGTAGACGCACCCGCTCCACAGGCTTCCCCGTCACAATCCTGCATTGTGTTTATCTGTACGATCTATCGCAGCGCCTGGCCAGCCCTTGTAGAAGTGCCGCCCACGCAGGGTTAGCATGCTAGAAGCTCGCTGGTCCTCCTGCCCAGATGGCGCCCTTAAGCCTCTGAGCTCTGATTTTCTCAGCAATTCTGTGTCTTCCCTTTGCTTATGCCGTTCCAGATGCTACGCTTTGCCGCTCGAGGGGGCATCCACGCTCGCTCCCTTCCGTGCCGCCGCCTTTGGGCAGCTGTGTCACTGGCTCTTCTGCATCCCTCCAGCCCATCCCTATTTTTGTTGCTTATTTCCGTGTTGTTTCGGCCCTTTTCCAGCCTTTCCCTCCTCACGACGTCTCGTTTCTCCCTGTACTCTGGACGCTGTTCACGCTCGGGTCTGCCTGCGTGTTTGCTCCGCTCTAGTCTCTGTGGCCGGGACTCCCTCTGAAGAAGCACCACTTCTGGAGGGGGCCAGGAGGATGCGGAACTGCCCAAACGCCATTTCCCCGTCTCAGCCCCTAAGCCGGTTCCCTCGCCTCGCCGCACGGTCTTCTTTCTCACTTGCCAGGTAACGTCCCCTCTGGGCTCAGGTCCCCCCCCGGACACTGGCTGCCCCAGGAGGGCTGCTCAGCAGGGCCTCATCCTCACCTGGGAGGAAGAGCTCCCTCCTTCCAGGCTGGGCCTCGGGGGGTGCATTAACCCATATGGCTTACAGGCTTTTGAGAGGGAAGTATCTTACTGATACTGCCAATTGCCTTCCCATAGAACAGGGGCCGCAGGCAGATTGTAAACACACATAAAGTCATTTGAGAAGAGACTCGTGAAATAAAACAAAGGCAAGCACAGATCTGAAGACGGTGACTGGCCTGCTTCGATCAACACCAAGTCCAATGCTTAAACATCCGGGACTCATTGTGGCTTTCTTACATTTGCTGTTTATAAAGATTCTGGTAGAGGAATAAAGCAGATAATTATATTTTCAAACAACCACTATTTCTCCAACTATTGAGGGCAAAGTTGAGCACTCTAATAGGCCAAGTAAAATTTGAAGCTCAAAACACTTTTTAAAAAACTTATCTTCTGTCTGAAACTATCAATTTTAAGGCAAAAAGGCAGTAAAAGCGAGGCGAGTAGGGTTAAGTGACTTGCCCAGGGTCACCCTTTACCCTATTGAAGATATGATCACAGAGACAGTCACATGATGTTAGAAGTGAAAAAGTCCTTCGAGATCACTAGTGCATTTTACAGAAGAAGGAAATGCATTTCACTGGTAGCCTTCTGATTTTTGGTACAAATCCTCTTCTATTTAGCAGTAAGAAATTCTTTTTTTTTTTTTTTTTTAACCCTTACCCTTCCGTCTTGGAGTCAATACTGTGTATTGGCTCCAAGGCAGAAGAGTGGCAAGGGTAGGCAATGGGGGTCAAGTGACTTGCCCAGGGTCACACAGCTAGGAAGTGGCTGAGGCCAGATTTGAACCTAGGACCTCCCGTCTCTAGGGCTAGCTCTCAATCCACTGAGCTACCCAGCTGCCCCCTAGCAGTAAGAAATTCTTACATAGTATTTATATATTTATAGAGAGAGTTCAATAGTTTTTCTTCAAATATATGCTATACATGTTCATGTGTATCTTATGTTTACAACATAGTTATTTGTGTTCAACAAATCAATATTTAGGGAACTTTTAGCTAACTAGAACAGTAGTGAGGAAGCTGCTGAATTTTAAGCAGGCCAGACTGATGCAGAAAGTGCAGGAAACTCTTCTGCCAACAGGATATATTCACGGCATGTTGGACATGTCCTTTGTTCTTTAAGCCACTGTTTAATACACTGAAAACAAGGGGAAAAATCCATGAATCCCCAATCACACGTTGCTCTCCTAACTTGTTCCAGAGGGCATTTCTATGGACACTTAATGTGCTGACGTCCCTTCTAAGCTCAGCCTACCCGGGGCTCCCTGTCTCGGGAGGAAGCCCACAAAAAGTCCTCAGAATTAGATTGTGCCAAGTGCTCACACGGAGCTGCCTCTAGGACTTCCTGGCCTTAGGCCTCAGGACCTCCATTTACCCATCCTCTTGCCCTGGAAGCCTGGGCTCTGTCTCTCCCTCTCCCAGCGGTGTGGCGGATCCTCTGCTCTCAGATAACTTTTGGATCAAGATATCTAAGTTTTGTAGCTTCCATCCATGTAAATCCTGGAGCTTTTGGCTCTGATTCCATGAGCTCTTAATCAATGGGCCTGAGGAATGGTTTTGTCCCAACTCCTCCTGGCACAATAAAGACTTGATTATTAACCGATTTAGGTCGGAGGTATCTAAACTCGGGTACCTGTCAAGCCTTGACTCTCCTGTATACACAGGGAGAGGGTGTGTGTGTGTGTGTGTGTGTGTGTTGTCCATTAGGAACTTAAACATTAATCTGATTGTGTAAAGGAAGCTATGAAGAGGGCCATATTTTCTTTCTTTCCTTTTTTTCCAAGCCCTTACCTTCTGTCTGAAAGTTAATATAGTGTATAGGTTCCAAGCAGAAGAATGGTAAGGGCTAAGCGGTGAGTGTTAAGTGACTTGCCCAGGGTCACACAGTCAAATCAGAACCCAGGGCCTCCCACCTCTGAGCCACCCAGCTGCCCTCAGACTTTATTTTCTTTTTATAAGGTAAGTAAAAGGATTGAGGAGGGACTGGATTTATTTCAGTCTAGTAGTGTAGGTGGCGTATTAATGTTAAATAATCATTATCAACTACAACATATGGAAAAATTACAAGTGTACACAATGGCTCTAGCTCCAGGGTAGTCTATTTGATTGAGTCTAAGAGCCAAGATTTGTTTGCTGGAGGGAGGGAGTTAAATCTTAGCTGTGCGCCTCATTACATGGTCTTGGACAAGCCAATTCACCTCTTAGTCTCAGTTTCTTCATTTATAAATTAGGGGATCAGACTTAGATAATCTTGAAGATTCCTTCCAAGCTAATCCTTCTGCTTAATATTTAATTTACTGTGTAGATTAGAATAAAGTCATGCTTGCATTATTTGTATAAAAAACCTTTTTACAAAGAATGTGTGACTTCAATTACAGAGATGAAACAATTTAGAATGGCAAGGTAGGCATTGGTATTGCTCGTCGATGCATGTTCATAAAGGCTTTGATTTTTCTTGCTTTCTCAGTTGTGAGGGGGAGAAGGCAGTCTTTTGTTGACTAAACAATTTGTGAGGGTACTTCCTGTCCTAAGCATACTGAGTAACAAGGCCTCATGGGAAATTGTCAATCATAGAATTTGGAAACTTGAGAGGAACTCAGAAGAGCGCCTCATCCAAGACCTTGGCTTTAGAGCCGAGGAAAGGAGGCCGAGAGCTGACTGGCTTCAAGATCAGAGGCCAATTAGAACAACACGTTCCAGATCAGCCATCCCTGCTGGAGAGCCCGACATCCTGAAAGCAGGTTTGTGAAAAGTAGTTTTGAAAGACAGTGCAGAGAACGCGAAAATTCGTTCTTTTAAAGTTTGGAACACGCAGATGCAAAGACACAGGCATGCACGATGCGGATCTCCTCAAAATTGGCCCCATCAAAGACAATGAGGCCTGGGAAGCGAGCAGTCGTTCTTCAATCAAATAGAGATCATACCCATTTATGAAACGGATGCCCACACTCCATCTCACACACACCTTCCTGATCGAGCTCTTCATAGCGTATTATACAGGGGTCATCGCCGGAGGCCTGTGGAAGCAAAAATAACCATGACGGGCATTTTCTTTCTTTTTTAAAAAACCTTTTAAACCATCACCTCCATCTTAGAATGAACACTGTGTATTCAAGGCAGAAGAGTGTTAAGGACTAGGCAAAGGGGGTTAAGTGACTTGGCCAGAGTTAAATCACTAGGAAGTGTCTAATTTGAAAACAGGACCCCCTATCTCGAGGCCTGGCTCTCCATCCATTGGGCCACCTAATTGGCCCCTAACAGGAATTTCTTGTCAGGAACTTCTCTCAAGCTTTCAAGGACAAAAACACAACGGAAATCCTTTCAAGCACAAATGATGGCAGAGGCATTTCTGCATGAGATACTACATCCCAGGGACTGACATCTTTGCTGTGCTTACACATTAGTTTTTATGTCTTGCTTGATATCCACAATGAAGTTATATCAATCGAGGAGTCTTATATAACATATAAGTATATAATATAATATATATATATGATGCCTTATTGAAGGCTATAGTCTGCTGAACTGAGTCATAAAGTGTTTTAAAATTCAAAATAAAAGTATTTTTGCATGCTCTCTATATTGTAGTCAATAAGACGTGATTTGCCACAGAAAACTGCTTGCGAAAGCCTGCCTCTTCTATTTTGGTATTTTTATGCCTTAACAGATGAAGAAATAATTCTGATAAATGGCAGAAGGTAAGAAATAGAGGTTGCTAATGTCTTATTGGTCACCTTCTCTCCACCCCCTCCCCCCCAACATACCATCCATTACTTTTTTCCTCCAAAGTTTTGGTGTTTTTCTCTCAGAGATCTTGAAAACTTGAAAACTTTTTCTCTCATGATACAAGGAAGGAATCTTTAGGCAGATGGACAGGCAGTGGAAAGTGTTAATGCCAATTTTTTTAAAGGCCGTAAATAAAACTTAAGAGAACACATTAAATGATAAACTCCAAATTTGGGCTGGAGAATAACGGTGTCCTGTTAAGTTAGCGACATGAAATGTCAAAGAGTAGATTAGCTCTCCCAGATACAACTCTAGGCAAGATCCAAGAAAGCATAAAAGATAATAATAAGTTCCTGTTCTTCTAATTTGTTCATGTCTCCCTTTATACCTAGGATCATAAGGTTTCTATAATCTTTTACGACTGTTTGTTGTGTGTCTGTTCTGTCCCACTGCTCTACTTTTCTATTTCTTAGCCAGGATCAGATCATTTTGAGGCTAAACCTCCTTTCCTTACATTTAAAAGATTATCTCTGGGAGCAGCTGGATAGCTGAGTAGATTGAGAGTCAGGCCTAGAGAGGGGGAGGTCCTAGGTTCAAATATGGCCTCAGACACTACCTAATTGTGGGACCCTGGGCAAATAACCCTCATGGCCGAGGCCTTACTGCTCTTTAGAACTAATACACAGTATTGATTCTAAGACAGAAGGTAAGGGTTTAAAAAAATTCCTTTGTTATTCTTGATCTTTTGTTTTTCCAAATGAATATTGCTAATATCTTTTCTAGGTCAATAAAATAATTTTTTTGGTAGATTAGTTTGGGTAGGATTATATTTTTAATTATATTGGCTCTGCCTACCCATGAACAATTCATATTTCTCCATTTATTTAAATCTGACATTATATGTACAAAAAAAGTGTTTTATAATTATATTCATGGAGTTTCTGTATTTGTTTTGGCACATATACTCATAGGTATTTTATTCTAACTATAGTTTTTTTTAATTTTATAGTTTTAATCCCTCTTACTTTCTGTCTTAGAATCAACACTAAGTTCTTAAGTATGGATTCCAAGGCAGAAGAGTAGCAAAGATTAGGCAACTGGGGTTAAGTGACTTGCCAAATATCACACAGCTAGGAAGTCTCTCACCTAATTGTCCCTCAATGATTATTTTATGGTTACCATCTCTTCTTGTAGGGCACTGTTGGTGGCATATAGAAATGCTGAAGATTTATGTGGGTTTGTTTTATATCCTGACACTTTCCTAAATTCATAGATAGTTTAAACTAATTTCTTAGATGGATCTTCTACATAAACCACCATATTATCTGTGAAAAGAGAGTTTTTATTACCCCTATGCCCATTCTGATTCCTTCAATTTCTTTTTTCTACTTATTATTGCTAACATTTCTAATACAATATTAAATAACATTGTCAATAATGAGCATTATTGTTTCATTCTTGATTTTGTAGCGAAGGTTCATCCTCATTACAGATAATTCTCACTGATTGTTTTAAGTATATACTTATTATCATTCTAGGGAAAAAATCCACTTATACCTATATTTTCAAGTGGTTTTTAATAAGAATAAGTGTTATATTTTGTCAAAAGTTTTTTCTGTATCTATAGATATGATCATATTATTTTTGTTACTTTTCTGGTTAATATAATCAATTATGTTAATGGTTTTTCTTATATTAAACCATTCCTACATACTTGGTATAAATCATGGTTGGTCATAATGTATAATCTTTGTTATATATTGTATGATTTTTAATATATTATATTATATATATATTGTTATATAGTGTAGGATTTTTGCATCTATATTCATCAATGAAATTGGCCTATAATTTTCTATCTCTATTTTTGCTCTTCCTGGTTTATGTAGCAGCACCATATTTGTTTCATAAAAGGTGATTGGCAGAAATCCTTCTTTACCAATTTTTCTAAATAATTTATGTAATATTATAATTAGATAATCTTTAAATGTTTTGGTAAAATTCACTTGCATATCCACCTGCTCCTGATGCCTTTTTCTTAGAACTTCATTTACAGCCTGTTTAATTTCTTTTTCTAAAAAAGGTTTAATTAGATATTCATTTTCTCCTCTATTAGACAACTTATAATTTTGTAAAATAACAAATTTATGGATAGAAGATTTCTGAATAAACAAGAGATAGAAAACATTATAAAATGTATAGTTTTGAATGCATTAAATTAAAAATGATTTGTACAAATAAAAAGAATGTATCTAAGATAAGAAGGAAAGCAGTAAACTGGAAAAAAATTTATAGACAGTTTCCTGGACAGAAGTCTCATATCTACAATAGATATTGTCAAACATTTAATAATAGGAGCAATTCTCCATTTGATAAATGGTCAAAAGATAGGAAGAGACAGTTTTTGGATGAAGAAATCAAAGCTCCAAGTCATTATTGATTAGAGAAATGCAAATCAAATAAACTCTGAACATCATCTCACATCTACCAGGTTGGCTAAAATGACAAAAGGGCAAAATGACAAACGTTCGAGGGGTGTGAAGGAAAATCAGGGCACCAGTACACTGTTGGTGGAATTATGAACGGATCCAACCAATCATTCTGGAAAGTAATCTGGAATTATGCTCAAAGAGTTATACAGTTGTGTTTACCTTCTGACCCAGCTGTTAGGTTAATTTCTTCAAGGGATCAGGGAAAAAGGAAAAGATCTTATATGGTCTAAAATACTTACAGCAGCTCTCTTCGTGGTGGCAAAGAACTGGACATTTTAATTCATGGGATGTGCACCAGTGGGGGAATGCCCAAACAAGCTGTGACATGAGTGTGATGGAACACCACACATTAATTATGGAGAAACGTGTAAAAACTTATATGAAACTATGAAGAGCACAACAAGCAGCACCAAGAGAACATTATATACAGCAACAGAAATATCACTGGAAGAATGACTTGTGCGTGTCCACCTCCAGAGGAAGAACCGACAACCAGAAAGAAGTAAGACATCATTGTATACACGTAGAACGACGACTTTTGTCAAACGATGCCTTCTCTAATGGGGAGAAGGGGAAATTGGGAGGCAGTACCAGCTGCAGGCCTTTAAGTACTGGTCTGAGTCCTGGAGTACAAAAAGGTGGGGAAAAACTCTGCCCTCAAGGATTCCACACACCAACTTTCAGGCATAAACAAGCTACAGAAAGGATCAAGAGGGAAGGCACTAGAGCCCAAAGGGGTCGGAGGACGCTTCCTGGAGAAGCAGGAAGGCCAGTGCCAGTGGAAAGAAGGGTAACAAAGGTTTAGCCAGACGTGAGAGAGTAGACAAGGGCTATAAGGATTGCAACTCCAAGAGGAAGATCCCGAATTGGACTGCGCAAGTTCCCACAGCTTACTGGGTGGGCAAAGGGGAGCTACCCCGGTCACAGGTGCTCATGGGAAAATCCCTTTGGCGGCTGAGTGGAGGATGGCTGGGAATGGAGAGGAGGCAGATTTACCAGCCAGCTATAGCAGTAGAGCAGGCATGAGGTGAGGGAGGGTCGCCCTAAAGTGATGGCAGGGCCAGAGAAGAGAAGGCGCCCATCAGCATCCGTGCATCCTTCCAAATCAAACTATGCTTTCTCTTAGTCTAGTCCTTAATAAATCATGAAAACCGGCAGGCACTTACTGAGAGCTTCCTTTGTGCCGGGCTGCAGCCCCAGTCGTGAGAGAGGCCCACAGAGGAGGCCAGGCTGCAGCCCCAGTCGTGAGAGAGGCCCGCAGAGGAGGCCAGGCTGCAGCCCCAGTCGTGAGAGAGGCCCCCAGAGGAGGCCAGGCTGCAGCCCCAGTCGTGAGAGAGGCCCCCAGAGCAGGCCAGGCTGCAGCCCCAGTCGTGAGAGAGGCCCCCAGAGCAGGCCAGGCTGCAGCCCCAGTCGTGAGAGAGGCCCCCAGAGAAACAGCATCAGCTGGAAACCCCACGAGAAAGGCGAGCTTCCCCCTTCCCCAAATACTAGATGTCCCGCTAAGAAAATAATGCAGAGCTCTGTGAGAAGAGCGAACAGAACTGACATGCTAGCTGTGACTTCTTATCCTGTAGAAAGCCCTGCTTGGAGCCACTGAGGCAATCTACCTCCATTGTTTCCATCTTGCACGTCATCACCAAGCACGGTTCCTGCAAACAGCTCCCCTCCCCCTTCAGCCTCCATCCTCCTCCCTATTACTGTGCTCCCCAAGTGGCCATTTCGTCACTGCCCCGCTCTCCTGAGCCCACCGGCACTCTGCCCTTTGGGAGCCCCAAGCGGGGGCTCTCTGGGGGCCTGGCCCAGGCGCTGTGCTAAGGGCCGGAGGCACCAAGACATCACAAAGGCCGTTCTTGCCCTCACCGGAACATGACGGACAAGCTGAAAACACACGCACAGGATCAATAGGAAATCATCGTCCGAGCAGACACGGAAGTCAGGAGAGATGGAGGAGGACAGCGAGAGAGAATACGTGGGGTCCGGGGGGGGGGGGGAGACCTGCGTGACTGGATCACAGACTAGGCCATGGAGTAAGGCATGAGAAAAGGGAAAAGGGAGGCCGAGTCGACATTATGGCGGGCTCTGAATATCCAGCAGTGTGACGCACGTGTTGGGGAGCTGCTCGTGCTTACGTGGGTCGGGGTGGGGGACGTGTGACATGGTTGGGCTTGCATCGAGGAAATCCCTGATGGCTGAATGGAGGCTGGACTGGAAGGGGAGAGTTGAGCAAGCAGATCCCCCAGCAGTGTTAGAGGACAAAAGGGAGACATCTGGGAGATGCTGCAAAGGCCATGATGATGGGGTGATTGTGTGTGAAAATACGTGGCGAAGCTGCGGGACAAGGAGGATGACTGCCCTTTAGTTACAGGGCCAAAGGAAGGAGAGAAGGTGGGGGAGGGATCCCTACGTTCTGTTTCAGCTATACGGAGTTGAAGACGTTATTGGCTCTCCAGTCCAAGACGTGCGAAAGGCGGTTGTGGAGCCCCAGTAAAGTCGAAGCCACGGCCCGGTCAGAACCAGTCACACGAGGCCCCCCAAACTCCTCCTGTACTTGGCAACAACTAGCCGTCTCTGTTCCAGCCCCGAAGCCAAACGTTTCCCGGAGAATCTGGACTAGGTGGCGACACACTGACGTGCCGAATCATGATCCCATAGAAAATTCTGTCTCAGCTTCGGGGAGGCAAGCCAAATCTTTGTCCTGAGCCTGTGAAGAAGAGAAGAGCCCAAAGTGCAGAAGCCTGAGGGATGCCTACAGTTAAGAGGGTGGCGGCTCGGCAAAGGAGCCGGAGAAAGAAGCCACGTAAGTGGCAGGAGAGCAGGAGAGGGGGGCGCCCTTCACACCCAGAGAAAACAGCCTCAAGGAGAAAAAGGGGCAAAGCGGTAGAGCCGACGTAGAGAAACAGCCCTGGGGCCATCCACGAAGAGCTCATTCGTATCTCTGGAAAACAGCCGTTTCATCTGCATGATGAGGCAGAAAGAAACCAGAAAGTTCAAGTACCAGGAAACAATCGTTACGATGACATAAGAAAATGCTGCAGCTCTGAGGAAGAAAGAACAAAATCTTGAAAATGTGATATTCCAAAGGGAAACAGATACGACCTTATGACTAAGAATAACTTGTCACAGAAAAAGGATATCATTTTACGGGGGAAAAACTGGAAACTTTTCAAACAGACGGTTTTCACACAGAGCTGAGTAGAACGTTTGCATTGTAAACAGAAGATCCATGAGAAACCCAGGACAGGACCTATATCAGAAGGAGCCGCATGATGATGAAGTACTTCCTTTTTAATAGAATAAAAGAAGGCCTCATGGTCCCTTCCGATTTTGAGAGAGGATTCAAGAGGCACAGAGGAAGGTGGGACACCCAAACGCAGCTTGGAGAGAGCTTGGTTTTGTTGGGTTTAAAAAAGAAGGTGAGAGGAAAGGCATATATTAAGGAAGAAAGGAGAAAGAAGAGGGAGAAAATTGCCTTTTTCAATATGAGTAATGCTTTAAAAAAACGATGATCCTCCCAGGAACTCTACAAAATAGGTGCTATTATCACCCCCATTTGATGGAAAAGAAAACGGAGGCTGGGAAAGGTGGAATGACGTGCCCAGGGTCACCCAGTGATCAAGTGTCTTGAGCAGGATGTGAATGAAAGGCTGGAGGGGAGAGGCATCACCCGATGCTTGTTCTCATCTGAAACAACCTGTCTAGGACCACTGAGCCACATACTGGCTGCGAGGCGTACACACACACCCACACATGTCATAGATTGAATAGGGAAACAGGGAGGGGACAGGAAGAGAGGTGCATTGTGGGGGGAGTCAGTGTCACAATAGCCACAAGTAAAACAAACTTTGGGGTGGTTTAAAAGAGAAAACCAGTGCTAAGAACCAATGATTGGGGCCTAGTGGTTGGGCTCAAATCTGGCCTCAAAACCTTTGCAGCGGGGGGACGGTGGGCAAATCTCTTAACCTAAAGTGCCCAGGCTGGCCCCTCTGTCTTAGATGGAAGCATGGGCCAGAGGCAGAAAGGGCTGCCAAAGAAGTGCGTGCAGGCCAGGTGACCGCTCGCTCCTGGGGCTGATGGCTTCCCTCTCTCACACTCCCTTCCATGCAAAGAGGAGGAGCAGGCGCCCAACACGCCCCCCTAAGGCCTGCCGCTGCGCCACCCACGAGAGGAGCGGCAGAAGGAAGCAGGAACATGCGAGTGAGGAAGGCTCACGTGCGCCTGAAGTGAGCGTGGGAGTAACTTGCTAAACACGTTCTCGGGTGGGTTCCGGAGAAGCAGGCGCAGGAATCGGATCGCAGACATGGAAGGGCCCCAAGAGACGTGGCTGAGAACCCGCCCGGCGCCTCATCGCCAGCGACACAAAGCGGTGTCGGCACTGAATGGACTTCCTGCATTAAAAGCGAACCGTGCTTGAGGGCTCGTCCGTAGCGGGCACTTGCGGGGCACGCGAGACCTCATGCAGAACCTGCACCGGAGAGGCAAGGCAGCCAAACGTCCCTCCTTTCTACGGAGACATGCCCGAGGCCAAGGGAGGAGGGGGGAGGGCCTGGGCTAAGAATAAGAAAAGCCCCAGAACTGCTCTTCAGATCCCTGAAAAAAACCAGTTCCCAACGGGGAGCAACGTAGCGGTTTAGCTACTGGGAAATCTCTGTTAAACTCACAGAGAAGAGCGAAGAGGGCTTTCATGTACTTATTTATTTTAATGGCCCTCCCCTTCCATCCTGGAATCAATATGGGGTCAGGGCTAGGCCGTGGGGGCCAAGGGACTGGCCCAGGGTCACCCAGCTGGGAAGGGTCTGAGGCCAGATTAGAACCTGGGACCTCCCGTCTCTAGGCCTGGCTCTCCATCCTCTGAGCCCCCCAGCGCCCCCCAGGAGTGGCTTTTAGAAGGCCGATTTCAATAGTCTTGGGAGATTTCAGTATCTCACTTCTCTGTACCAGCAAGACGGAGGAGGGAAGGCGGGCTCCTACGATGCCCGATGCCAGGACTCCAAGTCAAATCGCCACCCCGGTATGAGGCCTTGCTTCCTCTGGCACAGCTGACACTGCTAGGAGGCCAGGGAGCACGTAAAAAGGGCAAGACTTGTTTGGGGGGATCATGACGACCAGCACCGAGAAGTGGACAACCTGAGAACCGTGGCAGACCGTCTATGAGAGGTATCAGGGCCCCGGCTCTGCAGATGGGTAGGGGAAGACTGAGCAAAGACAGGCGGAAACAGGAGACCGTGCGAAAAGGGGAGGCAGAACGTGGCGTGGAAAGGGGGCCCCGGACAGTCTGAACTGGGCCGGCCCCTCCGAGGCTCAGAGAGCTGGAGGGAAGGAGACGGGGCCAGTGGGAGAGGGCGCGCTTCAGCCCCGTTCTGCTGCTGCCAGCGGGCCCCACCTCCACTCCACTCCGCCGTCCGCCTTCTCAGCGACTCTCCAGTCTTTGCTAGGTGCGGGGGACCAAACCTGCCCTGCCCCGAGCACAGCCGTTCCCCTAAAGCCTCTCCCCACTCGCGGCTGGGGCTCTTCCTCCCGGACTTTCCGCATCTAATCACAGACATGTCCGTCCGGACCACCCAAAACATCCCTAGATCACAGCGAGGCGGGCGAGTCCCACCAACGTTTTGGCTACGGTGAAGCCAGGCCTGCGTCTATTGAGGGCAACAGCGTTTTGTCCCCAAATCCGCGGAGGGGACTTGGTGCGGCCCGTGCCTGGGGAGGGCCGCTGAAGGCCGGGGTTGGCTCTGACAACTTCTTGAAACGAGACGACGACGTGGGCGCTCTCGACCGACTTCCTGGCCTAATTTCAGTGCTGCTGCGTCTCGGGGAGTAGGAAGGTGAGTGCTACAACACAGAGGAAACACTGCAAGAACTACCCACACGTGACAGAGACACGATGTGAGAACGTGCTGCTGGAAAAATGGGGCTGATAAGACTGATGCAAGATGGCGACAGCCCCCCACATCTGCAAAGTGCGATGCAATGCAGGCCCGTCCTGTGTCTTTCTTCTGCCCGGGTCTGGATGGATTAGCTGCACGTCGTGTTCCCCTCGCACAGAGTGATGGTCCCGGAGAGCTCGAGGGCGCAGCGTTTACCCACCATCTATCACTGAGGGCGCTTAGTGAGTGATGGCTCACGCGCTCATCACTCACCCCTGCTGTTCTCTGATTTCAGAGAAGTCGCGTTCTGAAAGACTCACTTAAACTGCTACATGATCAGCGCCCTTATGCCTCAGTGTGTCTCCCTGCCCCGTCGTGGGCATGGATAGTCCTGCTGTTTGGGACAGCAGCAACCTGGACTTCAGGTGCTGCTGAGAGATCAGCACGGGAAATCTCCAGGGAGTTACTGGATTAAAGTGCCCGTAGCACCCTGAGCAGAGACCGAAGTCACGTAAACTCTGACTTGGGACAAAGAAGAGCTGATGCTGAGGGTGTCCAGTGTTGCGTGGGCAGAAGGTCCTGGTCAGGCACGAGGCCCGGAAGCAAGGCTAGGAGGAAAGTGCCGGTCCCTGGGAATCCGCAGTCCTGTTGGGGGTTGGGGAACACGGGCGGAGGTAGGGATGACACGGTGACTGAAACCTTAACTGTCCTTTGCTTGGGGTGTGATGCTGGGGGATTCACGGCCTTTCTCAGGCTGAGCTTCCCCAAGTGCCAAAACAAAAGGCAGATTTGATGACAAATGAAGCTGTCACACCTTTAAATCGAGCCTCTGTTTTCCTGTTAAATTCCCAGCAACAAATCAGAATACGGGCAAACTATTAACATTATGAAAAGCTATTTTAAAGAGCAAACAAACAAACGAAAGATTTTGCCTGGACCCTCATGGTAAAATCATGAACAGAAAGTGAAAGGAAACGAGTCCATTTTTGAGTAGCTGTCCTCTGCCCACCTGCTGCGAATGACCTTTTCTAGGCAAATGAGCGCTCTCGCGCTCTCTCTCTCTCTCTCTCTCTCTCTCTCTCTCTCTCTCTCTCTCTCTGTGTCTCACTCTCCCTCCCTCTCTGTCTCGCTCTCTCTGTCTCTCTTTCTCTGTCTCTCTCTCTCTGTCTCACTCTCTCCCTCTCCCCCCCTCTCTCCCCCCTCTCTGTCTCTCTCCCTCTGTCTCTCTCCTCTCTCTCCCTCCTCTCCCCCTTCTCTCTCCCTCTCTTTCTTTGTCTCTCTCTCTCTCTCCCTCTTTCTCTCTTCTCTCTCTCCCTCCTCTGTCTCTCTCTCCCTCTCTTTCTCTCTCCCTCTCTTTCTCTGTCTCTCTCTCCCCCTCTCTGTCTCTCCCTTTCTCTCTCTGACTCTCCCTCTGTGTGTGGGTGTGTGTCTCTCTCTCTGTCTCTCCCTCTTCCCCCCCCTCTAACTCTCTCTCCCCCCTCTCTGTCTCTCTCCCTCTTTCTCCTCTCTCTCTCTACCCCCCCCCATCACCCCTGGTGGTTGAACAAATTCTAAAGTATAATACAAATAACGTTCATTACAAAATAAAAGTTTAAAATGAACCAACCCTAAAAATGAAAAGTTTACAGTTGGGCTGAAGATTTGTGTTTAAAAACCACCACCACCACCAACCCCCCCCAACAAAAGAACCCCCAACCACCACCACAACAAAAAACCAACAATCAAACATAAAAGGAACTATTTTTGCTTATTAGAAAACGATATAGTTGCAGTGGAGGAAAAAAAGTCAAACTCACAGGGGAATCATTTGATTTTTGCCACTTGGACTTCGAGGGTCCTCCAACAACTACCCAGGGTTTGCTAGCAACTGTTTGGGAACCCTTGGAGGGGCTGGAAATGGAGACATTTTCTGCTGAATGTCTAAGACCAGAAGACTCAGCAGCAGTGGTAGCACCACTTGGTACAGACACCATGTCTTTTCCTTCCACAGCCTAAAAAATATTTAGGAAAACAAAAAGAAAGGCACAAAAAGCATTAAAATAAAATTAGACTTTACTGTTTCTGTATTTTAAATGGAATCAGCATTAGTTCTATTACAACAATACCGAAGAACCGTTTACGGTGATCTGTTTGAAATACTTACAGACTTTTTATTCTGTTCATCCAGAATAAGTTCTGTCACGTTTCTGACCATTTCATCCGACTCCAAGCCTGCTTGGGTGGATCCATCTTGCTTTTGGACTTCTTGGATGAAGCTCAAAAGCTCAGCACTGACAGGGAAAGAAAGGGGTGACACAAGAATAGCAGTCAGTGTTCGGAAGGAAGGGAGGAGTCATTCAAACAAATATGTTTAAGTTACCTATTTTCTGCAAGGCATGGTGCAGGGTATTAGGCACTTGGATTTCATGGAGTTTATAACCTATCATAAAAATACGAAGAATCCACATATTGAAAATAATCACCAAAGAAGCCAAAGGATTATAAATTTTAAAAAATCCCCACCTTCTATCTTAGAACCGATACTGTGTATGGGCTCCAAGGCAGAAGAGCGGTGAGGGTTAAGCACTGGGGTGAAGTGACTTGCCCAGGGTCACCCAGCTGGGAAGGGTCTGAGGCCACATTTGAACCTGGGACCTCCCTTCTCTGGGCCTGGCTCTCCATGAGCCACCCTGCCGCCTGCGATGCGTGCTCTTGATTTTATCCGTTCCCTGACCCTGACGTAGGCAGCCTCTCCCTTCTCTACTGGCCCCTATCCTGCGGCCTTCAGACATGACCAAGCCTGGACCACAGACCTCCTGCCCTGAGAGCTGGTTGCCATCTCTGAGTCTTCTCTACATACCACGATGGTTCAGGCCTCTTGCCGGGCGGCTCCCTGCCCTAGTCCCTGGCTGCCCCGGCCACGTGACTTTCCCTGGCTGCCCCGGCCATGTGACTTTCCCTGGCTGCCCCGGCCACGTGACTTTCCCCGGCTGCCCTGGCCACGTGACTTCCCTTAAGCGCACGGCTGCTTCCTGCTCCAGATGGAACACGTCCCATCCTCCCCGGACGTTCTTTACTGCCGCATCCCTGTCTCTGCACGAGTCTTCACAGGGCTCTCCGAGGGGCTGCTCTGCTTCACGGGATCCCTTTGTTCCCTGCGCGCATCGCCCCTTTGGGGTGCGGCAGTGGCCAGCCGCCTTGCATTTGCCTCCCATCTGGTTATCTGGCTTGTCCTCCCCGTGGTCGTTCTGTATGTCCACGCCGTGTGCCTGGAGGGGCTCCCTAAACCGAGGCGACGGCAGGCCTGCCCACGGTGGCCGCTGACTGGCGTAGGCCGCAAAGACAGACCTCGGCCTGGCGGCCAACGGCCCCCACGAGCTCGGCGAGCCATCCGCCATAGACCCCAACCGGCCCCCGTCACGTCGGCCCCCTCTGGGTCCCGGCGGCCCACGGTCCCCGGCTCAGAAATCTCGGGGAAGAGCCTTCTGCTCTGCCACAGAAGGAGGCCGCAGACAGCTGAGAGCCACGAGGGCGGAAGGAGAGAAACGTGGGACGAGGCTGGATCTAGGCGGGCCGAAGGCTGACCGAGGAGACGAGAGGGGAGGCTCGAGGCAGACGCTCCCGTCCAAGCTGCAGGCACGAGGGCCTGCCCACAGGGGTGCTACCAGGCCGACGAGGGCCCCGCAGAAGGCCGAGGCGAGACTCCCTGCGGGCCGCGGGCGCGGACAGCGAGAAAGGCCAGAAGGGCGGAGGGGACAGGCCTGGAGTCGGGCAGAGTGGCTGGGACAGTCACTGTTCCTGGCAGAGAATGGCTGGGCCCTCCGGCTGGGGACCGTTGGACAGGGAAGCTGGAACGGAAGAGGAGATGGCGAGGGCAGCCCGTGGAGCCGCCTGCTGTCCCTGGCCTTCCCCAGAGACGGAGTCACCGGGAGGGGCTACAAGACAACGGCGAGGGGGGGTGGACGAGAAAAGGGTTTTCTGAAGACGGGGGACAGCAGGGAGACGGAAGAGACCCCGGGGCAGAGCTCACCGGCGAAGGGGAGCTGGAACAGGCTCGTTCGGGCGACTCAAAGGATTGGCTTTGGCGAAGGGTCAGGCGGCCCTTTCGGGGGACGGCGGGATGAGGGAGGAGGCCTCGGAGCGCCATGAAACGAGGACGAGAGGCAGAGAGAGCGGCAAATGGCCTCGGGAGTGGATGGAGGAAGGGAAGGCCATGGAACGTGTGTGAGGCCCAGAAAGGTTCGGACAGTCACTGTGGAGGGCGTGTTGGCGAGGACGCTGCCGAGGGCGTGCGAGGAATGCGTAACAGACGCACACAGAATCCTTGTGTGCTTTGTTTCCCCTCCCTCTTTGTCGAGCAACGGGTGTGGGAGCTAAGGCAGCAGCTAAGCAAAGGCACTAAAAAGCAGATTTTTAGTAAAGATTTCTATTAACAGGAAACAGAATTTTCTTGAAGACACCCAAAACAGAGGGGCCCAATGCGGACCCGCGCCAGGGGCGCAGGCAGTACTGTCATTAGGGGTTTCCTGGGCTATCTTTACTTTTTTGGACTAGAGCTGACATCTCTTCCGGAGAGAGCCCTCCCAGGGAAGGAATCCTGTTAATCCCCGAAGGTCAGCGTGCTCGGAGGGATGTCGGGGGCCCACGAAGGTTCTTCGGCCTCCCCGGGGTCCCAGGCAGCAGACGGGCCGTCAGGACTTGTAGCCAAGCCTTCTTTACGCCGGAGGCCTCCGTGCCTCTGATGGAGGAGCGCGTGGGAGCCCCATGCTCTAAATCTTGCATTCGCCACCCATTTGCTCTAGCGAGGCATCCACGGCACACTCTGTACTGTCAAGCCTTAAACTGCTGTGTGCTGTTATGACTCCGCCAGGACGGCCTGGCACTGTTGTCTTCACAGGCGCGGTTCAGGAAGAAGCTTCCCGTCACGGCGGGTCCCTGGACTCCTCCATCTCCCGACGCCACAGGACGGTCCAGCTTTCCCTCGTACCCCAAGGCCACCCAGAGGCAGGTACTCCCGCTGTCTGGCTCAGGCAGACCAGGTACTTCCACTCCTTCAGCAGAAGCCGGAGCCTGCTCTCTTCTCGACCTCCCCTCCCAGGTTTCCCCATCTTAGACAAAGGTCCCCCCGCTCTGTCCCAGTCGCCGATCGGAGTACAGCCCTCTGCCATCAGCTCACAAGCGCCTCCCGAGGCCCTGTTCTTTGAGGAGATTTGAATAACTCTTAACTCACTAATGAAGACACACACGCACACACACACACACACTCTAATTCAACAACTTCAAAATCCCAGCCCGTCAGCCAGGGCAGGGCTAAGTTTAAACGAATTAGCATCTATTTTCTGTTTTGATAAGATGTATTAGAATATTATAATAATAGGAAACCATTTGTATATCCACTTCATGCTTTAAAAAAGGGAGAAATATTTATAAAACTTTTCAGCTAAAGAACAACAGAACACTACCAGTTTCCCCAGGGAAGTAGACCGTCATCAGGAAAATAAGGCCTAAACAATGATTGAATGACATCCTACGTTTTCTATGAGTACCTGCTGTAGTTTGGGAATATGGCTGCCAGGTGCTCAATCACGCTGTTAAAAGTCTTCTGAGGCTGGTTCAGAGTGCTGGCATGTGTCTGTGCAACATCTCTGGGGCTTTGATTAATCTGGGCATCCGTTTCAGAATCCACAGCCTGGCCCGGATCAGTATACGCTGCTTGTAAAAGGGCAGAAGGTATCTCCAAGGAGCCGTCACTGGCAGAGAGCAGACTCGCGTTCTGAAGTGCCAGGGTTTGGTTCCCAGCGAATAAATTAGTTGGCCCGTTCACTGGACTTTGATCATCGAGACATGAAAATTCAGGAAGTGACTTCGGATGAACTTGGGTAGAATATGTCTTAGTGGATGGATCATTAGTATGAGCAAGCTTGCCTTGAATTAACTAGGAAACAAAATCATAATGACACAAATCAACACGTTAATTTTTCCAACATACAAAAAGCTGGCTACGATGAGGTATTTATAAAACCAAAAGAAGAACTACGAAGGAAAACATAGCTATCAAAATGTAATTAACTAAAAATTTCCATCTGAAACATTCAAAAATTTTATTTTCTTTTAAAAACCATTATAATACAGTTAAAACTAGGATTCTAATTTTAGTTCACTTTCTACACTTTATTTATTCTATAAATCTGTATAAGTCTTCTTTTACTGATTTTAGAAAGGGGATGAGATGTAACAATGAAACATCAACCTTTTTTGGAGAACGAGATAGTTTTTAATGGCAGTCTAAACAGTATCATGCTGATTGACATTTCATAAAATTTCCTAAGAGGCTGGATTATGAAATGTTTTTAAAGTGTGATAGGAATATAAATTTTAAAAAATTAGTATTTAATACTTTACATTGGTTCCATTTTCATCTAACATACAACCCCTATCAGAACTAGGTGATGACTCTTCATTCAGTTATAAATGATATTTCAATTTTTTAATCAGTTTAAGCCAATTACAAACTGTCATAAATTTTTCTAAGTGCCCACTCTGGAGTTTCTTTAGATAAATATTCTAATGTCTCAGAGAGCAAGTTTCCTTTTTCAATTAAACATTTTTTGGGTCTCCTCTTCAATCAAAGCATTGCAATTACAATAGCCATGTAACTATTTGAAGGATAATGAGTCAGTCTACACTACGTTTATGTTTGGGTAGCAACCATTAACTTCAATTGAGGACTACTCTGTTTCACATTTCTGTAGTTTAATTTATTTTATTTTTTATGTTTTATTTTTCAACTAGTTCAACAGATATTTATGCTGAAGTCTACGTAACATTTTGTAACAGAACAAAAGTTGGCACTATCTGACGGAATCCACTAGATGCTATCCTTCAAAGATCTACAAGTTTTAAAACCGAAAAAAGGGGCTTGAAAATGTGTATACATTTTTGTGGTCTGTTCCAAACTTTATTTTTATTATTCTTTTTTGTTTTTCTATCACTTTAACTTTAAAATGGCTTCTTTTTCTCTCCTCCCTATCCTACTTAAGCCATCCCTTATAACAATGAGGAAAAAAGAAGAAAATATTTATAATTTTGTTAATGTTGGCTCAGTAAAATCAACGAATACATCTCATTTCTGAGAGCATATGCAACATTCCACACTCCACCTCTGCAAAGAAGAGGAGGAGGAGCATTTTCTTGTTTCAAAGTAATTTGTATTAAAATCTTTTACTTTTATATCACTTATAGTTTCCAATATATACTTCTCCTACCCCCAATAACAAAACCATCTCGTATAACAACAACAACAAAAGGCTTAACGTTCAGTCAAGTTGACTCCCATGAGAGTATTTGCAATATCATACACTCAATAATATTGCTCCCACCTCTGCAAAGAAGGAAGGTGGAGTATTCTCTCTACTCTTCTCAGGTATAAACCTTTCCAGAAATTACATTTTGTCAGGCAAAATGAAATATTGCAAATTGAGGGCAAGAACATTATTATGCATTCTAGAACAAGAAAACGGACATTCTGCGTTCATTTTTTTTATTCAGTCAGATAAAGAAACATGTTCTGATTTCTTGACTTTGGACTCTACTCCCAAATATTTAAGAACATGTGGGATTGGCCACAAGGCTGGCCAACGATTGTGGCAACAGCTGCTTAAGAATCACCAGAATGAGTCAAACCTAGTACCTTCCTAGGAAAAATGAAGAATTTAGGATGTGGTGAAAAAATGTCTGCCTTCGTGAGAGAAGTTCTTATTTATATTACCTAAATTACAAAGGTAAACAGTTTTAAGAGTTCAACAGAAGCAAAAGTAAACCAAATAAATAATGAAGCAAACTGGGGGCAGCTAGATTGATTCAGTAGATTGAGAGTCTGGTCCTGAGTTCAAATTTGACTCAGGCACTTCCTAGCTGTGTGATCCTGGGCAAGTCACTTAATCCCCACTGCCTAGCCTATACCCCTCTTCTTCCTTGGAACCAATAAAGAGTATTGACTCAATGACAGAAGATAAAGAGTATAAAGAAAAAGAATGAAGCAAATTCCCACCTAGAAGTTCTGCTAACCTAGACTGGAGATTTGATTTTCTCCCCTGTACCACTGGAGATACTTACTAAACTATTCGTAGGTAACGGAAATTCAGGAACTTTGACTTTAGAAAGTTTATCAAGTTGAGAACCAGCTTTAACTTTCTGAATTCGGTCGTCAAACTCAAACTAAAAGAGGTAAAAACAGTGAGTTAGTTTAAACTTGAAATGTCAGTTCTTCTTCTTTAACATGAAAAACCTTCCAACCCAATAAAAAAGAATACAACAAACCATATGGCCCGTAGAGAACAACACGATTTCTTGTCTGCTTATCAACAACAACAAAAAACAAACGTAGTTTCTACTAAATGATAACGTGCATTCAGTGAGAGAGAGACGCTGGTAATGCGTGCAAATGCCGTGTCAAGACTGCTGCCAGGTGCGAGAAGAACGTCATGGAGAGTGTCTGCCTTCTAAATACTTTCACCAAAACACAAACATCTTAGGCAAAGAAAAACGTCTGAATAACAATGTGTCAGGGCTGACTTGAGAAATGTCAGAAAGCTTTAGCGTCACAAGTGTGCAATACACGACGTGAGGCTTACCTCCGCCTTCTCCATTTCTTGCTTTATTTTGGAAATAAATGACTCCCAGTGACTGATCTCCGATTCCAGATTAAGGTAGGAAACCGAACCGCTGAAAGAGTTAAGACAGAATTAGTGTTCGCCCCGGACCTCTGGAGCCCAAGCTCTCGGCGTGCACGTGTTGGAGCGCTAATCCAAGGCAAGCACGACTGTCCCACAACGAGACGCCCGCAAGATCACTCGCTCACTGAAGCCCTCTGAAAGGGCCTTGCATTGGCCAAATCTCCTCGGAGCAATCCGAAGCACTGACCTTCCGCACGTGCACGTCTGGCCAGGCCGCGGCACTCTCTGGAAACGAAGCCCACTGGAGTAAGCTGGTGGCTGGGTGGGGACAGTCGGCGGCGGGGAGGCCCCAGAGAAGTCAGGACACGGCCCAGAGAGAGCAGCGCCTGGCCGCAGCCCGATGAGGGGCGACGGCGGTACCTTCAACGGGGACAGAAAGGTCGGGAAGCGGGTGCGTGTTTAAGGAAGGACAGGCAGAGGCAGCAGGAGGGGGCACAGCGAGGTAAGGGCGAGGAGGAGGTCGACGGTGTGGGGAAAGGGGTGCAAGGACAATGGCCGCCTCTCCTTCCTGCGAGGAAGCAGGACCGAGAAGAGAAGGGGGGAGCAGGTTCTCAGAGAAGGCATCAGTGTCGGGAGAGGAAAGGAGGGAAGAGAAACTCTGGGAGAGCCACGGCAGGGAGCGAGGCCGTTAGGAGGCAGAAGAGGAGCGCCTCCCCTCCGGACCCCCGAGAGCACGTAGCATCACTCTGCAGAGCGGGGCGACTTTGTCCAGCTCAGTTCAGCCACACAAGACCGCAGGTGGCGGGAGGGCTCCTAGTCGGGCTTGGCCGACCAAGATGAGCCACAAGGAGCACCGAGCTCGAGGGAAGAGGCTGAAGCCGAGCTGAACTTCCCTCAGCAAGGGATCAGGATGAGAGGGGAGCAAAGCGCAGTCGGGGGAGGCAAGAAGTGGATGAAGAGGCGGATCGGGTTCCCGACAATGAAAGTGGACAAGAGATGCCGAGACGTGCGGGGGGGCGCCTCTTTGTGTGGCTGAGCTGAGGCAGAGGGTAGGCGATGGGAAATGAATGAACGTCTTTGAGGAGACATCAGTGTGTGCGTTGAGTCTCCTAGTGTGAGGGCAAGAGGTGGGGAGACGAGAAACACTGGAGCCTTCAAAGCAGGGGAGCATCCCGGAGACTGGTTCATCCTAGCTACCAGAATGGCTAGTGGATGAAGGAAGGACGGAAGGACTCTCCCAGGGGAGGTCACCGAGTGGTGGTGGTGGTGGGGAGGGGCAAGGAGGGCCGAGGAGTCTTCCCCAGCCTCACCTCAACAAGCGGGAGAGTGGGAATAAATGTGCAGAGGCCCTGGAGAGGGTAGACAAGGAGACTGTGCCATCAGTGAGAGCCGCAGCGTGGAAGGGGAGGGAGAGGAAAAGATCCAAGATGGGGGCAGCCAGAATGGAAGGCGTGGCTAGCTTTTCCGTGGGGCGCTGGGGGTCTGAGCTGAGCTGTGTCAGAAGGGAGGGGGCCGCGGCAGACGGAGAAGGGGGTCGGAACAAGCAATCCTCTTGGGATGACTACTAAGAATGGTAAAGCAGTAGGGCCTTACATGTCTGCCCCATAGGAGGCACGGATAAGGTTGTAGACCATTTAGTACACACTCTCTGGAGAGTAGACAGTACTATGTAGCTCAGAGTAGACAATGTCCAAATTTCTATCAAGTAACTGGTATCTATGTTAAAATTCCAGATTGTTCTTCGCATCTGGAGAAGGAGAAGGCAGCGGGATGTAAGGAATTCTTGTCCGCTTTCCAGATTATCGGGTCAGCGGGGGGGAGTTTAATGCGATTCTTAAAGAACAAGAAAACAGAAAGATTTCAATGTGAACTTTTAAAAAAAGTTCTTCCAGTGGCCAAAAAGAATCTTGACGTGCATCATGAGGTTGACATTTAAAGAATTTCACACAGAGGACGGGCAGGAAACATACCTGTACAGCCGGAGCCGACAGAAATCGGGCTCCTTCTAAAGAAGGGAGAACTGAACTATCCGAAGAGAAAGCAGCCCACGTTCACAAAGGAAAGAAAGTAAATCCACAGACCTTTCCTGTGAAAGGTCATGCAGTAGAAAGAAGCAAGAGATGAGCAGTTATTGTTGGTGATTTTCTACTTGGGTTAATTACAGGGATACTGTACTCATCAACTGGACAATCACACCAGAGAGACTGACTTCTCCCTGAGGACATGCACCTCATCATGACAGAAAACCTCCAAAGATTCATTAAAGTGAATGACTACTATCAATTATTAGAGATTTGTTATGGATACACATGATATTGCAAAAAAGAATCGAGAGAGTATTGACTAACATCTTGGGTAAAAACTGAAGGAATTAGGGTTACAAAGTTCTTTTTCATTCGTGCTAATTATCAAAGACGAGGACTTCTAACGCAGCTTCTGAAAATAAATGGTTGGTTGGTCTGAGAACAGTATAATAGAGGAGGAATTGCTGTCAGGGATGAAATACACCTAATGACTGGTGAATTAAATGCAACAAGCATTTATTGTCTGCTATATGCGAAAAAAGTGGTAGGTGCTGGGAATATTAAGAAAATTAAAGTTTAAAAAACAATTCTTGACTTCCAGGACATTACAATTTAGTTTCCTTGATGAAGTCTTGCTTATCTACTTTAAAAGGATTTAAATGGAAAAGAATATGGGGAAAGGGAAGGGAAAAGGGAGAAAATTGCTTACCTCAAGCTAGAGACGATAGAGAGTAGCTAAAATATAGACAGAAGAATAGCGGTAGAGATGTACAGAATTCATGAGAAAAAATGTAAGAAAAGAAACAGCAATAAAATCAGTGGCCTGAAGTATCTATACACCAATACACAAAGCATAAATAATAAATAACTTAAAACAGAGATGTTAACACAAGTAATAAAATTTTACTTCTCATGTTATCAGTGGGACGTGCAAGGTGAGCTAAGACATGATTAAAATATGGATATCAAAGAATAACTATATCCAAAAGGAAAAAAAGTAGGTAAATCATATGGTGCTATGAATGGAATATTCATTTATTCATGTTCATTCTATGGTTAGAGTTTAAAATTTTAGTTAATTTAATGAGACTATTAAAATAAAATTTAAAAAATTGGAGGCAAAATAATACAGGACAACTCTGAGGGACTTATGAGAAAGAACACTATTCACATCCAGAGAAAGAACTGTGGGAATAGAAACACAGAAGAAAAACAACTGCTTGATCACATGGGTCGAAGGGGATATAGACTCTAAGCGATCACCCTAATGCAAATATTAATAATATGGAAGTAGGTCTTGATCAATGACACATGTAAAACCCAGTGGAATTGCTTGTTGGCTGGGGGGTGGGTGGAGAGAAGGGGAGGGAAAGAACATGAATCATTTAACCATGGAAAAATATTCTAAATTAATTAATCAAATAAAAATTTTCAAATAAAAAAATTGGAGGCAGAAAATCAAAGATTATGTGTGGAACATGGCAGAAAGGCAAGGAAGACTTATAATGATTTATTATTTAGATAAAGAGGCTATGGGAAACTCACCAGGATTCACAAGTCAACCGTATTCTCATATGGTGAGAATTAATGAAGTATGATAAATCATAAATATAATTTGCACATATTAGTAATTAAAAAAATTATCTTTAAAATAACAGATTGAGATGGACCCAAGTTGGTGGAATATTGGCAACATGACTTTCCCAATTCCTTTCTAAATAACTTTAAAATAATTCCTTAAATCAAAGTTTGGAGCGGTAGAGCCAACAATAGGTGAGACAAATGAGGAAGTTGGTAGGAGAGCTCTGTGACATTGGGATGGGAACTGTCCTGGAATGTGTCATGACCACCAGCACTGGGCTTGGGAGGTAGCTATAACAGTAACAGCTCTAGGCTCAGCGATGGAAAGGGAGCCAGACAACTGATCTGAAAGAAAGTGCAGGGGACCCATTGCTGCTAAATGGCAATTCAACAGCTCATAAGTAGTTCTAGGTCACCGTTCTAAGGTGGAGAGGCGTGCTTATGGCTGGTTACAGGGGAGCAGGGGATCCAGTCACAGCTCCAAAGTAGAGAGGAGAGGTAGCTCTCAGGGCTGGAGGAGAACAGGGGACCTGGCCATAGATGCAGGGCCCTGAGAAGTGCTCATACCTGTGGCTACAGGGGAGCAGGGGCTGTACCTGAATAAAGCCCAGATTGTAGACCAAGTAAGCAGTGCCATCACCCTTCTTAAGACCACATCACCTTGGAGGGACAAAAAACTTCCAAACTCCTAAAACGATCTCTGAAAACAGAGCCTCCCACCATCAGGGGAGCAGAAATCCATTTTTAATATAAAGTTCAAAGTTTAAAAAATGGATTTGAAAAAGGATTAAACAAGTAAACAAAAGAAATGAATCATAAAAAGCTACTAGAGAGGAAGAGAAGACCAAGATAAACCCAGAAGACAACAATTGAAAAGAGCTTCAAGCAAAGCCTTAAATAAGATGCTAATTAAACCTAGGTACTCATGAAAGTGTTAAAAGAAAAAGGTAAGAGAGGTAAAGGAAAATAAAATTAGTAGCTCAATAAAAGAGGCAAAAAAATATGGAAGAAAATAATACCCCCAAAACAGAATTGGCCTAATAATAAAAGAGGTACAAAAATTCACTGAAAAAAAAATTATTTAAAAAGTACTATGGGGTGGGGGCAGTTTCAGTGGATAGAGAGCCAGGTTTGGAGATAGGAGGTCCTGAGTTCAAAACTGGCCTCAGATATTTCCTAGCTGTGTGACCCTGGATAAATCACTTAATCTCTATTGCCTAGCCTTTACCATTCTTCTGCCTTAAAACCAATACACAGTACTGATTCAAAGATTGAAGGTAAGGGTTTAAAAAAAATAGAATTAGCTAAATGGAAAATGGGGAATAAAAACTCACTGAAGAAAATTTCATAAAAATTAGAATTAGTAATCCAGCCATTCTGGAAGGCAATATGGAATTATGCACAAAGAGCTTTAAAAGAATGCATACACTTTGAATCAGCAATACCACTACTAGGTTTGTATCCTAAAGAGATAATAAGGAAAAATACTTGTACAAAAATAATCATAGCTGTGCTCTTTGTAGTGGCAGAAAAATTGGAAAATGAGGGGATGCCCTTCAATTGGGGAATGGCTGAACAAGTTGTGGTATGTGAGGGTGACGGAATACTATTATGCTGAAAGGAATTATAATCTGGAGGATTTCTATATGAACTGGGAGAACCTCAATGAACTGATGCAGAGTGAAATGAGCAGACCCAGGAGAACATTGTGCACAGAGACCGATACATTGTAGCACAATCTAATGTAATGGACTTTGCTACTAGTAGTAATGCAACAAGCCAGGACACCCTTGAAGGACTTGTGGGAAAGAATGCTAACCACCTTGAGAGAAAGAACTATGGGAGCAGAAATGGAAAGGCAAAACATATGACATCATTTATTATATCACATGTACATGTGTGTGTGTGTGTGTGTGTGTGTGTGTGTGAGATTTGGGGTTTAGGCTTCAAAAAATTGCTCCATAGAAAAAATTAATAATATGCAAATAGGTATTAAATGATAACATTTGTACAACTGAGTGGAATTGCTTGGTGGCTCTGGGAGTGGGGAAGGAAGAGGGGGAGGGGAAAAAAAGAATCATGTAACCATGGAAAAATATTTTAAAATAAAAATTATCTAAAAAATTGGAATTGGGCAATTGGGAGCTAACAACTCCATGAGACATCAAGAAACAATAAAACAAAGTGAAAGGAATGAAAAAATAGAAGAAAATATGAAATATTTAATCAGAAAAACAATTGACCTGAAAACTAGATTGAGAAGGGATAATTAAAGAGAATTACCTGTAAGTCATGATCAAAGAAAAAGCCTAGACATTATATTCAAGAAATTATCAAGGAAAACTGCCCTAATATCTTAGATGTAGAAAGTAAAATAGAAATGGAAAGAATCCACCTCCTGAAAGAGATTCCAAAATGAAAACTCCCAGGAATATTATAGCCAAATTCTAGATCAGGGAGAAAATGTACAATCATCCTGAAAGAAACAATTCAAATATCACTGATCCATAGTCAGGATCACATAAGATTTATCAGTTTCCGTATTAAAGGAGCAGGTTTGGAATATACTACTCCAAAAGGCAAAGAAGCTAAGATTACCAGAATAATCTACCCATCAAAAGTGAGTATAATGCTTCAGTAGCAAAATATTGGATATTTAATGAATAGAGGATTTTAAAGCACTCCCGATGAAGACTAGAGTTGAATAGAAAATCTGAGCTTTGAACACAAGTATAAAAAGGTAGACATAAAAGAGTAATCATTAAACTATTTATATTTGTAATGGGGAGATGAAACATAACTCCTTAAAACTTTATCATTATTAGGGCAGTTAGAAGGAATCTCCGCAGAGGGCAAGGATATGAGTTGATTATATTGGGATGAGCTAAAAAAAATGAAGGGATGAGAAAGAAGGATGTACTTGGAGAAAGGAGAAGTTGAATGTGGAAATTTTTGTCACATAATCTAAGAACCTTGCAAAGAAAAGCCTATATAGCTGAGAGGAAAAGAGAGGGGAAGACAATGCTTGAACCTCACTTTCTTTGGAATTGTTCAGAGAAGGAAGAATACTCACACAGACTCTCAATTTAATATAGACATCTATCTTACCCAATAGGGAGGGGAAGGGGACAAGAGATATTGTAGTGAAATATGATCAAAGGGAAGGTGGATTAAGGGAGACAGTGGTTAGAAGCAAAACACTTTTCAGAAGGGAGAGGATAAAAAGAGAAAGAGATGGAGAGAAATACACAGTAATCATAACTGTGAATGTGAATGGGATGAGGTTACCCATAAAATAGAAGTGGAGAGTAGAATGGATTAGAAACCAGAATCCAATGATATGTTGCTAACAAGAGACACACTTAAACCAGAAAGACACACATAGAGTTCAAATAAAGAGCTAGAGCAGAATCAATTATACTTCAGCTGATGTAAAAAAGGTAGAGATTAACAATTATGATGTCATGCAAAGAAAAAGCAAAAGGTAACAAAATTTCACAGCCTGCTTTTCTGATAAAGGCCTCATTTCTTAAGTATATAAAGAACTGAATCCAATTTATAAAATATAGGATCCATTCTTCAGTTGAAAATGGTCAAAGTTTTCATGCAGTTTTCAGAAAAAGAAATCAAAGCTATTTGAAGTTATATTTTAAAATGCTCTAAATCACTATTGATTACAGAATTGCAAATTTAAGAAACCAACTTCATCCCTATTAGACATGACAAATGCTAGGAAGGATGAAGAAAAATAACAATGCTATAAGCTGTTGGTAGTTTGAACTGGACCAACCATTCTGGAGAAAAATTTGGAACTCTGTCCAAAGTTCTACAGTACTGTTGATGTACCAATATCATTATTTGGTCTATACCCCAAAGAGATCAAAGGAAAAGGAACTTTTTGTGGTGGCAAAGACTTAGAAATTAAGGAGATTCTCATCAACTGGAGAATGGATGAACAAGTTGTGGCATATGATTTTGATGGAGCTATTTTTTTTTGATGGAGTACTATTGCGGTATGAGAAATAAGGGGGATGGTTTCATAAAAAACTTATATGGCAAGACATATGAACTGATGCAACACGAAGTGAGAAGAACTGTAGGTCATTGTGTACAGACAATAGCAATGTTGTAATGATTAACTGTGAAAGAGTTGATCAATACAATGATCCAAGAAAATTCTAAAGGACTCCTAATGAAAAAGTACTATCCATCTCTAGAGAACTGTTGAACTTTAACTGATGTATAATTTTCTTGTTTGCCTTCTGATATGGCTAATATTGTAACAGTTAAAATTAGGCCAAACTGTGGCAGGAAAAATTAGTTTCTCTCTGCAAGGAGTATTATATTTTTAGAGATTTATTTAAGATAAGGAATTTAGGAAAATACAAGTAAGAAAAGCACGTGCTAGGCCCAGAGAGCCTATTCACAACCACTCACATCTTCCCTGCTAGGTGGAGAGCCAGGTGTGCTCCCAAATGGAAGTAGGAAAAGACCCCAGTAGCCTTTATACCCCATCTTGCTCTTGGCCCAGGTGAGGTTACAAGGCATTTTGGGGAGTGAGCAAGGACTTCTGGGAAATGGAGTCCAGGGTTCAAGTCTCTATTTTTACATTTCACCATGTGATCATTTTTGGAAAAAAAAAAACATCCCCCCCCAAAGGATCATGAAAACATAATCAACTTAAAGATTACAATAATTTGAGGATAAGAGAGAGGAAAAAAAAGAACAAAACCAGTATTTGCTGGTCGGCCAAACTGTTATTGTGAAATCACTTTTAAAGACTGGTATATATTAATTTAAGGTCGCCAAGGAATTTACTTATGAAATTTCTAAAATGAAACACTCAAGTCAGAATGGAGTTTATGGTGGTTTAATCACAATGGGAGTAAGAGAGAAGGAGAGGGAGAGAAGGAAAGAAGGGGAAAAGGAAAAGGGTGAACTCAACCTTCCGGCAGAGCCAGAGGGAGTTTAGGGCCGAAGGCCAAGGTAGAAAGGAGAATCAGTCCTTGACTCATGTGACCGATCTGAAGGAAAGCTGTGTGCAGGCCTCCTCCCTGCTTGAGCTCCTAGCACCAACTGGCGCCTAGC
The DNA here is from genome assembly GCF_027887165.1 of Monodelphis domestica. Taxonomy (NCBI): domain Eukaryota; kingdom Metazoa; phylum Chordata; class Mammalia; order Didelphimorphia; family Didelphidae; genus Monodelphis; species Monodelphis domestica. The sequence goes on from NC_077230.1 coordinate 5,223,798, forward strand.
CCTGTCCCCAGGAAGTCAGCGAACTCCAGAGGCTGCTCTCTACGTCACTTCCTGTGCCTCGCAAGTGCCAATGGTGGCTCAAGCTTGGCTTAGGACAGCCAGGTGGGCAGTTAGTTATTTCTGATTTGTCATTGACTAGCACATGCCTGTATAGTGTGGGTGTGCACAATTTTGGGTGCTAGACCAAGCAAGATGCAGATTTTAAAATCACAATATGAAAATATTTTACATGACTTCACATGTATAATTAACTGATATCATTTTGCTTGCCGAACTCCAAATTTAAAGAGATGAAAAATGAACATATTATATTATTAGTCAGGCCATATCTGATTGCTGGCCTTAGTCTAGTCTAGACATCTAAAGGTCACAATTGCATTTGTAAAAACTACCCCGTCACGTTTTAATAAGCTGAACGAAAATGAAAACTGTCTCAAAAATATCAAAAACAAAACAAAATGACTAGATGAATATGTTAAATCTACAATTTATCAATCTTGCTTCCATTTTCTAAAAGACATGCAAAGAAAGCTAAAAAGTCATGTGGTACCTGTTCATTAACTTTAGGTTCTTAATATACATTTCTGCTTTTGATAAAGTAATCTGCAATTTATTCACATCAGTATTCTTCCAGTTTTCAAGTATGGTCACCTAAAGTTGGAGAAATTTTACATATCTTAAAAATAAAATTTGACGAAAATTCTCACATTAAGTATAGATTTCTTCCTAAATGTCTAAGTTTCCTCATTCTTAACTCTATCATAACTTCAGTTAGGTGAATATCCAGTGGTATATCTTGGCTTGTGATCATTTATAAAGATGAATATAGTAATAAGGAAACTTTGTGAGATGAAAGTATCTAAACTTTTTAGATAGACATGGAAATGAACACTTTCTATCAATAAATCTAGCACAAATGAATGTGCTAGAGTAGAAAGTTTGGGAAAGAATGAAAAAACTACTTTCTTTCTAGTGGGCCAGAAAGATTAATTTCCTTTTTCCTATTATAATATTAAATGCTGTGGAAAAGTTAAGTTTCAGGAAAAGGCTCCTTTTAACTTCCTCTAATTTTCTGATTGGCAGTTTTGAGAGCTATCTCAGGCCAGGGCAATGAAAAGGGGCAACTGACTGAACTTAGGCTTGGTGGATATTTTTTGAAGGACCATGTTCTCCCAGTCTTTTCGTAGAAAAAGGGAGAAAAATGCTTGTCCTATGTAAAATCTATATTTGTATGCAAACACACAGATATATCTATGCGTATGTCTCTTACCATCTATTCCCATATATTCATACATATATGTGTGCCTCTGTATAATATGAAATTTTCTTTTTTATATAGGAAGGAGAGAGTTTACAAATATGTGGAAATGAATGGAGACCGAATTTATGTCATCCTAATTAATACTTTATGCAATCTCCAAATGGGGTGGTGACAGAGGTTGGGAGGTGGTCTGATGAGTTGCCAAGTTTTATTTGCTATCTTAAAATTCAAGAAAGTAGCAAATTCAGATTTAACAGGGCCAATCTAATCTACTAAAGAAATCTGTCTCTCACAAGATAATCATCTGTTCCTAATAGTGAAAAGTTATAACAGTAGTCATGATTAAATACAAAGAGGTAAAACCTTTATACACTTAGAGATACAAAGGTCTTAAAGGTCAGGGTGTCCAAATCCCTCATTGTATAGATGAAGAAATTGAGGCCCAGAGATGGGAAGTAACTTGCTCTAAACACAGGTCTTTTGATTCACAATCGAGGCTTTTCCATTGTGCAATAGTGCCATCAATTGAGAGGAATTAGGTCCAAACAAAATACTCCCAAGCTGCCATTCCTTAATAGATTGATTTTAAGTGTTGTGAAATTTCCCAACTGGAACCTCATTTCAGTTGTTCAATACTAAAAATGTATATATACCATCAGGAAATGAAGCCAGTACATCAAAAAGTACATCTCCTGAATCTGTTGTATGTTTTTGAAATACATCCATTTCAACATGCCATAAAAAAAATACCATTAGACTCACCTCTGCAGCTACAGCTCTTTTAATAGCTTCATGGTAATTCTCTTTTCCCTTCTTTATAAGTTCCTCCATTTTCAATTTTTCATTTGCAAATTTATTACTATTGAAAAAAACAATCTTGAAATATTTTAAGCCAGGGAGATATTGCATACAAGTTTATTTTGTGATAAAAATATTAATTACATTTCTTATAGCAACATATAGTTAAGTGCTTTGCTATACAACAACTAGAGGGTGCATTTAATGGGATTACAGGCAATAATTGACAGGAGCTGGTAAAGAGTAGGAATGCTTGTATTTTAGTCAATAAGTATTTATTAAGCACTTAATATGTGTGATGGGAATACAAAGACAGAAACAAACAGTCCCTCTTTCCAAGAACTCACACTTCACGTCACCTAGACTGGGCCGCAGACAGTACAAACTGTTCTACTAACTATTCATCTAAAAAATTTGTTCATGACATGATCTCTTATTTCTGTTAGGTATTCATTGGGAGCTAACCTTGATATACGGTGTGAGATACTGGTCTAAATCTAACTGCTGCCAGGATACTTTCCAGCTTTTCTAGCAGCTTTTGTCAAATAACAAGTTCTTCCCCCAGTAGCTGGTGTCTTTGGGTCATGAAAAGTAGCATAGAACTGCACAAAAAATATATAGTTTGTTTGTCCAGACCTCTCCTTATACTTATCCTATTCCTACTTTGTATCATAGTTTTCCCCATGTTGAAAAACTAATAAATTTACAACTCTGAGGAAAAAAAAGAACTCACACTCTTATGGGGAAACAACCATGAAAATAACGAAGTACATATACAAGATATATATATTAAAAAGATAGAAAGCAATCAAAAGGGAAAGCACTTATTGCAGTTTGAGGTGTCCAAGTCGAAAACAGACATTACTTTAGGTATAAAACATTTTAAAAAACAGACCTGATTTTGAGGAATTGATCCAAGTGTGATGCATACTGTTGATCCTTTTCCTCATTATTCCTTGAGTATCTATGAAAAACAACCAGGAAATTAATATAAAATTAATTTGAGCCTTGAGAAGTTTCAGCTCAGAGGAAAAAAACCAAGAAAAGACTCAGAGAAAAAAATGAGAAAAGACAAGGCCTAAATATCAGATCAAACTATATAATTTACATTAATAATATGAATAGTAAAATAAAAAATGAACCGAAGAGGTCATTGTATATTCCCTTTTCGCAATTTAACCTTGTAGTAGCTATTTTGTCTTTAATAAAGACCATGAAGATGAGAAGGGAAGTATTTGTTATATTTCTAAATCGGGCTTATTCACACATTGTTGGAGATAAAATGATTTCCACTTTATGGTAAACCTAAGAGAATTCCATACACAAAACAAACTCTGACTTAACCTGTAAAATTTTGATAGAGATAGCTTTTGATAAAGAAAAATGCTGTTTGTTAATACTGCAACAAAAAGTTTGGTAAAAGAATACTGATTCAGACAAGGAATTTAACACCAATTCCTAAGGTGCCTAACTAGTCATCGAATTATATTTTACTCATCAAAAATTTCCCAAACAAGACTAATGAGATGATGACATACATGTAATTTAATTGATTTTTTTTTCATTTCAAAGAAGTACAGTTGGTAATGGGGACATATAACATGGATTTTTCGGAGTTTGAAAACGATGCATGGGGTTGGCACTATCAGAGAGGTTTTAAGATCACATCCCCTCATGCCATGAAAATTATTTATGCCAAGAAATAGCATTATGGATAGGCTTCTTTAAAGGACATGGCTTTACTTATAGTTTTAGGGGTTTTTTTACTTCAAAATATCTCACTCAAATTTTGAAGAGTTTTCTTAAATAAATAATAGTTTGTGTGAAATTTTCAAAAAATTTAGTGTCATTATTTTGTACAATTAAACTTATTGGCAGCCAAAATAATTTTGGACCTCACTTTTAACAAGTATATACATTAAATTCAGCAAAAATTTTTTAAGTGTTTTAAAACTTCTGTCCTAATTGTTTGATTTTTAACACTTAATTTGAGCAAAGATGTTTTTGACTCAAGTCATGGTAAGGTACATGCAAAGTTCTCTCTACTTTATATTCAAGAAAAACTAGCAACTTAATTTTTATCCTAATATATATATATATATATATATCACATGACAATTTTACTCTATTTTAATATAAAATAAAAAAATTTAAATTTAAAAATCAAAGAAAACTCTCATCGCTACAGAAGCATTAATTAGTCAAACAGGCTTTCTTATTGTTTCTTACACATAACAACCCTAATCCTCAAATTTTACACAGGCTGCTGTTCCCCATGACTGGAATATAGTATGGCCTTACCACCTTTCAGAATTCTTATTTTCCTTGAAAACTCAAATGAAGTGCAACCTTTTATACGAATCAGTAATAAGAATTTATTAAGCAATTATGATGTTCTTGAGATACAAAGATAAAAAAGTAACAATTTCTGCTTTCAAGAATTTTGCATTCTTATCAAGGGAGACAATACGTCCATACATATACACATAGGTACATTTTTGAGAGAACTAAGCTGTTTTGAATTACTGTGCAATGAGACTAGAAAAGACAGGTTGAGGTTGCCTTGTGGAGGGTTAAAAAAGCAGTTTATCCTCTAGGGCTACATTGGTGAACCTATGGAACACATACCAGAGGGGGCTGCTCCCCTCTGCACCGGAAGACAGGGGTGGGGGAAGAGTGGGGGTTCTCACGTATGGCATGAGGGTGGCAGCTTGGGCACTCAATCTCTAAAAGGTTTGCTATCACTGCTCTGGGGAATAGAAGTTTATTGAATAAAGGAGTGATGCAGTCAGATCAACCCAACTGTGAAAATTGTAGGGAAAGATTTGAGGCAAGACAAAAAACCTCATTGCAACAGTCTAGTTCGCGGTGGTGAAGGTCTATTCTCCAGTAGTTGCCATATGAGTAGAGGGAAGGAGTTAGATATGAAAAGATGTTGGGGACACAGAAACAGCCAGGCTGAGCCAAAGCCTGGATATATGGAGTGAGTGAGAATGAGTCAAGGGGAACCATGAGGTTATAACCTGGCAACCTGGAAGAACGGGGGTTCCTTAACAGAAACAGAGATTCACCAGGAGGATCTGTTTGGACATGGAGAGTCTGAGATGTCTTTAGGACACACAGTGCCACTGAACCTCAAGTGAGAGACTAGGGCTGGACATATGAAGATAACTACATAAAAATGATGAAATCCTTGGCACCTGAAGAGGTTGCTAAAATCAGGGGAAAGGGAAGATGGCAAAGGACATGACTCTTTTTCTAACCAGGGGATGATCTGATACTACTTTCCTCGTCTTACTTTTTGTTTTACACAAACTTACATTCCCACAGTACACACTGTCTTCAGTAGTAAATGTAAATTCTTGAAAGACAGAGTTACTTTTTTAAATGAAGATTTACATGCTGGCCACCTCAAGGCAAGATAATGGATACAAGGTATAGAGACATACGTTTCTGGATATAGCCACTATGTGGAATAATTTTGCTTGGCTTTTCTTAAGTTAAAAGTTTTTTTTTTTTATTATTTCACTCACTTTTTAATGACGGGGATGGAAGAAGTAATAGTGATAACTCCCCAAACGGAATATTTACTGTTTAAATTTATATTTTAAAAATGTATAGTAGAACCCTAAAGAGAGTTCATATGTATAAAGAAGAAAACATTTTCTGTGTATAAAAATATTTATAGCAGCTTTTTTTTTTATAGTAGCAAAGAAATGGAAACTAAGGGAGTATCTGTCAATTAAGAAATTATTAAACAAGTTATGATCTAAGAATGCAATAGAGTATTATTGTGCAGTAAAAATTGATGAAAGAAATGGTTTGTAAGAAACCTGGGAAACTTGTATGAATTGATGCAAAGCAAAGTGAGCAGAACCAGGAATAATTCATACCATAAAGATACTGTAAAAAAAATTGTTTAGGAAAAATATAAGAACTCAACTTAATGTAATGATCAATCATGATTTCAAAAGATCTATCATGAAGGATGCTACCCACCTCCTGACAAAAAGGTCATGAATTAAATAAGCAGAATGAAAATAAATTCTTGGAGATAGCTATAGGATTGGTTTTATTTGATTATGCATGTGTTATGAGAGTTTTTCTTTTTCTTTTCTAGTGGGAGAAGGTAGGAAAGAGGAAAAAAATGAATACTTGATAACAAAAAAACATTTCTTTTTAATGTACAGAGAACAGAAGGAAGTTCTGGAAAAAGTACTTATTAGAAGGATAGTAATGCAAATAGTATAGTAAAAATTTCTACTTTTTAAAAGTGTTATGAAATAGATTCAGTTTCATATAAGTTTGTTTTTTTTTTTGCTATTCTGCCATTTGTATGGACATGCTTTTATTTGATGTTTCAAATCAGGGAAAAAAAACAACTTTTAAAGTAAAGCTACTGGTACATACTCTGATATACTGCATGTGATCAAAGAAAAAAAAGTGATACTTTGGGGGGGGACCTGCCATATTTTGAGAAAATACATTCACTGAATTTTAAAGATAGAAACTTTAATTGAAGAATTTCAATAATTTTACTTTTAACTCTCAATCCTTATCTAAATAATGAGCATTTTCACATTACCCTCATATAAGTACGCAGTCCTAGGATCAAAGCAAAAATAATTTTAATAGAGGCAGTGGAAAACAGAAATTATTGTAACATTCTACTGAAAACATAAATGGATTAAAGTAAATTAGTTGTCATATATTTAATCTACTTAAACTTCTGTATATTCAGTAATAGCAGAGCTAAAAGTCTAATGTAAAGAAATTGGGCAGACCCCAAAATACAAAATTATTTTAAAATTTCTAATTCAATCCAATTTTATTCAAACCAACAGGTATAGGGTACACAGTTCTGTCCTTAGAAGGCTGATTATCTAATGAATGGTTCCAAGAATCATTCCACAAAAGCATAACAACTAGTCCCTAACAGAACCGAACAGTTTGAATGCTAAAAGAGGCAGAAAATTTACCTTTGCATAAATAAAAGGAAATAAATCAACTTCGGTGCCTGGAAGTTGGTAGAAAGCACTTTTGTTTTAGTAAAAGCTGCTTAAATCTATGTATAAAGAAATTGTTTCAAAAAATACATGAGCAGTGTGGTTACCCCAAAGGGAAAGACTATAGACTTGCATAATAAAAAGGTTCAAATCACTTTGTAAAGTCCATCAGTGAATAGTGGGTGGCTGAAAAGGGCGAGGGGAGAGAATATATACACACTAAAAACTTATAAAAAATTGAATTATGAAGAAACAATGTTAAATAGACCAGTTTGAAGGCTGAGACATGGTTGAGGATGCAGGGCTTTGTGGTTCCTTCTTATTTTAAACTAACTATTTTTAATATTTAATTGATTAAAATTCATGAAATGATAAATGTTTGAAGTCTATGGAATGTTAATTTTTTAACTATCAGAAAAGGGGATTTCATAGGGTTTTGTTTTGCTTTTGACTTTAAAGAGGAAAGATGGATCATTGAACACCAGGTACCTCTGATTTGAATCATTACTAGTGAAAAACCTCTTTGTGGAGAAGAACTCAGGAGGAAAGTACAGACTAGGGGGGAGATGAAAAACCCCAGCTCTATAGAGTAGTGTGAATGTACTAGGGGAAGAGGAGCCAAATAATGAGAAAGCTTCCGCTCCTAGCTCCCGATTGGCCAGATAAAGGCTGAAGTGCATTTAAAAGACTTCAACAATCGAACAAAATGGACTTCTCTCTTAGCAGCAATGCAATGATCCAGGACAATTCTGAGGAACTTATGAGAAAGAACACTGTCCATATTCAGAAAAAGATCTGTGGGAGTAGAAACACAGAAAAAAAAAACATTTCCTTCATCACCGAGTTCATTGAGGATATGATCAGGGATGGAGACTCTAAATAATCACTCTATTGCAAATATTAATAATATGGAAAAAGGTCTTGATCAATGACACATGTAAAACCCAGTTGAATTGTTCATTGGCTATGGAGGGGAGGGAAAAGGGGAGGAAAAGAATATGAATCATGTAACCATGATGCCCATTATCACCTCTATTATTTAACATTGTACTAGAAACACTAGCAGTAGCAATTAGAGAAGAAAAAGAAATTGAAGGCATTAAAATTGGCAATGAGGAGACCAAGCTATCACTCTTTGCAGATGACATGATGGTCTACTTAAAGAATCCTATAGAATCAACCAAAAAGCTAATGGAAATAATTAACAACTTTAGCAAAGTTGCAGGATACAAAATAAACCCACATCAGCATTTCTATATATTTCCAATACATCTCAGCAGCATGAATTAGAAAGAGAAATTCCATTCAAAATCACCCTAGACAATATAAAATCCTTAGGAATCTATCTGCCGAGCCAAATACAGGAACTATATGAACACAACTACAAAACACTCTCCACACAATTAAAACTAGATCTAAACAATTGGAAAAACATTGGTCATGGGTGGGACGAGCTAACATAATAAAAAGGACAATCCTACCCAAATTAATTTACTTATTTAGTGCCATACCCATTGAACTACCAAAAAACTTCTTTACCGAATTAGAAAAAAACACAACAAAGTTCATTTGGAAGAACAAAAGATCAAGGATATCCAGGGAAATCATGAAAAAAACGCAAAGGAAGGAGGACTTGCAGTCCCATATCTCAAACTATACTATAAAGCAGTGATTATCAAAACAATTTGGTACTGGCTAAGAGACAGAAAGGAGGATCAGTGGAATAGACTTGGGGTAAATGACCTTAGCAGGAGTCTATGATAAATCCAAAGATCCTAGTTTTGGGGACCAAAACCCACTATTTGATAAAAACTGCTGGGAAAATTGGAAGACAGTATGGGAGAGATTAGGTTTGGATCAACATCTTACACCCTACACCAAGATAAACTCAGAATGGGTGAATGACTTGAATATAAAGAAGGAAGCTATAAGCAAATTAGGTGAACACAGAATAGTAACACATGTCATATCTTTGGGAAAGGAAAGACTTTAAAACCAAGCAAGAGCTAGAAAAAAAAATCACAAAATGTAAAATCAATAATTTTAATTACATTAAATTAAAAAGTTTTTGTACAAACAAAACCAATGCGACCAAAATTAGAAGGGAAGCAACAAATTGGGAAACAGTCTTCATAACAAAAACCTCTGATAAAGATCTAATTACTCAAATTTATAAAGAGCTAAATCAATTGTACAAAAAATCAAGCCATTCTCCACTTGATAAATGAGCAAGGGACATGAATAGGCAATTTTCAGTTAAAGAAATCAAAACTATTAATAAGCACATGAAAAAGTGTTCTAAATCTCTTATAATCAGAGAGCTGCAAATCAAAACAACTCTGAGGTATCCCCTCACACCTAGCTGATTGGCTAACATGACAGCAAGGGAAAGTAATGAATGCTGGAGGGGATGTGGCAAAGTTGGGACATTAATGCATTGCTGGTGGAGTTGTGAATTGATCCAACCATTTTGGAAGGAAATCTGGAACTATGCCTAAAGGGTGCTAAAAGACTGTCTGCCCTTTGATCCAGCCATAGCAATGCTGGGTTTGTACCCCAAAGAGATAATAAGGAAAAAGACTTATACAAGAATATTCATAGCTGCACTCTGTGGTGGCCAAAAACTGGAAAAGGAGGGGATGCCCTTCAACTGGGGAATGGCTGAACAAATTATGGTATCTGATGGTGATGGAATAATATTGTGCTCAAAGGAATGATGAACTGGAGGGATTCCATGGAGACTGGAAGGACTTCCAGGAAGTGATGCAGAGTGAGAGGAACAGAACCAGGAGAACATTGTACAGAGACTGATACGCTGTGGCACAATTGAATGTAATGGACTTCTCCATTAGTGGCAATGCAGTGATCCTGAACAACTTGGAGGGATCTATGAGAAAGAACACTATCCACATTCCGAGGAAACACTGTGGGAGTAGAAACACGGAAGAAAAACAACTGCTTGATCACATGGGTCGAGGGGATATGGCTGGGGATGGAGACTCTAAATGATCATCTTAGTACAAACACCAACAACATGGAAATAGGTTCTGATCAAGGACACATGTAATACCCAGGGGAATTGCACGTTGGCTATGGGAAGGGTGAGGGGAGGGGAGGGAGGGAAATAATATGATTCTTGTAATCATGAAATAATGTTCTAAGTTGACTAAATAAATAAATTTAAAAAAAAATTTAACAACATGTAACCATGGAAAAATATTCTAAATTAATCAACTAAATAAATTTAAAACAAACAAAAAACTGTGGGAAAAGAAAGCACTTGACTGCCCTTAATGACAACTATAGTTAGAGAGTTATAGCCTGTGAGGTTCCTGCTGATTTATGCCTCCCTCTCTAGTTTGAGAGACAAAAGCAGAAGGGAAAAGAGGCTCTGCTAGACTGGCTAACAGTCCATTGCACGACACTATCCTAGTGAGGGAAGAGTTGGCTGGTTTTATCTCTATTTCCTAGCCTTGTAATGGAATAGTACAGTAGTCCAAAGCCTGGCGATTCACAAGCATACTACATTGTGGCATATACCCTGGCTGGGGAGACAGTGTTATTTGCAAATCAGTCTCAACACTAACTGGAATAGCTGGTTATTTTAGGTGACATGAATCGAGGGCACCTGGGTAAGATCTGCCTCTCCTTAAAATATAGCTCCTACCAGTTCACCCTGGATATGATATTACATCATTAAATATTCATTCTGTTACACTTCCTTGTTTATCATCTCTCTGAGGGATTACCCATTACATTATTATTAAGCCGTCAATACCTATCACGAATGTATTATCTCCTTTGTTTCACGACATGGATATGATACATACACGCCAAGTTCTCATAATAAACAGATTCAAAACAGATGCTACATTAGGGTGTCCATGAGAGAGGAAGTTTGGAGCTGGAAGGGAACAGAAAACATAGGAGAGTAGACAGAGAACTCTGAGGATAAACAGCTGCACCATTTGTTTAGGGGTGATCTAGGCTATGCTGTGTTCCTCAATTTCAGTAACTTCTGGGACAAAACAGAAAGATAATAAATAGGTGTAAATACAGGTACATGGGGTATGTATTTAGGAAACAGAATTTTATAGACAGAAAACATATAAATGGAAGATGATAGACTTTTGACCTGGAGAAGACGTGACTAGTCATCTAGTTCAGCTCTTCATTTTGCAGAAGAGCAAACGAAGGCCTAGAGACCTTAAGTAGCTTGTCTAAGGCCAGAGAGGATTGTCAACTTGCATAAGGCTGCAGAATTGGAATGAGAACACAGGTTCCAGATTCCCAGGCTACTGCTCCTTTCATTATATTTAACTTTCCCTCTAAAATTGTATCAAGTTCACTCCTTTCCAAATTCAGTTAGATTTTAAATCAGATATGAAGTTATCTTTAAAATTTCAAGATACCACACAGAAATGATTATAAATGAAATTAAATAGTGCTAGGAAAAATGAATCTACATCATATCTATAGATCTCGTTCAATTTAATTTATAAATTAAGCATCATTAGAATTGTTAAAATATGTAAATATTTCTCTTAAATCATATCAATGAATACAAGGTCATTTTTTTATCCTTGCTACTTACGTTTCACTGGAATCTGTAAGCTTCTTGACTTTATTTCTTAGAGTTTTTAATTTTTCATGATTTTCCTTTTTTTCCTGTTGCCATTTTTTCATTTCTATTTCCAGATCTTGATGAAACCAATTCAATTCAGTCTTGGTAATCTATGATCAAACATTACATTAATGAAAAAGTTTCTTTAAACAATACTTCACAATGGCAAGTAAAGAAGACATCTGCTTTCATAAGTATGAAAACTGATATGCAATTAAAAAAAAACCTTTACCTTCCATCTTAGAATCAATACTGTGCATTAGTTTCAAGGCAGAAAATGGGCTAGGCAATGGGGGTGGGTTGGTGGGTTAAGTGACATGCCTCTCTTCGGAGCTCTTCATAAATGTAAATTAATTTAAAAAGAATTGTAGGAGAAATAAATTACAGATAATAGGAAATTACGGAAATAGTAAATTACAGATCTTGCTATCTTTTTCCCTCTGGTCCTAGTGAGTTTACTATTTCAGTTTGTATAAGTCCCATGTTGTAGAACTCCCACTGTGGCTGCTGCCCTATTCTTTATGAGTTCTTTAAGGCTTAATTAATCGTACCCTACAAACACAGTTGACTAGATGGCTGGATACCAGGTGTCAGTTGGCAAGAAATTGAGATAGAAGCTTCCTAGGAGCTCTCTTTGCTGCTCTAAATGGCAGTACCATGCCTACTGCTGATCTGATTGACTAGATCACTGAGTAACCTAGGCTGTCTAATCTTGTCTTTAACATATTGATATATTATTTTTATATCACTCGCATTTTTGAAGGTGTCCCTTCCTCCCTTTAGCCCAACCCTCATAAAAGGGAAAAAAAGCAGTTCAATAAAATTAACCAACAATTCAACCGAGTTTGACAGTATGTGTGAACTTCCACCTCTACCAAGAAGGGAGGAAGATTTATTTGCTCAACTTCTTCAGAGCAAAGACTCCTACTACCTAGCTTTTAAACGGCCACTATTTAGCTTTATAGCAGAAAACTTATTTGGGAAGCTTTGAGGGATTTTTTTTCAATCAATATTCTAAATGCTTTGTGTAGTCTTGGACAACTACAATTGTCTTGTATTATAATGGAGGCATGGATGACAAAAGTACCTTATTTTCTTCCATTGTTCTTTTCAGTTTTTCTTCCAGCTCTCTGGTCTCTTCTGTACTTCTACATTTTAATTGCTCATATTTTTCCTTTGCTTCCTTAAGTTGCTCTTGTAATACCTGATGTTCCTTTTCCATTCGTAAAATATCACCCTATAATTAAATCATGAAATCGCATACTTAACAAACACTCTGAAGATCGTAAATTCAATAGTTCTATAGCTCAAAAAAGCCTGTTCCATCCTGGTTAACTCTCACAATTGGAGGTAACGTTCTGCCCAAACAGGACTGGTCTAGGATTACCTTAGTCTTTTAATTCCCACAGTTCTTTGACATCTTGCCATTAGGAAAGTTGAAAAAGGGCAGTCAGGTGTACTCAATTTATTTGTGAATACTTTAAAAAGTCTATTAAAGGATAGAACTATCTGTGGACTATGAGCTCTACAGTGCTAATCTTTGCTCCCTGTGATTTCATAATTTATACAGATTTATACATATGTATATACATATATATTAGCCAAAGTACATAATGAAAGAATAATCTTGTTTTAGATAACTTATTATCTTAAATTAACTTTGGGTTAATTTGGCTTTGGGCTCATCACCCCAAATTATCTCAGTACATATCTGAGACTTAGGCTCCTTTTAGAATCTATTTTTGTGAAGAAAATGTCTAGATTACCAAAAAAAACCCTTAAGAAATTTGTCCTTTACACTGTGTGCTGTAATTTTCATCAAAGCAATGAAACAGTGCTTTATATAGAGGAGGCGCTTAAATGTTTGTAGCATTATCCAGATTAAAGGTAAATGTAACAACTTAGGGAACCTCTAAGGATTTTGTTCAAAAAGAGGTAATTCAATAAAAATATGTTTTATGTGTAGAGTTTTGCCACTTGCCAAATATGTAAATGTTTACTAAAAACTCCAACATGTAAATCCCGCCCCCATCTCTCTTTCCTTATACTCACTGAAATGCCATTAATGATTGAGTATACATTCTTGTTAAGGGAAAATATGGTAAAGACTAAATTAAAACACTAATAAATAGTGAATAATAATATAAATATAATATATAATAAAATACATATAAATATAAATAAAATACAAAAAAGTAAAAAAAACACAAACCTTGCTGTGGTTAATTTCCATTTAATCTTTGGAAAAGGAAATGTGAAGAATTGTAAATATTTATCAACATACTTGTATCTACTATTTCTCATGCAAAATAAGACTATAAATATTTTAATAATTCAAAATCACTCTCTCAAATATTACTAAAGTTTCATAATGATGCAATAATAATAATAGATATCTAGAGCAATACAATAATATCTAGCACTTTTTCTTTTCAAACAACCACAAAATCTTTTCACATTTTATCAGTTTGGACTTACCTGTTGTGTTTCAAATGGACCAAAAGGCACAGTATTAACCTCCTGGTGCATTAAGTCTTTTTTCACCTATTGTGCAACAGAAATATGAGTTATTTTAAAATTGTTCAAAATGAGATTATTTACCTTAAATTAACATGGTATAATAACTTAATTTCCCAAATAAGAATAAATTTCCCTGGAACGATTCTCAGTAGTAGTGGATGAGGAACCATATAGGAAGAAAAATTGATATTAACTTACGAAAGACTGCATTGGTTATTTTTGGTTCATGGCCTAAATCTAACCTTACGGCAGAAATCTGGCACGTGGGGCTGTTCAAAGTTGTCCTTCGGGAATGCTTAATTTATAACATTATATCCTTTTTGTTTGGTTTTCATAGCTTAGTGTTGACATATGTAACGAGTAAAAGAGAGGAGGCAACACGCTGAAATAGAGAGCAAGCCTTCTGCAGAAGCAGGGTAACTTGGGCTCCAGTGCTCTGTGGAACAGCCCTGGCTGGCTCTGTGGCCTTGGGGAAAACACTTGACTTCGTCAGGGCTCCGGACAAGATCTTTAGACGGGGTTTGTTCATCTTTGTTTGAGTCTGCCATGGACTCCTCAGAATAATGTTTTTAAATGCATAAAATTAAGTACACAGGATTACCAAGGAAACCAATTACATGAAATAATGACCACAACATTAACAAACGGATTAAGAACACTGGTAATAAGACCATATACTGTCGTTATAGAGGGATCCTTCACCAGGGAGTTTCTTATACCTACAACCGCATAGGTCAAATCCTTGCCCACAAATGAATAAACAGAATATTCATAGTAGAGGAAATAGGTACATGGAAACTGAATGAATTAGCCAACTTTCCTCTAAAAGTCAATGATAGAATTACTAAGTCAATCTGCGTCAACAGTGTGGGTCATTTAGCTACATTTCTCAAGGTTTGCTTACTTCAGAAATAAAATGTATGAATTTTATTAATCGAATATGGATGTTTCTATTTTTCTGAAATAAAAAGGCTTTTTCATTAACTGTTGAAAATCAAGGGACTGTTTTTTAGTGAGTGGCAACCAGAAGGATTAAATTTTTTTTCAAATATGCTTAAGAATATGGAAATTTTGCATATTTAAAAAACTGAATTTAAATATATAAAAATTAACTAATTGGGAGACAGAAATAATAAATAAAATAATGGTGATATAAGATTAAAAATACTGACAAATTTATCTTTCATTCCGTATAGATCCAAAGTTTAGTTTCTAAACTTTTGTTTCAAGCCGTTTAAAGTTTGCTAGTTTGTTATTTTTTCTTAGTACAATGCCAGAGATAATATGTGATTTTTTTTAAACCCTTACCTTCCATTTTGGAATCAATACTGTGTATTGTTTCCAAGGAAGAAGAGGGGTATAGGCTAGGCAGTGGGGGTTAAATGACTTGCCCAGGGTCACACAGCTAGGAAGTGCCTGAGTCAAATTTGAACCTAGGACCTCTCTAGACTTTGCTCTCAATCCACTGAGCTACTCAGCTGCCCCCATGTAATTTAAAAAAAATAAGATTTAGCTCAACTTCTAAACCTATAAAAATTATTTCTGTCTATGAATTGGGAGTTAGTGACTATTACCAGAAAACTGCAGAAACATTTTGGTTTGCTGCTTGAATAGATCTATGACTGAATAGATCTGATTTTATCAAGTTCAATACTTCCTCCTTCCAACTATATAGACTACAAGTTTCATTTTATAATTTTGTGGGTTTATTCTGGCCAAAAAAAAAATTCTTCTTTGGTAGCCAACTTCTCTGGTGATGAGTTTCTTTAGACAGCTAGGCTGGTACTAAAATAGTCATTAAACACACTGCTTTTGTTAATTGTTAAACAATTTTAAAAGAATATTTAACAGACAAAGCAGGCTCAATGGTACCATCCTTTGAAAGAATTATCGGTCGAGAGAAATTGCAGATTTTGATGGACTCGTTCTCCTTTCTTTTGGCAGAATCCTTAAGCCATTCTATCTTTATTATTCTTAAATATCCTAAGACAGAAAATTATATTTACTGATAGAGCCTCACAAACACTAAACAGATCATTCTAAGACTCTGACCAAGAAAAACGGAGAGTCAAAATTTAATACGTTCAGTCCTACCAAAACTCTTCCCCAACAACGTCTTACCTGTATGGCAACCATTCGTGTACACGGAGTGTTTTTAGCGGCAGGAGTATTTTTCATTTCCGCTTCCACTTTACTAGTACCGGCATTACAATGATCATTATTTCGGCTGTGGGCATCTTTGGCAGGATTATTTTTAAGAGTGTCTGACTTGGCCGTTGTTTTCTGAGTGTTCTGATGGAGCTGTTTTTCATAAGTAGGCTTACCAGAGGAACATCCTTTTTCAAGCGCGTTCCCCATTGGCTTTTCAGTAGTCACATGACACGCCTCATAGTTGGCATGGATATGACTGTCTCTTCTGTCAGTGTCTGTGACAGGAGCCGCAGCGGACGCCGGTGGTAGTTTTCTTTTTGTCTGATAATCAGAAGCTGTGTCAGGTGCAGGCGTGCATACATTCACACACTGAGACGACTGTGGTGATCCATTTGCATGAGACACTGGTGTGTTACTGGTGTCAAATCCTTGATTAGAAAAACCACTATTAAGAGCATTATGTGCGGTATGTGCTGCAGCTGCATGTTTTGCAGCCCGATTTCCTTTTTTACTTTTAGATGCTGGTGTGTGAGAATTACAAGACACTGGTTTAAATTCCTTAGCTGCTGGATTCAACTGGGGTTTAAACTGGGAAGCATTTTTCTGAAAGGGTGGTGGGAACGTCGAGCCTTTTTTATCTAGACTAGTGCTTTCTTCCGCCCCGGCACCAGGGCTCTTACTTTTCTTAAGTTGAACAGCATCTTTCATCAATCCAATATAACTGTCAATCATAACAAAACGAAGAGAATCCAAGAGAAAAGATTTTAAGCCTCCTGCCTCCTCCACAATCTTCCTAGTTTCTTCAGGAAAAAGTTCATATTCTCCAACCAATAACTTGTCATCAATTTCCAAAGGGCCATGTTCTTCCAGGATCTGAGAAAAATAGCTTTAAAAAATATTTTAAGGTTATTACAGAAAATACTTTCCATTTATAAGTTTTATTTTTTTTACTACTCCCCCAACCATAAGAACATAAAAAAATTCTATTTCCTTGGGAACATCGTCTATAATCACATATTCACTAGGCTACGAGAAATGAGAATGAAGCAAAAATATTATTAGAAAAAGTTCCTCACTAGTCCTCTGTTTTGAAGAATGAAGGTTAATGGAAAATTTAGCTATCACACACAAGTTCAATTCCCCTCAAAATATAAAAAGGTATGCATGAAAAGAAAAACGCATTCAAGAAAAAGACAAATTATGAATTTTATTTTGTGTACCCAATCCAGGGATATTGAATTGGCTTGGCAGATCCTTAGCATTAGAGTTATGCTGCCACTCCAATTCCGGCTCTGATGAACGTCAATATATGTTTTGATGTTCCCTCAAACATCCGTATCTTCCAGTAACTCAGTCTACTCAAATCTACAACCTGTTCCTCTACTTCACCAGGATAGTTATAGCCTTAATCTTACCCACAAGCGTCTTTGTCTTCATTGTGGTCACCAATCCCGCCACCCTACTTTTTTCTTTTTCTATTTTTTTTAAACCCTTACCTTCCATCTTAGATTCACAGATCTAAGGCTGAAGAGTGATTGATATGGATAAAGCAATGGCACTTAAGTGACTTGCCCAGCGTCACACAGCCAGGGAGTGTCTGATTCAAGATTTGAACCCAGGACCTTCCATCTCTAGCTCTCAATCCACTAAGTGCCTTGGCTGCCCCTTCCCCAAAGTACTCCTTGTTTTGGCTTCACTTTCTTCTCAGTCTTCCCCCTTTGGTGTACTATGTTCTGCTTTTGCATTCTAGGCTCCCTTGTCCCTGTCCTGAAAGGGCTCACTAGAACGATACGGCATCTTCACAGACATACACACACACGATTTTTGCCTATGTACATGTGTGTATGCAGATGGGTGAGAGGATGTAACATGAAATTGGGGGGGCGAGTAAAAACAACTGGAGGGACCAAGCTAGGAAAAGCCTCATGAAGGTTTGCCTTGGAGTTAAGATCTCCAAGAAGCCAGCGTAAGGAGGAAGGATGGTCTGTGCCAAGGCCTAGAGATGCAAGATGGATTATCACATATGGGATGGCTTAGCTGCAACCTTTGGAGCATAAAAAGCAAAAAGGCAAGCTGTAGAAGCAAGCTGGGCTTTCAAAGTGAAAAAGCAGGTTCTGTATTTTACTCTAAGGCAGCCACTGACGTTTCTAGAACAGGAGAATGGGATCTTTGGATTTGTGATCTGGAAATATCAGTTTGATACAAGTGTAGAGGATGGTTTGAAGAGGGGAGTATTCGGGTAGGGAGATCAATTTGGAAGCTTTTCTAAGAGCCCAAACTAGGAGTGATTAACAGAAGGAGAGAGACATCAAAACCATGAACTGGAGAGGGTGGGAAGGGAGGGAAGTAGATGTAGGAATAGTAGACATGCATGTAAGTAAAGGAGTCTTATAAGAAGGCTGGATTCTCATCTTTAGAGCTCTACTGGGTAACATTTCTAGGTCAAGCCCCTTCTCTGCTAGGATCCCTGCTTTAGAAAATAAAGTTTCTTTACAACTAACAATAACATTTTTGTCTCTTCCTCCTTCAGTACTTGAAAGATACAAGATTTGACTCTTCCAAACACCTCTTGAGGGATCCAGGATCATTTTCACATCATGAACAGGCGTTGGCAAACTCTCTCCCTAGTACGAATTTTCCTTGATCCCATAAAGTATACATGAACTAGACTCAATGAACAATTTTTCCCCTAATGATATCTACTTTTCTTCAAACATATGCCTATTGTCCTGGTTCACCTTTCTGGGGCAAATCAAAAAATCCTAATCCCTTTTCCATATGACCATCCTTCAAATACCTGAAAACTTTTACTATTCCCACATTTTCTTTCCCAGGATAATCAAGCCTAAGTCCTTTCACATGTTCTGATCATCTTGGCTGCTTCTATCAGAATATACTCTAAAATGCTTGTGATATTCCTGAAATGTGGCACAACTGGATCAATTTTAACGAGTGCACAGGACGTCAGGACTATGACTTCCTCATTTGGATCAACAACAACGTTGGGAGTGGTTTTGGTTGCCAGGTTAGTGGATCCCTTCTCCAAGAAAAAGGCATCTTCTCATCTATCATGCACTGTTCACTAGAATCATGTGATATGGCTAAAGGGTTTTCTATAGCACCATTTCATTCACATGTGCACGTCTGGTGTTCTGCATATGATAACTGAAATTGGTTTACTGGTCCTACGGGTTCCTTCCTCAGATTTCCTACCTGATAGACGAACAAAGCTTTAAGAGAGAATCCTTATGTAACGCTTTACAATATCTGGACAAAGACCGTCGGTTGGTTGTTGTCCTTCACAGTAGAAGAGGACCAGAATGAATCGCTATGCCAGAGTCCAGTACATTTGTCCAACGTTGGCTGACCAGACCAAAATAAGCTCAGAAAGCTCTACAGTCTTTTGGGGACAAACAGCCAGTATCACCATGTGGGATGCGGAGGACTCTCAATTTGTGGAAGTCTCGTTTCTTCTGAGCTCCTGCAATTCTGCTTCATCCACAGAGCACAGTGCCTTATTTCCGGTCGGGCGGCCCTGTGCCATTATCTGCCATGTCTCATCGTCAACAGCCACGCTCTGCAGAGAGGATGTGCATCCCGCCTCCTGAGCTCTGTGTGAGTGCCTGCCCCGTGTGCGTTCTACCAAAAAATAGTCTGCGGGGTAAATGGGCATTTGGCATCCACACAGTATGGCCAGTCCGGTGGACTCGGCTTCTCTGTAGTAGAAGCTGAATGCTTGCTAGTGCGGCCCAAGGACGGGCCTCAGTATCCGGCGCCTTGTTTGCCAGGTGACCTTCAGAATCTTCCCAAGACAGTCCAAAGGCCATGACACACTGTCCAGGCTTCACAGGCCCCAATGAAGTCCACATAACACCTCTGTGCACCTTCAATTGTGGGCAGCCTCATCTGTCCTTCAGAAGGCTGGCCTAGCTCTGTCAATGCATGCCACAACTTCCGCATCCATGTGCACATATGGGGAAATAGACGGCCAACATAAGGGAGCCTCTACTGCACTCACAATTGCTCTGCTTACTTAATGGGTGACTTCACATATGGCTGGTGGAGAATATCTGCGTTTTTTCGCTTAATTGTCAGGCTAAAACGGGCACAAGCTGTAGCAAATCAGCCAATCGTTTGTTGCCTCTCAGTCTCAGGCTGCCCCGAGTGTGCAATCATCTAGGAACAACAAGTCAAGCTCCAACTCTCCCTCTACTTTAGCCTCAGCTCGTGGGCTTCTCAAGCTAAATGATTTGCCCTCAGTGGGGAAGCCGACTCTCACACTTCTTGTCCTCAGGAGGGCATCTGACACTAGTGCTGAGAACACCATGCTAAAAAACACAGGCGTGGGGGCAGCCAGGTGGCTCAGTGGGCAGAGAACGAGGTCTGTAGACAGGAGGTCCTGGGTTGAAATACAGTCTCAGATACTTCCTACCTGTGTGATGCTGGCAAGCCACTTGACCCTCACTGCCTAGCCCTTACTGCTCCCCTGTCTTAGGGGAGGTAAGCATTTTGAAGGAAAAAAAGGACATGGGAGCAAGCATAAAGCTGTGCTTCATTCCACTGGTGACCAAGAACGCACAAGAGCGCCATCCACAAAATACTGATGAACTCCAGAAGGCCAAATAGTACATGACGGACAACAACAAAGGCCTTGGTCAGATTGGCAGATGTCGTGTACAGACCTTTGTTCTGCTCCTGGCATTTCTCCTGGAGTTGGGCAAAAAACACCCCATCATCTGTTCTCGGCTCTCAGGGAGATGATCGTCTTGCACGTGAACAAACAGCATATTAAGAAAGACTAGCAAGCACCTTGCCAGCAAGGACCAAGAGAGAGACCCCCGCCCCACCTCCTGACTGGCACAGGACAAGCCATTTCCTTTTCTTTTACAGAGATGGAAAGGAGAGGCATCTTCAGCGCTTGAGGGATAGCTCCTGGTTACAGAACAGTCCGCGTTTGAGTGAGCAGGGGCCCTCACCTTGTGCCACCCGAGACGAGTCTAATAGCATTCAAAGCCTCTTGTTCCTTTGGAGGTCTGGCTGGAGAAGGGCCGACTTCTGCTAAGGAAGGCAGTCAGTAGCTTCAGCATTGACTGCTGATGGTCTACGGAGAACACATTGGCCATGTTCAGCCCATCTCTATGGGATTATGTCTTTAGCACTGATCGGTGTGACTCCATCCGCAGTGAGTAGTGGAGAGGCGTCGTAGGTCGTTGGCCATAAATAGCTTCAGAGCATCACAGACATGCTTTGCACTGTTACTTTCAGCGTGAAACAGAATTTCAATGGCCTTTTTACACCAAGAGTATGCATCTCTCTACACTTTGTGTGACCTTCACGCTGGATAGTGTTCTTTGCTGCTAATGATCTGTCATGCTGGTAGGCCTTGTGGAGTTCTCGTTTTTCATTTAGTAACTTCTAAATTTCCCCATTATTTTCATCAAACCAATCCCGATATTTAAAAGTAATCTGGCTCAGGAGAGTAAATGTAGTGCTATTAACCAAATCTCTGAAAGCTGCCCACTCCTTTTCTACTCCACTAAGTATGTTGCAAAGTGTGTGTTGGCTCAACTTTCCCTCCATGTTCCCCCATGGAGAAGCACTCTAATCTGTTGATCTTAAGTCTTTTGGTAGTCATTCTGCCTTGGGGTTGCAGCTTTTGTGGAATGAGAATGTTTAGCTTGGATAGGATAAATCTGTGATCAGTCCAGCGCTCCGTGCCACCCATTGCCTTTGTTGCTCATGTCCGATCTGACTCTCCTCTAAATGCTAGTGTGCACTTTTAGGGTGTATCATGAAGTGTTATTACATTTAGGTAAATAGGAGACAGCGTTGGTGATGAGAAGGTCATGAGACGCACCCATCTTCAGTTGTAAGTAACTGTTGTCGATCCTCTTTTCAAACCCGTTCCTCCCAAGAATCCCTGCCACATCTGATAGTTTGTGCCTACTCTAGCATTAAAGTCACGCAGAATTACAAGTTTCTTCTCTTTCACCCTGATGAAGATCTCTTTCTTCACAGAATGTTTCTTTGACCCCATTAGGGTGTGCTCATGGTGGGACCATATGCTTTGATGATGATGGTATGGCACTTTCCTGAAAGTGGAAGTCATACAGTCAAGAGCCTGCCATTCAAGGCTCTGAGGAGGCCCACAAGTTTTCTGACTAGATCAGATTTGATTGTGAAACCTATTTTAGTTTCATGATGCTCCTCGTCATAGTGACCAGTCCAGAACATTGTGCATTCAGGTTCAACTTTGGCAAGCTAGCCTTCACATCAGCTTTGTTTCACTCAGGGACGCTATTTGGATGTGATACTTGAGGAGTTCTCTCTCAACAAGAGTTGTTCATTTTTCATGTCTATTGGATTTTATGTTGTTCCTAAGCAGGAGGACATTCCAGGTACCAATGGCAAATGGCATCATCTTCATAAAAGTCTTCATCTGCTTTTTTTCTGTTTCAGCTGCAGGGTAGGACCCTTGCCAGCCACAGTAAATAGGCTAGGGTTGGTGAAGCAGAAAATTTTAGGGGCAGCTTTTCTAGCTCCTTCCTCACACAAGGAGGTGAACAGTGTCATCCTCAAAAAAGGCCTCTCAGATACCCATAAGACTATCAAATCCCACTGCTGCTTTGGTCCAGTGAGAAGACAACCCTATGCCCAGGGCTGCCCCTGTGCAGAGTTGTGAATACAGATCCAACAAGACTTGCGTGTCACCTCAGGAATTCAAGGACTTTAAAACAATGAAATAATGAGACGGTAAAATGTAAAATGGTAGGAGTGATGTCTTTTGACTCATACATAAATGAGATTTAAATGAGAAAGAGATGTGAGAAGGCCTTGGCCTCACTCTCCCTTCTAGTCATTAAAGTCCAGTGGTGTGACTTAGGATGCGGGGTATGACCTTGGCATCTCTGATATCTGACCAAATGCTAAGCACTCCAAAACATCTTCTACAGCTGCATTCAAGGTGGTTTGTACAAATTATTGTCATCCATCCACTCCTCTGGGGGCTATCTTCACATGCTTGGTGTAGACAACTCCCTAACTCACTGAATGGTTTGAGGCTGGTTTAGACCTTCAGTGAAGAGGGTTTTATTGGGACGTAGCCAATAGTCATGCTACAGCTTCTTGGAGCCACAGGTGAGAGCTGATAGCTGGTGGGTACCAAAGGTGGAAAGTATCCCCTAAATAAAAGGTTTGGCAGCCCTGACCAGAGGTACTAGTCTTCCCTGAACATCTTGTACACCTCATAAAGGGCTATAATACATTCTGCATTCATGGTCATTGTATAAAAAGGATTCATTTGGTAAATGCTCAAAATTTTAAATGCCAGTTAACTAAAAGACAAATAAATGAACTGTTAGGATTCCACAATATTGGAACAATTAAAATACTTACTCATATAATGGTTCACATTTTGGATCTAGATTACTATTCAACTTCTGATAATGGCTATTATTTGAACTACTTTTTTCATATAGAGCTTCAAATTCTTCTACTTCATCTCGAAGATAATCAGGTACTACAAATGGGTCATAAGAATTCGATGGAAGTCTGTCAAGAAAAACACAGATTTTGTGAATATCAAATTGCTTAATGAATCTGAAGTATGTAAAAGCTCAAAATAAAAAATTCAGTCTTATGAAGGAAAAAAATCAGAAAACAAAACAAAAAGAAACCCTTGAATTCCATATGAAAATTCAGATTATTTTTTTTTTCACATCTTGATATGAGTACATTCCTAGTCTTATTCAAATTAACTTCTAAAAATTTTAGGTCTGCCATTCTGGAAGAAGGCTGTAACTTGTTTTAGTTTCCCAGAGCAAACTTTAAAGATTGGTTATTAGTGTTTTGCTTTTATTTTGAAGTCAAGTAATATAACAATTATATATAACATATATAATGATCAGCTACTACTATTAAGAAGGCTAAATCTAAATACTTTATTTAGATCCTTTCCTTCTTCCTAATTTTAAATAATAACATGATTTCGAGGATCCAAAAAGAGAGTATAAGCCCTGTTACTCATGAAGTAATGTTATGGTAGTATGCTCTGGTCATACCACAGATGGCAAAACAAGTTCCGGGCACATTTGGGGAAGGCCAATGAGAAACTGAAGAATATTGAGTGAAGGCTGCCCAAGACTGGTAAAGATTCCAAAGCCATGTCATGTAATAATGACATATGGTGGCTCTGCCATGTAATACTTTCATGACTTTGGGCAAGAAACAACATATTTGGGTCTTGGTTTCCTCATCTGCAAAATGAGGAGTTGGACTAGATGACTTGTCTGAGGTTCCTTCAAGCTCTAAATCTATGAAATATATACTAATAAGGCTCTTATTATTTAGAAACATAACTTCTTCTTGAAAATTCATGTATTCATAATAAGTAAGAGGTTTGGGGGAAGTTGGGAGGTTCAGTGAATTGAGCAGGTCCTGGATTCAAATCTGGTCTCAGATGCTTCCCAGCTGTGTGACCCTGCGCAAGTCACTTAACCCCCACTGCCTACCCCTTGCCACTCTTCTGCATTGGAACCAATACATGGTATTGATTCTAAGACAGAACTTAAGAATTTAAAAACAACAACAATAAATAACAGGTGTCAAAATACATTTTTACACATATGAGATTAAAATTAGTTTACTACATGGAGCAAATAATAAAAAAAATGGAACATATACTATTATTTATCAGTTCTCTCCAATGAATAATTTGGGGGCATTTTCCTAGAAGATATCCATAGCACTGCTTTAATTTATTATTATTCTAAAAAGTGCTCTATGGGGCAGCAGGCCTAGAGATGGGAGGTTCTAGGTTCAAATCTGACCTCAGACACTTTCTAGCTGTGTGACCCTGGGCAAGTCACTTAACCTCCATTGCTAGCCCTTACCACTCTTCTGTCTTAGAACCAATACACAGTATTGACTCCAAGATGGAAGATAAGGGTTTTTTAAAAAGTGCTCTACTAGGCAGAGTTCCTAAAATTATTAGTATTATATAAATAAAATTTTTTATTAATTATAATATAAAATAGATCACACAGGATCACAGATATAGAAAATGAGAAGAGATCTTAGAGATAATCTAGTCTAAACTCCTCATTTTATGGATGAGGAGACTGAGTTCAGTCTAGTGAATTGTCAAAAATCACAAAATTGGAGTCAGGATCTAAAACCAATTAATCTGAGTTCAAATTCAGTAGTTTTCCTCTTGAAGCATCATCACCAGTTTTGATAAAAGGGTTAAGGAATCATAGATTTTACATTCAATAATGAAATGAGAAGTAAGTTGGTATGATACCCACGAGCCAAGAAGGCCTAGGTTCCATTGCTGACAGGTACAGGCTATGAGTTACTCTGAGCAAATCACTTAAACCTGTACTACCCAAAGGCAACTTTTAAAAATTACACGTTACATAAGAATTGCCTAATTGCTTACCATTACTAATAGAGAATTTAAATGAAAATACAGGTCTGAATCCAAAGGAATATTACGTACAGCTGTGGTGGCGAACCCTTGGTCCACATTCCTTTCAGGGGACACCCAGAGCCCTCTCTGTGGGCACACGTGCCATAAGCCAGAGGGATGTAGGATCAGGCTGCTCCACTCCCCTTCTCCACATGCATTTGAGGACATTTCTCATATATCATTTGCCCCTCTAAAAGGTTCACCATCACTAAATTATAGGATTTACGCACTTTCAAATTAAAACAAGTAAGATTTAAAATGAAAGATCTACTCACACACTACTTTCATCTGTACCGGTTTTATCATCATTTTGTGTTACTCCACCAACTCCAGAGAGTATGAAAATAGGCTAGATTGGAAAGGGGAGAAGTGATAAAAAAAAAAAGTGGAGAGAAAAAGAGAAAGATAATTGACGGTGGTTTCTTACTAAAAAATGTTTAAAAATTTTTTTTCGAATTACTAGAAAGAATAATAAAGCATTTATATATTTACGTATATAAATTGCTTAAACCTTGTCTGATTTTCTCATATACAATAAGGCACAGTAATATGAACAAATGCCAACAACCACAAATAATAAATAAATCCTAATAAAATTTACGAGGCTATTTTACCTGTTACAGGAAAAAACAAAAGTCCACTCAGTCCAAACTATTTTAATTAATCACAGAATATAAATCCAAAAGATAAAAGAACATTCTTACTTGACCGCTTCCCAATTCACCCATACTTTAGGGATTTGGGACAGGAGGCAGAAACGAGCATTTAAAACGTGCCTATTATGTGCCAGGCGCTGTAACAAATGCTTTTACAAATATTACTTCATTGAATCCTTATAACAACCCTGAGAGAGAAGTGTTAGTATTAGCCCCATTTTAAAGTTGAGAAAACTTAAAAAAACAGGCTAAGTGACTTGCTCAGGGGCATACAGCTAATAAGTGCCTGAGGTCACATTTGAATTTCGTCACTCTAAGTCCAGTGCTCCAATCTACCAAGCTACCAGCTACCTCTGAAGGTACCATAATCCCTAAATGAATATCTGACTGAGATGAAGCAAAGAGAAAATAAGTACAGAAAGTGAGCAGATTGGAAAATTTTGTGGATTCCCTAAATAAATTAAAATGCCAGGGTCTAAATTAAAGGGTATTTGAAAATCTGGATAATTTCAGTGCCCCTTTTATTTTTCAGCACTTCGCTCTCCCATTCTATCGTCCTTCTGGTAAGCCAGATTCATGGCCTCCCAACTACTCTTGACTTGTGCAGTTCTCTATATTTATACATATTCTCTAAATCTATATATCAAATCTGTTGCCAAAGCTTGTCATTTATACTTGCACAACACAGCTCTCATTTGGCCTCTTCTTTACACTCATAAATCTACCATCCTAGTTCAGACAATCAGACCTTCAGACTGAGACCAATAAAACTTCTTATTGGTCTCTCTTTGTTTTAATTTTCTCCCTTCTCTTTTTTTTCACAGAGGCCCAAAGATTTTCCCTAAAACTCAGGTCTGATCAGGTCACACTCACTCAGCACAGTGCCTAGCACATAGTAGGTGCTTAACAAATGTTGATTGAGTGATTGATTAAAAACCTCACTGGCTCCCTATTAGCTCTAGGATCAAATATTATTCATCTTTATTTCTTTATTTTAAAATTGCTATTTGTAAGTTTTAAAATGTATGTAATTATTAGTATAGTAGCCTATGCATATAATTTACAAGTATACTGAAGGTGCATGGGAATTATTTTTTTTTACTGCCAGGGGTGCTTATAGTCATTTTATAATGGCTTTTCTATGTCTACAGAATTTGATTCTTTCCCCCCCCTTTTTTATTTAGAATATTTTCCCATGGTTACATGATTCATGACCACCCCCCCACCCCCCACTTACTGTCCCCTCAAGAAGCTGACAAGGAGTTCCACTTAGTTATACATGTATCATGATTCAAAACCTATTTCTGTGTTATTCATTTCTGCAGTAGAGATCTTTTAACATCAAAACACCAATCATATCCTTATTGCACTATGTAATAGATCACCTATTTTCTAATGCATTTCAGAATTTTATTCTTGAAAGCTTTTCTTTTTTTTCCTGGAGTGACTTTCTCTGGGCAATTAGGCCCTGGGACTAATCAATCTTTCTCTGAATTACTTGAAATCTGTTCTGCTCTCTTTTATGACAAATAAAAAAAAAAAACAAACATTTCTACCCAAGTTACTATTTTCTCCTTTCATAATAAGTATCAAGTCCAGAGATTTAAACAGTTAAATCCCTTTTGTAAGGTAAGAAACACTAGATATCTGCTTTTGGTAGAGTTCCAGTAGATGCTTCAATATTTGATGTCTCCTAATGATGCTACTGAAAATCATGCTTCAATAAATAAATTTAAAAAAAAAAGAAAATCATGCCTCTATGCTAGGTTTTTGATTTATTTACCAAACCTCTTATACATTTATTTTATTGTTGTTTAATCCATTCAAATTTTCCCAAGTTTATTTATTCTGAACCTTAAAAACATTTGTATGCATTTTCTATATACACAGTAAATCAGAAAAAGAGGATTGAATATGAAGTTGCTTTTCTCAGTCATGTACAGCTTGCTTTTCTTTTGAGTACATAATAAAATCAAAGCTGTCTTGCTTGTCTGTGATTCATTATGATCTTCCTTCTGTTCTCTACATTTTTAAAAAAAGAAGTCTCAATGACTTTCGTGGTTTCTTCTCTTTTTTTTAATTTTTGCAGCCTTGTCCCTATCAAACTTTTTCATATCTCTAAAGCCCACTAGAAAAACAGAAAGAATATCAACATAGTAAAAAAAAAATTCATAATAGCTATGCCTGAAAATGTATGTTTTATTCTGGATTTTGGATCTATCAGGTCTCTATCAATTATTCTGTAACTGTGGCTTGCCACTGCATTGATCAGAGTTCTTAAAACTTTGAAAATTGTTGTTCTTTTTAAATATTGTTATTGTATAATGTTCTGGTTCTGTTCCCTTCAGGCTGTATCAGTTCATATTAGTAATCCCAGGATCCTCTAAATCCATCCACTTTGCCATTTTATAGCATGATAATTTTTCAATAAATCCATATGCCACAATTTGTTTTGTCACTCTCTAACGTATATGCACATTCTTGGTTTTTCCTAGTAGGGTTAGTGACAGCTCAAAAGTCTAGTGACTCTTGGAAAAGTTCCAGGGACACAGTAAAAGTCACTAGACTGTTTGAGCTGTCGCTAACATTACTAGGGCTATACTCCCAAGAGATGAAAAAAAGATAGCAAGTGTCAATATGAGCAAAATTATTTATCTTACAGCTGCTCTTATTTTAATAGCAAAGAACTGGAAACCAAGAATGTGCATATACATTGGAGAGTGACTAAACAAATTGTGGTATATGGATTTATTGAAATATTATCATGCTATAAAATGGCAAAGTGGATGGATTTAGAGTATCCTCATTATTAATGATTCCTTGGATTTTGCCACTTGTCAACTTAAGGTTTTATATACTGTTATCCTTTCTATCTTGTGGCTATGGGCTGTTATCTAACTTTGTGAATATATAGAGGCAGTTTAATTCCTTCTCTTTCCTTTTCCATTTAAATCCCTTTTATTGGATTTGTGCAATGCCCTTTTAAAATATAAAATTTGGCTGATGAAAGGGGAAGAAAAAGAACTTTGGAAATGAAAAAATTTCAAAATCTATGTTTGTGAAAAAATTTTCCCCATTAAAATATTTCAAAACAAACAAATTGTTAGGGAGACCAAATAAAAAACTTCTCAGATGACTGGACTGACAGGAGCCATTTGAAGGCAGAGAAATGATCAAAGCTATGGGCTACCACGATACTCTTGGGTCATTTGCATGTGACTGGTTTAAGAGTTCAGAAGGTCTTCTTACAAAGAGGCTTATTAAACAACTATTTGGAGACTACGAGGTGACAAAAGAAGATCTATTTTCCTATTTGACAGAAAGGGACACGTTGTGAATTTTATCTTTTATAAGGAAAGATGATTCACTGACCACATAAAGGCTCTTGTTTGATGAACTAAGAGACAAGCTGAAATGTTAATGGTGACACAACTGAGTCAAGAAGGCAGCAGAAGAGTCCGTTGAAGAAGGAATCTTGAATGCTTGACCTCTGGGGTTTGAAGAGATCTGAATTGTGCAGCAATTTGAGTAATTGCTCAAGGAAGGAAAGAGAATAATGCAGACTATTCAGTGAATTGCTGGGTGACCAGCAAGCCAAGGTGGGAAGCTTCTTCCTTGCCTGAATAAAAGCAGTTGCCCGTGACTACGACAGTGTCACCTTGTCTTATGAGCCTTTTAAACCCCTGAACGAAGTCGTTAGTTTCTTCTTTGGGGAGAAGAGGAGAAGGTGAGACCCAGAAAAGCAGCACCCAAGGGTCCCCGGGGAACATACAGCTGTGCCGGCCAGACTGGTGAGCTTCTCCGCATACAGGGTTGCCCTCAGGCAGGCGTCTCCCTGGGAGAGCTCCTCAGCTGGTGCGGGGGGTACACAGCTGGGAAAGCCCGGCCCAGACGCCTGGGAGGTTCGGTGTTCTTCCTTCGCCTTCCCATTAAACACGATACTTGAAGAGCTGCCCAGGTCTTCGTAGCTGACTGCGTGTCAATGAGACGTGCTCGGGGGCTTCGGGAGACACAGCGGCCAAGTGCAGCAGCATCCAGGCCCTCTCGACCTGGTCCCTCACAGGATCCTGCAACTGCGCCATGTCTAGGAATCTCAGAGCTGCCAGCGTGAGGGAGTCTGGCATGAGTCCTTCTAGAGGAGGGAGACGGCCATCCCTAGGCTGGTGCTATACTCACAAAACGCTCGTCAGACTCTCTTTTGGTTTGTTTCTAAGTTTTGCATGCGATTGCCTGGATCTCACCAGTCCCTGCTGGTTCTCTTCTTTGCTCTCTGTCCCCTCTCCAGAGGAATTTTCAAAGGTTTTCCCTGTTTGCTCATTTCCCATTCTTTTTTCCGGGGGCCGGGGATTCTGAAAGCTGCATGCAGCTTCTCTCTCCTCTGCTGGCTATGTTGCTCTGGGGCAGTCGTTCCGTCACTGTGGGCCGGTGCCAGGGCCTGCGACTTCAAGGGGTGGATCTGAGGTGCTCCTTTGTTGGCGGAGCCCCTGCCCTAGGATCCAGGCCCAAATCTGGTAGAGCAGGTGGGAGGGGGAGGAAGGGTCTGTCAGCACTCCTCTGTGTGCAGTTAGGCTTCCAGTTCCCCCTGATCCCATGAAGATCAACTCTGTCCCCCTTCCCTGTGTGCAGAGGGAAGAGTCCCTTCATTCCTTCTGCTTTGACTGCTGTCATGTTGAGGTGCCTTCTGAAGCTCAGCTTGGAAGGGCTGTCACGGCTCCGAGGCCGCCATTTTGGCCCCGCCCCCCTCCAGCATTTGATGGAAAGAAGTGATCAAACCAGTACCGGTGTCCTTAAGGCCTTCAGCTTCTTGCCTGAGATTGCCATGGTAAACGGTGCTTGGGCAGAATGAAGATGGGGTAGTGAAAGGGAGCTTCCGAGGACAGTTCTCTCCCCCACGCCTCCCTGCCAAAGAGCTGGAGAATGTGTTAGGCTGACTTTTCATCTGGAAAGCCAAGAAGAAGGAGTGAGTCATCTTCCGAGCCCTTGAAGGCCTAAGGAAATGGGAAGAGAGGTCAGTGGACAACGGTGACGGGGGCTGGCAGAAGTGCCGATTCGCAGATCAAGGAAAAAGTTTCCGGAGCAAATGGGAAGTGGCTGGTCCCACTGCGAGGAACGGGTGCCGTGTCTCCAGAGCCGAAGGATCTCCGAGGGACAGTTCACTTGTGCCAAGCCTAAGAAGCCTTCACAGGCCTTCCTGTTGCAGTTTCCCCGCCACACGGGGCTAGTCCACCAGAGCTTACTTTCCTTAATCACCGCCTTTCTGTGTCTGCAGAAGAGAACACAACTGGATCTAAAGCTGCCCCGGGCTTTAACACATCCCGAGCGTCCGTTTGCACTGCAGTTTGCTCCCTCTGAGTGGGCAGCATGAACCTCGGAGGAAGTGATAGCCGTTTCCTGGAGACCCGGGGCAAGAACTGCCCAAACGAATGAGCCTTCCTTAGTGACTAACCAAGGTCAACGCACTCGTGAGGACCCCCCACGCTCTCTTACCTTTTACTCTAACGTACCGCCATTACTTGCCACGCCTCCTTCCCTTCCCTGAAGCTCTTACTGTGCTAACTACTCGGCTACTACACTCTTATGATGAAGCCTGTTTCCTCCAAATAGAGCCAGCGTAAGTGATCAGTACATTCTCTGGAGGAGACGCAGTAAGCATGAACAGCATCAAATTCATCTCTAGAACACGCATGTGCGGGAATTTGTTTCGATCATTTGGAATATTTAAAAAAAATTTCAATCTCTATTTCATGCGTAAGTCCTTATACACGTTGATAAATGTCAGTCATTGAAACATCAAGTCTATCACTTCTTTTCTCAAAGAAATAGAGCTCTTCTAAAAAATGCTCTGGGGGCAGCTGGGGGGCTCAGTGGATGGAGAGCCAGGCCTAGAGATGGGAGGTCCTGGGTTCCAATCTGACCTCGGACACTGCCCAGCTGGGTGACCCTGGGCAAGTCACTTGGCCCCCATGGCCCAGCCCTGACCACTCTTCTGCCTTGGAACTAATACACAGTATTGATTCTAAGGTGGAAGGTAAATTTAGAACTAACAAACTTTCAAACTAGTAGAGGTATCTAAAAGTGGAACGGGCTGTCTCAGGGAGTAGAGGGTTCTCTGGTCTTTGAGGTCTCCCAGCTGGATGATTACTTATGTAGATTACAGTGAGGATTTCTTCTTATGTATAGGTTCGTCAAGATGGAACTGCAGGAGAACCTGGGTTCAAATATAGCCTCAGACATTTCTTAGCTGTGTGACCCTGGGCAAGTCACTTAACCCTAACTGCCTCATCCTTATCACTGTTTTGCATTAGAAGCAATACTTAGTATTAATGCTAAGACAGAAGGTAAGGGATTTAAAAAAAAGATGGTAGTTAAATTAGAAGAGGACTACATATGAAAGCTGGTCATCAAGCTAACTAAAATTTATCATTTGAGGAAAAAATGTGTTATTACTGGTAATTCTGAAGGGTTCCCCCATCAAACATTGCAAAATTAACCTCCAGCATCAACATTTCTAAACTAAACACCGTAGTTTAATGGAACACATACAGAAAAACTGATTACCTTTGATTCTTTGTGCTTCTTTTTTCTGGTTTTGTTTTTTACCTTAATACCATTAGTCTAGAAAAGGAAAAAAAATTATAAATTGATATACATTCAGGAAATAGCATTTTGGAGCACGGATTCCAATAATATTTGGGGAAATCCCCCTCTCAAAAAGTCTTAAGCATGTAGATATAGCTTAATTATTAACATTACCATGTTCTGCTCTTATAGTCATGGCATTTTATGTATTCCACAAAAATCTGTTTCTCAATATGAAATGTTCTAGACACCAGACACTGAACACTGGGGGCAACAGACTTGCCGTGGCTTGGTAGAGTGGGGAAAGCCTTGACTTAGGAGACCCAGTTTCAAGTAAAAACTCCTTTACTAATTGGCTTTGGACAAACAGCTGTTTCTTTATCCATAAAATAGAGATAATGATACCTATATTTCTTACCTCACAGTATTAGTGTGAAGAAATGCTCTATAAAATGAATTTTGTAGGGAAGGTATTTTATGGTTAAAAATGCAGAATATTGTACCATTTCATCTCAAATCCAATAGTAGTTAATTAACAGTAATAAAAATAATTTTAAAGATTTGCTAAAATCATTCTTTTAAAATTAAAACATATACTATTATGCCCTCATCAGCAAGACTAGAGGCTATTTTTTTAAAACAAAATTTTAATACTTTTCTCCTTCAGGACTTTTATAATTTCAATGACTATCCATTCATTGAATAACTGGCTCTGTCATCAATATATTTTGCATTCTTTATGATCTCATATATAATGTCACATAAACAACATGTTTCTTTGGTTTTTCCCTTTGAAAACTCTATTCAGGAAACATTTTCCTGAAAACAAACAAACCAAAAACACAAATATCTTCTATACCTTTTTTGTGATATCAACATAATGCTAATTATCCATTACCAGGTAAAATTAGCAAATTATACCAAAAAAATTACATTATATATATATGCATAAATTTAAAACCCTTACCTTCAGTCTTAGAATCAATGTGTATTGATTCTAAGGCAGAAGAGTGGTAAAGATGAGGCAGTTAGGTTAAGTGACTTGCCCAGGGTCACAAAGCTAGGAAGTGTCTGAGGCCAGATTTGAACCTAGGACCTCCTGTCTCTAGGCCTGGCTCTCAATACACTAAACCACCCAGCTGCCCCCTCAAATTGATTTTAGAATAAAATTTCAGTAGAAAGCATATGCAAAAAACTATTGTATGTTCTATCCTAATTCTCTCCTGATCTTACTACCAAGTTATCTGAGGCCTGATGTAGCCGGAGATGCCAAAAATCATATCAGAAAACTAAAAAAAAAAGAAAACAAAACCCCCCCCCAACAAACCTAAAATCAAAACAAACAATAACAAGAATAGAATCACCATATATAAGTCAACGTCCAAAAAAAAAGAAAAAAAAGAATTGACAACATTTTTTTTAATTGCATTGGGGGCAGGAAAGTGACCTATGATGTCACTGGTACAAAGACTTCTCTCCACTGATGAAAACTGGCTCTTAACTAGTGATGTAAAATCTTAGAGCCAGGATCCTTAACTTTTGTTGTGTGACACTGACCCCCTTGGTAGTCTGGTAAAGCCTTACTGACCCTTTCTCAGAATATTCTGAAATGCAAAAAATAAAATGCATAGGATTACAATGGACACAAATTATACTGAAATACAGTTTTCAAAATATTTGTTCCATAGTTCAGAGTCCCCTGAAACCTAGCTATGTATCTTTAAGATTTCAAGTTGACAACCCCTTTCTTTGAGGGTTGCTAGGGGGACAGGAGAAATTAGATAAAATATCCAAGTTACCCAGATATATGCCAAAAACGGGACTTGAACCCAATTATCCTGACTCAGGCTAATCTTCAAGTCACTAACTCACACTGCCTTTCAACTACATTTTAACATAGGTAATTGTAACGCATCTTTTTCACTGAAAGACTCATGAAAATTAGCATGCGTTAACAATATGAAAGATTATTCCTATCCATTAGAAAAGAAAATGCAAATAAACACAACTCTGAGATTTCACTTCACATCCAGCAAACTGGAATAGCCTGTACAGTGAATGAGTTGAATTTTGGTGAACTAGATTTTTTTTCTTTTAAATTCTTTGTTCCCAGGAATGGCTTGTTGGGGAGGGGGTTGGGAAATAGATACAATCATATACAAAGCTGAAGTAAAAAGAAAACAAATATTAATAAAAATTTAAAACTAAATTTCTCATGGAAATATTAGGAATTAAGCATACATTACAAAATGAGGCATGAATCTAGCAAAATAATAACTTACTGAAATATCTTCATTTTCTTGTTTCCTTAATATAGTACAAGGGCCATCTATTGAAAGATAAATAATTCTATGAGAAAATCCCATAAGTATATATTTTTACAAAACCTAATAGAACAATGAGGGAAATCATCCCAGA
Organism: Monodelphis domestica; assembly: GCF_027887165.1. Lineage (NCBI taxonomy): Eukaryota > Metazoa > Chordata > Mammalia > Didelphimorphia > Didelphidae > Monodelphis > Monodelphis domestica. Next base: position 5,259,280 of record NC_077230.1, read on the forward strand.
TGTGAAATGAAAGAACAAAATATCATATAACTTGGAAGTCTTTATACAACTTTGAATTAAAAGTCAAAAGCAAAATGACTAGATTGAAATTGAAATGGAGCAGAAACCATTCGTTACAAAACCATTAAACAGACTGTTTCAGTTCTTCTGAGGTAACTGTTACAAGAGGATTTGAAAAAATAATTTCTTGGTCAATTGCTGTCTGACTCGTATTCTCTGCAGCCAAAACTAGTGGCCTCAGAGACTGACTTAGTGGGGTTAAATTCTATCTGCCTTCTGTCGTTCTTAGGTGACACAACCATCTGCTTTTCAATTCATTATGGTTGGACAATTCAAGCTCGTGCTTTAGAAATGTCTTTTCTTAGCTTCCAGGAATTATCTAAGGTTAGGCATAATGAAAAGGCAGAACAAAGGCTGAGGTGAAGCTGTGTTATACGTATGGTGTGGTTACATACCCATTATATCAAAGAATTCATCTAAAGCATTATGCAGTGCTGGAAACTTGTCTCTATTTTCTTCTAAAAGCCATATGATGGAGCGAGCTTCCTTCAGTGACCCTGGATTATTGAAATATCCAACTACATCTCTCTCTTCACGGATGGTGATTACATGGTCTAGTTTACGCCCATATTTCTCATCCCAGAGAACAGCTATCAGTTTAAAATCAAGCTCTTTAATACAATCACCATAACGGGAAAAAAACATCCTTGTAGCATCCAAACCTGAAATAAAACAATTCTTGATCAAAACAGAACGATCTCTTTTTAAAGAAATAAAGGAAAGAATATCCTTCTCTTAAATCTCCACTAATGTGAAAACATATCCATTATCATTGTGCAACGCTCATCTTTAAGAAAGCAAAGCAGAAATGAATAATATAAATACAATTTTGAGAAAGCACTTAAAATGCTAAGCACAAAAAATGTCAAGTGTATGATCCACTGAATTTACCAACTAGTTGGTTGGGCCTCATCTAGTTATTAAAGCCAATGGCTTAGGACCACAATCCAGTTTTAGTTACTATCCCCAAATGCTGAAAGGTAAGTATTCCATATTTTTTACTAACGAAAACTGAGTTTTGTGGAATCCAAATAGTGTAAACATTCGAATAAGATTTTGTTATACTTTAACAACATGCAGCACAACACACAGTGATGACATCAGAAAACACAACAAGTGCCAATACGCTAAACACGGCATTCTGGCCAACGCTGCGATTTCCCCTCCCTCCTGGCACCGTTCAGGATTTGATGGTTGCTATATAGTACCCAGACAGCAAATTAACAAACAGCGTTCAGCACCCAACATGTGGCAGAATTACTCAGGGTCCGGCATAAATACGCCGAATCACACAGGCTTTAAGAGATTCTATTAGACTGGAGGCGATGACAGGCACGCATGTAAGCAGAGAGAGAATAAGGACAAAGTCAATACAAAGCGGTGGGGGTGGGGGAAGAGAAGAGGTTCAAGCAATGGTGTATGAAAGCAAGATCCACTTTGGGACGGTGGCAGATTTGGGGGTCTCAAACGAGCTCTCTTTTCATTTTAGTGGCGACACTCAGGTCCTCTATTTGACTTCGATAGCTTCTGTGTGAGACAAAACTTGAAAACACGGGAAGGGATTCTCTCAGCAGTACTTCTGCTACTGGCGCAGTCTCGTGTGGAGCAGCCCTAAACCTGAAGCTTGATTCTATTCCATTTCATCACTGTAAACTGCACAAGAGTCACAGAATGCTCTCACCATAAACAGTTTAGCTGAACAACGTATGTGCGGACGTCTTTCCACCGGAGAGCTAAGACGTCCCGTGTACCTGCAGTCTGAGGAGCAACTAGAAAGCCCTTTATGTTTTAGACTCACAGACCAGGAGCCTGCTTTTTCTGGTAGTGAAAGGGACCCCAGACACGTAGATGTAGGGGTAGGAGGGCCCTTAGAAGTCACAGAATGCAACTCCCTTGCTCTTACACGGGAGAAAAGTGATAGGAAGCATAGGTGAAGTGACTTGCTTCAGGACACACCATGACTGTCTAAGGAAGGACTGAACCTGGCTACTCTAGATAGCAAGTCTGCACTACTGTATCATGCTGCCTCGTTAGGTCATTAGAATTTAGGAATCCATCACACTATCTTAAACTGATTAGTATCTTTATAAAAAATATAACCTCCTAATGTATAGATCTATTTTATCATCACCATAGAATAGAGGAGAGAGTCAGCCTTAAAATAAGGAATCTGTAGGTTCACATTCCGTTTTTAGACACATATTAGCTATGGAACAATGGGTAGCTTATTGAACCCCGTGGAATACTGGACAGTTACCTAAAGCCACTAACTACAAAATACTATTTGCTAGGTAGGCACCTAGGTGTAGACACCTTAGCCAAATCGCTTAACTGCCTACTTCAAAATTTCAATTTCCTCCTCTGTCAAATGGATAAAATAATAGCACCTACCTGTCAGGTTGTTGTAATAATTGAATGAGATATTTGTTTTAAAAATCAGTATATACATATTATCTATTATTATTTCTGTAGCTATAGTTATGAGGAATCCAAAAGATTCATCAAACTGTTCACGGGACCCAAGACTAACCGTCTCATGTTCTACGTTAATCAGAGAGTGTTTTCCTCTTGTTCAGAACAGGAATTTACTTTTGAGACAATTCTAGACCATTTAAAACTTCTCCTCTTTGCCAGTTTTAAGAACGGTGGGCTTTTAATTGATTGATTTGTTGAATTGAACCGACTATAAAGCTTTACTTGTTTTCAACAATTTAGAAGTTTATTTGTAAGTTTTTTTAAAGACCCATGAAATACAATCATAAATTTAGAGTTAAGGAAACTGGAAATCATCTATTTCAAGTCTCTCAGATGTTTTGCAGATGAGATGAGGAAATCAAGCACGAGAAATGCTAAATGAGCAGCTCAAAGTCACATAGGTAGTAAGCATGGAGCTGGAATTCAAAGCCAGGGTGCCTCTAAGCTCTAAATGTTAAGTTCTTTCCAGTATACTGTTGTCTCCCTACAGTATAACATTCCCTAGGGTCATTACAGCTTTTCATTTAAAAACTTCTATATATTATAAATCGTAGAGCAAATTTAAAAAAAATCAAACTTCAAAATGATCAAAATTTAATATGCTGCATTAAGTTCCTCTAGAAGGAAGTGACATACCTAAGGTATTGAGTTTGTTGATCCAGTCACGCAGTTTGGGCTTTACTTCGTTGATCTCACTCAATACATGCAGAAAAATTCTTGTGTTTACTCTATTGTTTTTCCGTATCAAATGCTCGAGGAGATGCTCCACTGTTTCCCTTAGAAAATTGCTATTAAAATATGAATCTGCATAATCCTCTGTGTTTATTACCTTCCAACAAAGTAAATCTCGAAGAAGTTTGGAAGTGTCTTGAATGCCAGATTTAATTTGCTCAGCATTTTGTTTTATACACTGCAAAACCCTATCATCTGGAAATTGGCAACTTTGTACAAATCCTGAAATAAAATTAGCATATACAGCAGCATTAGTCAAACTGAAAAATGATATCAATCATTAAATAAACTGAGAAAGACCAACTATAACATCACGTTATATAGTACCTTCTATGTGTATACATATAATTTACCTTTAAATTAAATTATAACTTTTAATTTAATATTTAGGGTTGAAAGAAACTTTAGTCATTTAGTCCAAGTCTTCATTTTGTAAAACTGTAACTAGGTCAAAAATAAAATAAAAATACAGCTCTCTTCCCTTCTTTATTGTTGGATTCATTTTATATATCACTTAATAAACTACTACAAATGTTAGGTAAAAAACAAACTTTTAAATACGGAACAACAAATAACTGAAATGGGAATCACTATTGAGAGTACTGTAGATGTTTTCATATCCAGAGCCAGTGAGAGCAAATTTTTATCAAAATAAAATAATGACTAATCAAAAAATAAATGGAAAATTACTCAAAAAGGTCACTTGGAACTGCCTTTTAAATCATTTCTTTACTAGTTGTGTTTTTACAGAAGAGCTATAAATTTTAAGCTTGAGAAAACAATGTATAGATGCTTGAACATATCAAAAATATTAATTTATAAATAGAAGACTAGAAAAAAAGTTTGTGAACTCTGAAGTCCCCAATACTTCTATTAAAAAATAATTTTAAATTGTTCTTCAGGCCATGCACTAGAGTAAAAGGATGGCGTACTAATGGTTATTCGTATACACTTTAAAATTGATAAAAGGAACATTAAACAGACATCTGATGATCAGCTAACGCTGAAAGTGACAAAAATCAGTAAGATACCTCAGGCTATTTTTCCTTTTCTTACATAGGAGGCCAACGCTGAAACACTAAGGTCCACAGTTCAATATCTGCCAAAGCCAAGTATCATGTATGATACATGGAATATTTTACCTTTAAAATGTGAGTACAGACTTCAACATAGGATAGACATCTTCAATAGAGTAGCCGTGCTTTTTAATTAGCCTGAATTTGCTAAACTAATGCTTTCTCTCTTCTGCTGTACTTCTCAACGGATATTCGGTATTGGCTTGCTGGTACAGATGAGGTACGAGAGTAGTCGGCCAATCCACAAAGCTATCACTCCACTGCTAATTACTAGGCATCCCGGGATACAAAAAGAGTTTGCAAAAGGGAATCTCTCTCCTCAAGGAGCGCCCAACATGAGGGAAGACAGAACAAGCAGGCAATTACGTACAAGCAAGCTACGGAGTGGATAGACAGGAAAAAAACAAGAGGGGAAGGCACCGGAATCAAGGACTGGGAAAGGCTTCCTTGGAAGATGTCACTGCATTCGGCACCCAAGACAGTGGGGGAAGCCAAGAAGCCGTCATGAAGAGAGAGGGCATTCCAGGCCCGGGACCACCAAACACAGTCCCCAGGGTGTCTTCTTGAGGGCGAAGCAGGGGCAGGGGAATAAAGGTGAAGAAGAATGACAGGTAGCGGGGGCCAAGTTACGGTGCTCTCTCAACTTCAAAAAGAGAAGGTTGCGTTTGCTCCCGCAGGCTCTAAGGGGGAGCCTCTTCACCAGAATGGGGCCAGTGTCGGGAGAGAGAAGGCAGTTTGTAAGAGAAGTGAAAGGGGACACTGGCAGGCCCTGGCAAGAGACGGCGCATGGGGTGAGAAACAGTGAGGAGTCAAGGATGAAGCTGGAAGCCAGCCTAAGGGTCCGAGAGGATGGTGCCTCCCCCTAGAGTTGGGGAAAGGTTGGCAGCGGGGGCGGGGGTGGGGAGAGAAGGGATTTTGTGGCAAGGAAGGCGCTGTTTTGGATCTATTTAGCTGAAGATGTCTACTGGACATCTAGCTGAATCTGTCTGAAGGGCAGCAGACGTGACATTGAAGGGGAGCACGGAACTTGGGACAGAACAGGTCGATTTGAGAACTGCCAGTGGGGCTGGTAACTGAATCCACTGGCGCTGAGGAGATCACAAAGTGAACTAGACTAATGCGCAGTATTGATTCCAAGACGGAAGGTAAGGGTTTAAAGACCGCTAATAACGCTGGAGATCATGGAATCAGGTTGGAAGCCATATGGTCAGAAGAAAGCAGGAGAAGAGTGGAGAGAGCGAGTGTACATGGCCTCCTGAGGGGCTTGGCTACAAAGGACAGAAAAGAAAGCGGATGGCAGTTATTAACAATAGACAGTCACTATCAGGAACCTGTTGAAGGTTTTCTTTAAGGATGGTACAGTCATGGGCCCATTTGCCCATGCCAAAAAGAGGTGAAAGAATGGGGCTGACAGAAGGGCTAAGTTGGAGACGGGACGGAAGAGATCATGTGAACAAGTAGAAAGGCGAGACTAAGGCCATTTCATCCTGCAAGACAGGAAAGAAAGAGATAGTGGCAAAAAGCATCTGATTGAGAGGAGATGAAGAAGAGAGAAGAGACAGTTCTGAGCAAATAGTCTCATTTTTCCTGTAAAATGTGAGGCAAGATCCTCAGTGAAGTGAGTGGAGGTTGGTGGGAACTGGAGGCTTAAGGAAGGCTATAAAGAGCTGGAAGATCTGTGGTGGGGAGTAGGATAGTCAGTTCATAATGGAGATAGAGTAGGAATGACTAGCAGCAGTTGAGTAACCTCTTAACTAGGGTATGGGAGTGATGTTTGATGCTCTTAGGAAGAGAAAGAGGAGGAAAGAAATATACTGGGAAGGGAATAGAAAGAAGAGTTAGAGAAAATTATCTTATTCAATCAGGATGCACAAGGAGACATTTATACAAACAAGGTGATGGGCAGAGCCAGCTGTCACCTGAACCTCACTCTTACTGAACAGGTATTCATTTGAGCAGTTAAATAATTAAAATTTGAACTCTTTACAAGTAGGTATTGGCTCCCTTTTTTGTATTTGTACACCCTGCATCCTAGCATAGTTCTTGGAACATGGTAGGCACTTGAAAATGTATGTCGATTGGTTAGTTTGGTTAGTGATTCCCTATCTAAAGACTGAACTAGAAACCAATAAAATTACCTAAGATATCCTAATTGCTTAAGTATATGTATGTGTGTGTGTGTGCATATATATGTATGCATACATATATATGTTATTTAAACAAATACTATAAACTTCTTCATACCTTTATGATCACCTTGCGTAGATGAATTATTTTCTGCAGTTTTCTCTTCCAATCTCTCTTTTGCTATTTTTTTTGCTTCTTTTCTTTGAAGCTTTCTCTTGACTTTCTTTTCTTCTTTAATTTTTAATTTCTCTAGACTAATAAACATTACTGGTTAATGAAAATTACTTCATGCATAAACAATAAGCTATATCTCTAAGTTGATACTCTTGAAATTTTAAATCAAAGAGAATTAATTACCAAAAGATCTTTCTTAACTATTTTTGAAATGTAGAAAAGTTAAAAGATGGTTAAAAATAACAATCTAGGAAACTAGATTTAACATAATTATACTGATCATTCAATTAGAGTTCTTACCTAGAACATTTCTGCTTCATAACAGGTCTTGGTGGATCCTTTTCTTTTGTGACCCTATGTTCAAACTTTAAACAAAGGAAAAAAAATCTAGAATTTGATTCACATTTATAAATAAATTTATTTAAACAGCAAAAGAATATGCCATAAAACATTAAATACTTCAGAAATTCAGAAAATAGATACTCAGGAGAAAACCTGTAATGACTGATCTATGAAAAACCCTGAAAAGTTAAATGAAGGTTCATCATAATTAATTAACAGAAAAGATGAAAAAAAAACAGTCTATCAACTCAAGATTTCTTAAGCAAGTGACAAGTTTTTGAGGTTAATTTCTAGATTAGGAAAATTATCCTCTAAAGAGAATGAAACAGAAAGTACTATTCTTCTATTCTCAAGAACAAAGCTGGCAATAATAAAATAAAAATAGAAAAAAGATTTTTCCTGCCTAATAAATGATCCATAAAAACAAAAACCGATGTTGGTCATAACACAGAGCTAAACTTTTAAATTTTAAAAGTTCAAGCATTCTTTATATGTTCCTAAGAACCTCTTTCTCCCATGGGACATCAGAATGCTATCCCAGGTTTTCATCATCAAAATTCTCTCTAAACGAAGGCGAACAAATTGTCATCAATGTGTTTTCTTTCACTAGTGAACTAGAGAACAGCAAACCAAAGCATTTGATAAACTAGGATAGAATAAAAAAATGACCATATACTTTGAGCTCATTTTCACAGATAAACACACTTGCAGTGAGAAGAATGGGCTTGTATAAAGAACACGCTTGGGTGTACATATTTGGAAACATATATGACCAGGAAGTACATGCAGATGAAGGGAAAGCGATACATATGTGCATGCCACTTACTACATGGGCACTGGGCTGTTGTTATACTCATTCAAAACAAACAAGGTAGACAGAGCATAGGAGTCTCCCAGGATCACAGAGCTAGGAAGAGCCTTGCTGTTTCCAGGCCACTATCCTTCAGGTCTGTCCCCTTCTCCACCTAGCCACCTCAACTCCTGTCTCTGCCACTGCAGAGCTATCGGTATCTTCGGATGATATCGCCAAGGGAAGCCCCTATGAGTGCTGTTCTAGTTCTTCTGCTCCCGGAGGTGAGTTCTCATTTCTCTATTCTAGCCTATCTTTAGATTTCTGGTGTTCTTCAGGGTTACTGAATACCCCATCCCAAATCCACCAGGAATGCCTTTCTCCTAGAGAGGAGGACGACAGCCCTTTCCATCTCTTGCGGTGGCAATAAAACTCTTTTCCCCTTATTTTGGTTGTTTAACGAAGGTAACAAATATCCGGGTCTAAATCATGTTTTATAGTTGAAATTTGCTTTTAACTACTTGCTCTTCTTTGAATTCTCATTTCTACTCTAACAGCCAGAACTGATTTTTGTTCTTTATGTTCTATCATATCATGACTGAGAAAAATATTCTGCGAATTCTAAGTTCTTGAACAAAAAAAGCTGAATCAAACTATTTATTGTGAAGAAACTCTTCTAGCATGTTTCTCTGCTCCGTGCAAACTACAAAGGCTTGCTTGCTTAGAGTAGATAGGAAAGACTGGCAATTTCTCCTTCCCTTCCCCTAGCAACCAAGTCATACTCTCGTCTCTCTAAAAAGTAGAGAAGCGAGCAGTGAAAAAGAGAGATCAAAGAACTACGTGATTCTGGCTTGACTACCTGCCTGGGTAAAAGGAACAGCTGGAGTGCTCCCTCGCAAAGGAGAGATGTACCCATCCTAGCACTCTTGAGGAGAGTGGAGAGAGCAGCAGGAAACTCAACGGTGTACCTCAGGGTACAGCTACTATTTCAGTTCCGCTGAGGAGACAGAGCGGTGGCTAAAGGGGGGAAGTTTACTAACTGCGGCATTACCCAGGATGCTACAAGCGTCTGAAAACAGTCTGCGATCTTCCACAGGAAAGAAGCTTACTAAATACAGTAGTTACTGCATGGCAGGAAGACCGTTAAGTGACTGAAAACAGTGCAAGATTTGCTAAAGCCATGAAATCTGCTGAGGAGCAGCAGGCATGAAGCCTACTGGGGGACATCTGAGAGGATATGCCTGGCCTGAAGTAGGTCTCCCAGAAGACAGAGGCAGCTCTGCAGCAGAGGAGGCACGAACGTCCCTTCGGGCTGTGTGCCCTGATCACTACACTGTTGTATGAGAAACTGGTCCTCTTCTCTCACTGAGATAGCGACATCTACTGTGGGAAGAGAAGCTCAAGGAGGGGAGGAACCCGCTACTGCTATTTAGTACTAGGCTATTTCATTAAACATCACTGTTTGAACTGGTTTTTCCTGGTCGTCAAAGTACCTAGAAAGTGTGGCAATTTTGGAGGGTTCCACAGACAAATAAGACTCAGGAGCTACATCTAAGTGCTATTGATTTAGTCCATCGTAGCTTTAGGAGATACTTACTTCACATTTAATATGACCAGTTGCACCAAAGATAACAATCTTAGAAATAATACCTCTACAGTCAGGAGTAAGACATGTTTCTTGGAGAAATTCCTGTATAATGGAAATGGGAAATAAAATATCACAGTGAAATGAAGTTAAGTTATATTCTAAACTAAAAATAGAACCTAAAAGCATGGCAAGAAACTTTGAGGGAAAAAACTATTTGAGAAATGGTTTACTGTCTAAAGATAGTGCTCTAAAGCAGCGTGTATCTTTTATTTCCAGTTTTATAGAACATAAGTTCAAAAATGTATGACAAAATATGGCTAACACACTGGGAAGTTTTCTTACCTAAGTTTCAAAAGGGTGAATCTTGGAATATTAAAATCGATTCTGCAGACCTAAGTGTCACCTGTGGGTGGGCCAGAGGTCAGTATTTCAGGGAAGTAAGCAACCTGTTTCAAGAGCCTTCTGGCCTCTACAACTAGTTGTGAGCACTGAGAAATGGAAGTACTTAAAGGATTCTGTTCTCCATGGCTTTTCATCTCCATATTTCAGGCTCCCACATCCCATCTGCTTTGTAGATTTCAAGTAACCCCCACCCAAAAAAACTCAACCAGCTTCAATGACAGGCATAATGAGATAGGAACTCGATTCTAATTTTGTACTTTTGTGTAATAAAACTTACATACTTCTCTGGAAACAGTTATAACAAATAGTCTGAAAAAAACAATATTCTCCTGAAGAAAGGCAAAAGTATGCTAATTATTCTTATCAATAGCATCAAAGCCAAAACATGTTAACTTTACCTATCAAAACATCTTGTTACAAATCCTGAATGATAAGAACATAATTCTGTTTATTCCCTTTATGAAAATAGAAAGATTTACTATTTTAATTACTATATATAGCCCTCTAGCAGGTGTCTTAACTATATTTAATCTCAAATTTGTTTTTCTAAAATATTCTAGTATTTTCCTTATAAGGTGATGAGTTATATGAACCAATACAAAACGAAGTAAGCTGAACCAGGATAATAATTTACACAATATCCATAATACAAAGGAAACCCCACAAGTACAGAATAACACATAACAATGTTTCTTTGGGGAATAGGAAAACATTTAAAAAAATCTTCAACTTGTAATTTATTTTTTAAAAGGAAAAAAGTAAAGTAAAATTGGAGGGGATGTGATAAAATTGGTATGTTAATGCATTGTTGGGAAGTTGTAAATTGAGCTAACCATTCAATTTGGAACTTTGCACAAAAGGCTATAAAACGATACACCCTGTGATATAGTAATGGCACTACTAGGTCTGTACCCAAAGTGGGAAATGACTACTTGTCCAAAAATATTTGTAGTTGCTCTTTTAGTGCTGGCAAAAATTGGAATTTGAGGGGATATCATCAATTGGAGAATAGTTTAGCAAAGTGTGGTATATGATAGTGATGGTATTAATACTATTGTGCTTCAAGGAATGATGAGTAGGATGATTTCAGAAAAAGCTGGAAAGACCTACATGAAGTGATGCAGAGTGAAATAGAAGAATCAGAACATTGTACAGAATAACAGCAATATTGTGGAATGCCCAACTGTGAAAGACTTAACTACTCTCAGAAATACAATGATCCAGGGCAATTTTGAAGGACTTATGAAAAGAATGCTATCCACCTCCAGAGAAAGAACTCTTGGAGTCAGAATGCAGACCAAAGCATACTATTTTTCACTTTAGTTTATTTGGGGTTTTATTTTGAGATTTTGATTTTGTATGAATATTCTATTTTTTTAATAAGCCTTGTATGTGTTAAATTTTTTAATGTGAAGAAAGATGGCTTTATAGTATTACAATTTCAAACTATATTTTACTTTTGCCGAATTACACGTAAGAGCAGTTTCCAACATTTTAAAAAGGATTTTGAATCTCAAATCTCTCCCTTCCTCAGCCCAACCCCATTTCGTGCCAAGATGGCAAGCAAACCAAAATAGATTTGGAGTGTGCAATACATGTAAAACATTTTTTCCATATTAATCTTTTTTGTGGAGGGAAACTCGAACAAAAAGAAAATAAAGTGAAAACAGTTTGCTTTGGTCATGACTTAGATTTTATCAATTCTTTCTCTGGAAGCAGATGGCATTTTTTATCATGAGTCTTTTGGGATTATTTTGGATCATTGTATTGCTGAAATAAGCTAAGTTATTTATAGTTGTTGGTCATACAATATTGTTGTTATTGTGTACAATGTTATCCTGGTTCTGCTTACTTTACTCTGCTTCAGTTTTGTTAAGTCTTTGCAGATTTTTCTCCTGGAAAATTCCTCCTGCTCATCATTTCTTATAGAGCAATAATATTCCATTACAATTATATATTATAACTTAGCTATTCCCCAACTGATGAGTATACTATCACTTTCCAATTCTTTGCCCCCACAAAATGAGGTGCTTTAAATATTTTTGTACAAGTACGACCCTCCCCTTTTTTGTTTTTTATCTCTTTAGGATACAAATCTAATAATGGTAATGCTGGATCAAAGTGGTATGTGTTTATTTTTAACCACTGTTGCAATGAATATTCTCTTAAAATAATGAATAATATGGAAATAGGTTTTACACAATGGTACATGGATAACACAGATCAAATTGCTTATTGTCTCTGGGAAGGAGGAGGGAAGAGATGAAAGGAGACAATTTGGATCTTCTAGCTTCAGAAAACTTATATGGAAAATTGTTATTACATGTAATTTATAAAATAAAACATCTTTTTAAAAAATATGACAGTGGGATTTTTATAGATTCTACATCAAAACCAGAATAAACACAGAGAAAGTAAGGATTCTTAACAAAATACATTTTGTTTTAAGTTCTAAATCTTAAAATTAGTTCAGATTAATGAACTACAGTTAATTCTTCTTTGCAGTCATACATTTTTAAAAAATCAAAATGATTTTTTCTCTGGTTTATTGTCAAAGCCTTTTCATCTCCATTAATGTTGAAATTCGGACCTAATGTAAAGTAGGGGTGCTGAAAAGTGGTTTATGGGCCACATGTAGCCACAAGCCTCCAGAGCATGGCTTGAACCAAAATAAAATGTAAATAAGAAATATTTAACAAGATAAACAATACAATAAAACTTGGATAATGCTATGTTTGAAAACTAAGTCAATATGTGGCCTACAGATTATAGTTCCCTATTTCTACTTGAGTTTAACACGACTAATTTGCAGCATATTATTTTAATACAGATAAATGTAAAGCCATACATTTGGGTTAAAAATATCCAGTTCACAAATATTAGAAGTAAATACGCAAGCCAGCATTTCATCTGAAAATGATTTGGGAGTTTTGGTAGATTTTAAGCTCAATGTTAGTCAAGTGTGTGAAAGGGCAGATAAAAATGTTAACGCTGACTTAGGCTGCACTAAGAGCTGCATAGCATTCAAAGTGATCATGCCACTATTTCCTCATTTGGAATATTTCCAGTTCAGAGAGTTCAGAGTACTGTGTTTTAAAGTCACTGCTAAAGAGCCTGCAGAAAAAAAAAAGTCAGAAATGTGAAGGGCCTCAAGTATATGCCATATGAGGAAGGATTATGGGAAAGAAGTGTTTAATATAGATTTGAGAAGACTAAGGGGAACATAATAGCTGTCTCCAAGTATTTGAAGAGATGACTAACACTCTGAGATATCAAAAATTGAAATGGTTTATCTCAGGAGGTAGTATATATCCATTTACTGAGGATCTCCCCAGCTAAAACTGGATGATCCCTTGCTGGGTATGTTGCCAAAACAAAACAAAACAAAACAAAACAAAACAAAACAAAACAAAACAAAACAAAACAAAACAAAACAAAACAAAACAAAAAAAAAGTCTCTTATAAGTATAAGATTCTTTAACTGTTAACAAAATCTCAATGTATACAATTCAGGAATGAACTCAATCACTTTCCTCTAAAAAGTCATAAGTATATGCAAGAGGCAAATAAAAATATACATAAAATTACATGTCTTACCTTATCATTTTTATCATTGAAAATTGTTGTTTTTAATTTTTTCCAACAGCTTATATGAAATTCAATTCTACAAAACTGGCAGCAGTTAATTCGTATAAAACCCTGAAATCCAAGGATATACATCAATTCATATATGAACATGTGTATTATTGAGTATGTATGTGAGAAAAAACAAAAAACATCTATTTAGATGTTTCTAAAATTCTACGAGGGTATCATAATGAGCTATATTACTCAATAATTAGATAAACTATAAGTTCCCTGTATGCGGGGAATATATTAGAACTAATTTGCATTTCAGTAAATACAGGACAGATCCACCCTATTTATTTCAATATGATACACTTTTCCTTTGGCATCTATGGAAGAAGACAATAGAAACAGGATGCAAAGAACACAGGAAGGCAAATCTCCCTTTTTCTGACCTATTCAACCACATACATTAAATATCATGACATTAAATATCATGTCTAATGTTGGCAACACATTTCAGAAAGGACATTGACAAGCTAGAGGGGGTATTGAAAAGAATGATCAAGATAATTATATTTGAAATAATGCTAAGGATCTAGCAAAGTAACTAGGGGCACTCCAGCCTGAAAAGAAAAGATGCAGGTGAAGAAGGCCATGATAGCAGTTTTCAAATTCTAAAGATTTATTATATGGAAGAGGGAGTAGATTTATTCTGTCGGCTATGGAAAGAAAAATTAGAGGCCATTTGAATACGTTAGGAGAAAGCATATCTCTGGCTTATTAGAGAAAACTTTTTAAGAAAATTAGAGTTCTTTTTCAGTGGAGGTCTTAAAAATGAAGATTTGTGGAGATGGTGCAGAAAATATTAATGATTCAGATAACATTTCCTAAATAACTGTTAAGGTTTCTTCCAAATATGAAAATGTATATTGTTCTTAGAAAGCTGATATAAAATAGATCACACTGCTGCCATCCATAATGGTTAACATAATTAAGCAAATATGGAATCGCCAATAAAAGCTATCATTTTGTTCTCTGTGTTCTAATTAGAAATGGGAATTTTCATTAGATATGCATAGGAGAATAAGTTGGAACACAGACCTATTCCCCTGGGGTAGTTTTAGGCATCGGTATTGAGAAGAAAGCAAGCAATCACTTTATAAGTCCCTAAAAAGCAGACAGTTATTTCTTTCAAAATTGAGGCTAAAGAACACCAAGACTACTTAGATTTCTTTTAATGAGTAAGTTGTGGTACTGAAATTCACTTTAAAAGTTTTGCATTGTTGTTTTTTTACCTTGAAGTCTGGATCACTTAAATATATCTGGATTTTGGAATATCCATTGCACTTCTGATAACAACAAACTGCATCTGGATTTGGAGGGAATTTGCATTCTTCAATATGATTTTCCAATATCAACTAAAACAAGAATAAAAAACAAATATTATATTTCTCTTCCAAGAGAACATTTATTTATAAACAATCTGAGTTTCCTGATTCCAAAAAAGTTTAGCTAAGCAATAAAATCATTTTTAAGCTAAAAACATGAACACAAAAAGCTTCGAAGTTATGACTTTAAAACTGATAAAAGGAGAGATGCATAATGTGGAGAGATAGGAATGAAGGAGGAAAAAATTTTTTGAAGTCTTTTTTTTCTAAGTTAAAGATCTGAAAAACAAATTTCTGGCTTTAATTACTGAGAGCACTGTCAATAAATATAAATAAATCAAAAAGTATTTACGAAGCACTTCCTCCTATATACAAGCCACACTGGGCAAAAAATAATTTTTTAAAAAAGAAAAAGGAGTTCCTGATTTGAAAGAGCTGACATCCTAACAAGAGGAAAAGGAGTGCTGGTCACAAGGGAGCATAAGCCCTCATTTTATTATTAAAGGAAAGAGGAGCACAAGCACATGCACCTACAGGGGACCTGAGGCCTTTCCCTGATAAAAACAAGGGCACAGAACAGGAGGGCAGTGACCACACTTCTCCCAGGATCACACTGCTTGGAAAAACACCAAAACCTGCAGACTTGCAAAAGCAGCTCTGAAAACAGCAGCACAAAAACTCCCCAAAGCTTACACGGTGCTTCCTTATCCTATCTGAGCAGAGTCCAACTTTAACATAAAATTTGAAGTCAAGAAATAGGCTAAAATAACGTTTCTTGTATATGACTTTCCTTCTGCCAACTGCAAGAATTTTTACTGGCACGTCACTTCATGCCTGACACTCTCTCTTCCTCATCTCTGCCTCTCAGCTTTCTTTGGCTTCCTTCAAGTTTTGACCTAAATTCTACTTTCTTCAAAACGTCTTTCTAAAAGAAATGTGGGAATAGAAACACAGAACAAAAACATTTCCGTGATTGGGGATGTACACTCTAAATGATCACTCTATTGAAAATATTAATAACATAGAAACAGGTCTTGACCAATGACACATGTAAAGCCCAGTTAAATTGCTCATTGGCTACAGGAAGGGAGAGAGAGGAGGAGTGGGAAAGAATATGAATCAAGTAACCATGGGAAAATATTCTAAATTAAATAAATGTTTAACAAGTCTTTTTTGGCCCTGCTTAATCTTAGTGTCTTTCCTCTAAGATTATCCCTAAATTACTTCTGTATCTTGTGAGTACATAGTTGTTTGTATGTTGTCTTCTCCACTGGACTATGAGATCCATGAGAAGAGGGAGTGATTTTTCCCTTTCTTTGCATCCTCAGAATTTAACACTAGTATCTAGCGGGAACTTAAATCCTAGCTGACTGACAGATGGAAAAAAAGTCATGACAATGGGGGATGAAGTATTACATGTGAGAAAAGCAAGAAGGGTAGTTTGTGGTTGGGTAATATAGTTTGTGAAGGATAACAATGTATAAGAAGATGAGAACCATGGGAAAATATTCTAAATTAATTAAATTTTAAAATGGGGGGAAAAGACGAGAGAAATGGAAGATGGAGGTTATGAAAAGCTTTAAAAACGGAATTGTTTTTAGCATCATTTACCAATTTCTGTTCTACCATCAGAACAAATGGAGAAAGAAGCAAATATGTAAGCTGAAGCACAAGAGGAGAAAAGTGAGGCAGAGGTCCAAATAACCTGACTGTTGACTACGGAGGTCACAGAAATAGTGATCTAGAATGCCATACCTCTAGTCATGCTTGGTTGAAATATGCAGTGATGACATCCTACTTAAGGAATTTTAAAAACCCACAAACTTATGGATAACAAGGCCAAGAAAATTCTATTCAATAAATGGCCTTAAGAAGTAAAGATTAAATGATGATTGGAGCTTAAATAATAATCATGAAGACATGGTAAATCAAAGAAATCATAGACACAATAATTTAATTAAAGATAATGATGAGAAAAAATACAAGGGGGCAGCTGGGTAGCTCAATGGATTGAGAACCAGGCCTAGAGACAGGAGGTCCTAGGTTCAAATCTGGCCTCAGACACTTCCCAGCTGTGTGACCCTGGGCAAGTCACTTGACCCCATTGCCTAGCCCTTACCACTCTTGTGCCTTGGAGCCAATACACAGTATTGATTCTAAGATGGAAGATAAGGGTTTAAAAAAAAAAGAAAAGAAAAAATATAAAAAATTTTTAGATATGCCTCCGGCCCCCAAAAAACTCTAGTATCAAACCAAGTGGAAAATTTAAGCCTCTGGACTTTTTCATCAAAAAATAAGAGAAAGAGCAAATCAATGAATGGAGTATGCAAATAAAACGA
This sequence comes from Monodelphis domestica, assembly GCF_027887165.1. Classification (NCBI taxonomy): domain Eukaryota; kingdom Metazoa; phylum Chordata; class Mammalia; order Didelphimorphia; family Didelphidae; genus Monodelphis; species Monodelphis domestica. The sequence continues at coordinate 5,276,343 of NC_077230.1, forward strand.
ATTAGAAATCCAACTTTAAATTTATCAATTAAATATTCAAATAGAAATCCTGAAAGTCAAAGGAGAGATTATCAAAAATGAAAAAGGTTAAATTACAACCAATGGAGAATTTGACAAGCTAAATGAAATGGATAAATATTGGATAATGGATAAAAAAAAATGAAGTGTTGAGATTAAAGGAACAGGAAAGCCAGGACTCAACCCAACTTCAAATAATGCGAATTTTTCAGTTGCTTATTTTCTTCTGTATATATATTTTTAGTAATATTTCTTTTTCTTGGTATTTTAGTTTGTTATTTTCTGAGGGCTATGGATCTATAAATTCCCTTAAGTGGAAAGCCTATTCTAACATGCTATAAAAAATCTCCATGAGATAGCAATTCACTTTGATCTAGCCCTCTTTTAGCATGCCCACACCTTCTTCAACCAAAACTCTTCATTGTATTGCTCTTTCTTGACCTTTCCCTCACAGGATTTATTCTTACTGTTTATCTCAGTTTGACAAATAGGACATGCTCTCAAGATTAAGGTATACCTATCAACAATCTAAAATGGAATTTCATCTACGATCTACCTGGAACTATGAATGAAAAATGTTGATGGCATTTTATTTTAAAAACTTATGGTTAAATCATCAACCTAAAGACATATGTACCATCAAGATCACTCTAGAAAGGTTCAGACTTGAATACATCAAACTTGGAAAATCAGTATAGTAGTGTGCCTAAACACATAGAGAATGGAATTGGAAGAAGGAGAATGAAGTTCACTTTTATTTATTTCTTAGCCTCAACCACCCCTCAAAGATCAATAAATGAGTCATGAGAAAGCTGTTACCTATCTGTGTGGAAACTGTGTATTAATACAGTAGCAAGAAGGAGAAGAATAAGTGGGAAAAAAATAGGACTCCATTATCTCTTTACTGTCTTATGTAGGAAAAACATTCAACTATAGTCAGACTGATAGTATGGATTATTTTATCTCCTATAAAATAGAATCATTACTATAAAGAAACATTTACCTGTAATTTCTCAGCTTGAGACTCTTCAATAATCACATTAGTTGTAGGCCAAGTCAATACTCCAGGAATAAGTTTAATCATAGTTTTTGATTTTTCAAAATGACCTAGCGCATCTGAAAATCTAAATGAATATTGAAGAACAGAGCCATTAAAGGTGATACAATACAATCTTCTCTTCCATTCTGATTTATTCATTCTATTCTCTACTCTGATGTCTTTCTTTCTTTGAAGTATTTTTTAAACCCTTACCTTCCATCTTAGAATCAATACTGTGTATTGGTGCTAAGGCAGAAGAGCAATAAGGGCTAGGCAATGGGGGTAAAGTGACTTGCCCAGGGTCACACAGCTAGGATGTGGCTGAGGTCAGGTTTGAACCTAGGTCCTCCCATCTCTAGGCCTGGCTCTCAATCCACTGAGTCACCCAGTTTCCCCCTGTATGAAGTATTTTAAAAATGTTTATTTCCCTCAAATTAAATGTGAAAACAATTCTTAATATTAATTTTCTAACATTTTGAGTTCCAAATTGTCTAACTCCCTCCCTTCGCCACTCTCTGAGATGGCAGGCAATTTGATCTAAGTTATACATGTGCTATCATGCAAAACATATTTTCAGATTTGGCATATTATGGAAGACACATATCACAAAAAGCGACAAAGAAAAAAAATAAAGTGAAAAATGGTATTGCTTCAGTCTACATTCAAACCTCATCAGTTTTTTCTCTGGAGGTAGAGCGCATTTTTCATCATAAGTCCTTCAGAACCATTTTATATCATTTTACTGCTGATAATAGCTAAGATATTCACAGTGGATCATCACACTGTGCTATCATCATATTGGTGTTACTGTGTACAATGTTCCTCCAGTTCCACTCACTTCACTTTGCTGATAACAGTTCATGTAATTCTTTCCAGGCATTTCTGAAAACATCCTGCTCATCACTTCTTCTAAGAAAAGAATATTCCAATACAATCATATACCAAAGTTGATGGACATCCCCTCAATTTCCAATTCTTTATCATCATGAAAAAGAGCTACCAAAAATATTCTTGTACAAATACTTCCTTTTCCTTTTTTTAATCTCTTTCAGATTTGAATCTAGCACTGGTGTTGCTGGATCAAGGGGGTATAAACAACAATCTTATAGCCTTCTATGCATGATTCCAAATTGCTTGCCAGAATGGTTGGATCACTGTTCCACCAAGTGCATTCATGTCCCAATTTTCCCATACCCAAATTTATCATTTTCCTTCTCTATCATATTAGCCAATCTGATAACTGTGAGTTGGTATTTCAGAATTGTTTAAAATTTTCATTTCTCTAATCAATAATGATTTGGAACAAGTTTTCAATATTGATTTCTACCTTTGAAAGGTGTCTGTTCATATTCCTTAACCACTTATCAACTGAGGATTCTCTGGAAATATTTGTGACCCATTAAATTGTTCTCTAAAAGTTTCATGTATTTTCCCATTATCTTTGCAGCTAGTTTATCGGCTCTTTCATATCTAAAATTTAGAATTATAAAGAACTCAAAAAATTTAGTACAATCTCATATTTCAGATGAGAAAACTGAGGCACAGAGAGGGGAAGTGTAGCCAGGCTAAAAAAAGAGAGTACTAGAAAGTTAAAACCTAGTCAGGTCTTACGGAGAAGAAATGGTGACTAAGAAAACACTCTCTAGAGATTATATTTTCAGTGATAACTCTTTCAACTTTGAAAGGCTCATCAGAAAGAAAACAGAAAGATCCCAGCTTTGGGGACCAAAACCCACTATTTGATAAAAACTGCTGGGAAAATTGGAAGACAGTATGGGAGAGATTAGGTTTGGATCAACATCTCACACCCTACACCAACATAAACTCAGAATGGGTGAATGACTTGAATATAAAGAAGAAAAGAAACTATAAGCAAATTAGGTGAAGACAGATCTTTGGGAAAGGAAAGACTTTAAAACCAAGCAAGAACTAGAAAAAAAATCACAAAATGTAAAATAAATAATTTTGGTTACATAAAATTAAAAAGTTTTTGTTCAAACAAAACCAATGCAACTAAAATTAGAAGGGAAGCAACAAACTGGGAAACAATCTTCATAACAAAAACCTCTGACAAAGGTCTAATTACTCAAATTTATATAAAAGCTAAATCATTTGTACAAAAAAATCAAGCCATTCTCCACTTGATAAATGAGCAAGGGACATGAATAGGCAATTTTCAGTTAAAGAAATCAAAACTATTAATAAGCACATGAAAAAGTATTCTAAATCTCTTATAATCAGAGAGATGCAAATCAAAACAACTCTGAGGTATCACCTCACACCTAGCAGAGTGGCTAACATGACAGCAAGGGAAAGTAATGAATGCTGGAGGGGATGTGGCAAAGTTGGGACACTAATTCATTGCTGGTGGAGTTGTGAACTGATCCAACCATTCTGGAGGGCAATTTGGAACAATGCCTAAAGGGTGCTAAAAGACTGTCTGCCCTTTGATCCAGCCATAGCACTGCTGGATTTGTACCCCAAAGAGATAATAAGGAAAAAGACTTGTACAAGAATATTCAAAGCTGCACTCTTTGTGGTGGCAAAAAATTGGAAAATGAGGGAGCATCCATCGATTGGGGAATGGCTGAACACATTGTGGTATATGTTGGTGATGGAATACTATTATGCTCAAAGGAATGATGAACTGGAGGGATTCCATGTGAACTGGAACAACCTCCAGAAATTGATGCAGAGTGAGAGGAGCAGAACCAGGAGAACACTGTACAGAGATGGATACACGGTGGCATAATTGAATGTAACTGACTTCTCCATTAGTGGCAATGCAGTGATCCTAAACAACCCGGAGGGATCTACGAGAAAGAACGCTATCCACATTCAGTGGAAAAACTGTGGGAGTAGAAACACAGAAGAAAAACACTGGCTTGATTACATGGGTCGAGGGGGATATGGTTGGGGATGGAGACTCTAAATGATCATCTTAGTGCAAACATCAACAACATGGAAATAGGTTCTGATCAAGGACACATGTAATACCCAGTGGAATTGCACGTCATCTATGGGAACGGTGTGGGGAGGGTAGGAGGGAAATAATATGATTCTTGTAACCAAGAAATAATGTTATAAATTGACTAAATAAATTAATTTAAATTAAAAAAAGAATAAAGAAAGAAAACAGAAGTTTGGGTTTCCTTAGCCTCTTTCTAGGGCAGATTTCTAGGAATTTTCTTCTTTATCCTATTAAATCCCTGTCCAGGGCCTCGATATTTCCTGAAAAATAAATAGAATACTCTAATATGGCAATATTACATGAGTTTCATTAGAAAGCTACAAAATAAAGTGCTATGTAGAGTCTGAGTAGGCAGGAATCAGAGAAGATCATGGCAAGGGGCAGAATATTAATACTAATAATGAAAGGAAAGTCCTTAAAGTGATTTGTAATTACTTGTGATTTGTGGATATTAACAGAACTTTTCCAAAAGGAGTTACCATTAAGTAATAAATATTTGGTCATATTGGCACTGGGAATACTTGATAACTGGCTATTCATTTGGTATCTACTTTTTACCCAACTCTTACCTGTGGCTCCAAGAAGCTGTAGCATGCATAGTGGCTACACCCTGGTAAAACTGTCTCAGCAGACAAGCTAAACCAGGTTCAAGGTAAACAACAGGCCTCTAATTCATCAATGAATTAGGGGAATGTCTACTTCAAGCATTGAAGAGTTCCCCGGGCCAAAAGGGCAGATGACAGCAATTTATTCCAACAGCCATGAAGGCAGCTGAAGCAGACACTGTGCAGTGCTCCAAAGTCATCCACTGCATCCTGGGTGATCGTCAGTTGTCCTGATTTTATCTTGCCATTGGACTTTGATGTCTCTGGAAGAGAGTGAAGCTCACAACTTTGTGCAACTCTGCCTCACTTAAATCAGTTCATGACATCACCCTCATAAGGTCATTTTCCTCTTCAAAATGAAGGAAAAACAACATGACAGAATGTTAACATCAGCTCAGAAATACTGTCTAATACTCACCTATTCTTTTTCAAATATACTTTTCCAATTCCAAAATAGGCTAGGCAGTCAACTCCTTCATTGGGATATTGATCAATAATTCTCTTAAATTGATATTCAGCTTCTGATAATTCCTTCAATAGCAACAAAAATGATAGTCACATAAACATAAAAAAGAAAAAAAAGATTGGTAAAGCAGAAGGATCCTGGATCCTAGAAGTGGCCAAGAAAAATTATGCAAAGGACAGGTTTAAAGTACTTTATAGAACAATGATGTACATACACACACACCCCTATTGACCCACCTGTACATATACTCTATTACATGAAAGTTTAATTTAGATGTTTTACTGCCATTATCTAGCTGAATAGTTTCTTCAGTATTACTTACATTTGTACACACCCCTGCAATTAGAATATAAGAGCCTTAAGAGTAAGGATTATTTTATCATTTGTATTCCCAGTACCTAACACATAGAAGGTACTTAATAAATACTTATTGATTAATTAACTTAACATTTAGTAGTTGACTCTAATGTAGATTTTTTAGAAAGGTCAGATTAAGAAGCAAAATTCTGTCCCCAACTCAACCTCCAACTTTGAAAAGGAAAGAAAGGAAATATGCTGAAAAACAAAAGAAAAATCATAAAGAGCCTGTTAGGTGAAAAAAGTATAACTCTATGCATATGTATATATATCTTGTAATAATGCCATAATTTTAATTCATATAGAACTCTTCCCAAACTTACCTCAGGCAGTCCAATTCCAAGAAGAGAGATGGCATAACCATAGATTACGAGGACATAGTTAATAAGAGCAAGATTCAGTTGCTGTCAATAAAAATGTAATAAAAAACGTGAAATTATCGAGTTATTGAATTTTAGAGGTGCAAGGAATCTTCTAGTCAATATTACTGATTTTAAAGATGAAAAAACTTGAATATAAAGGCTAAGTAACTCACCAAGATCATAAAACTTTGTACAAAGCCACAATCAGCATCTCTTTTCCTGATGCTTTTTACACTGCTCTTTCAAATTAATCTTTTGCACACTTACCTCACTAATTTATACTAGATGTGAGAAAGACTACTTACAGTATTTTAATAACACAAAATACTATAATTTACAAGTACATACAGAAACATGAAGTCAACTATCTTGTCTAGCAGAGATCCCTGGGAGATTTCTAATGAATAAAGATAATTTGCAATCATCATAATAATCTTTCACTTTTAATGAGTGTAAGTGCTCTGAAGTTTGCTCTCTTGAATAGGTTTTTTATAAGTTTATTTCAGGTTTTGTTTAACTAATTCTTTTTTTCCAGTTATCAGTATCCAATAACAAATGAATACAGCCCTAGACAAATTTCAAATTCATGGGAGTTCAAATTAATTTGATTTAATTGTGTCAAAAGGTACAGAGACAAAGATCACAAATCAAAATCTAGATTTTGTTAGAGGAACCCTAAAGACAACTTGAAAAGACTTAATGCTTTCTTTTGTATCATTCTTTCTCCAAAATATGCCTGTTTCTGAATGGAGGATATGATCAGAGTTGGTACAAATTTAGAAGTAACATTAATAATAGTAATTATAATTTATCTTTACATCACATTTTAAAGAATACAAGTTTCATTATATACATGTTTTAATTTAAAGATTTTACAAACATTTCAAGAAAGAATAAGAAAATCAAATTAATACAAACTGAAGTACTTTACCAAGCTGACAAACTGAAGCTGAATATTAAAGGATTACCTTTTCCTCATAGCTCTTAATTTAATTTTCAGTAGTCATAACAAAGACTTATAATGCCTAAAGTCTACTATATTCTCAAGTCGTGATTTTTATCTACTATACAATTATATTTGACTATGTATGATGTTATATGCCAATTTTACCTTCAGCTTATTGGGATCTAAATCACTTAGCAAACGTGAGAATGCTTTTGCTGCACTGCGACAATGTTGGTCCATCAGAGCTGTGCAACCTTCTTCAATGAGGGACTGCAGCATTTTTATTAATATAGCAAAATCCTGAAAAGTTAAGGAAACAATTTCTATTTTGATATACCAGGAAGGAAAAATTTCCTCATTGAAGTTGTAACAAGGTAATAAATGACCTATAATTTATAACTAATATTTAGAGATGAACAAGTATCTTGCACATTACAAGATTCTATTAAAGTCATTCCTTTGCAACTCATAGAAATTCATTTATAAAATTGGGTTTAAATTAGTGGGAAAAAAATGCTTCTAAAAAACAGCATCGTCCATACTTACAAAATCCATTAGCTAGGTGCTATCATTTTGTGTCCAGTATATTACACATGGTCACTAGTTAAAAGAGATTTTTCTTATACCATTTTGTAGTAATTGAATACTGTCTGACTTTATTAAGCTAAACACACCGTGCTCTGATGCATTTAAGAACAGTCATTAGTATAGTTAACTAGTTAGAACCGATACAGGTATAAACTTCTAAATTTCAGATCAATTTTTGACAGAGTTGTGGTAAATATCTTTCAAAGAATAGACAGACATGAATTGTTCTCAGATCTTATGCACATGAAATATAAATAATTGCTTATCTTTAATATTGCTAATTGACATTAAGGATAATTTTGCAAATTTACAAAACACATTACTACAGAATTTTAACATTCTGACTACCATTAAAATGATCAAATTATTATTGGTATTGACGTTAATTTAGAGTTTTAGCCACAACATTTAATAAGTTTTACATGTAAAAATAAGTAAATGAAATACAACAATAATCAGAAATATGTTTAGCGATACACTGTGGCACAATCAATGTAATAGGCTTTTCTACTAGCAGCAATGCAATGATCAGGACAATCCAGAGGAACTGATGAGAAAGAATTCTATTCACATCCAGAGAAAGAATTGTGGGAGTTGAAACGCAGAAGAAAAACATATGATCACGTGGTTCAATGGGGATATAATGGGGGTTTGGGCATTAAAAATCACTCTCATGCAAATGTGAATAACATAGAAATAGGTTTTGAACAATAATACATGTATAACCCAGAGGAATTGCTTGTCGACTCTGGGAGGGGGTAGGGAAGAGGGGCTTGAAAAATCATGAATCATGTAACCATGGGAAAAAATGACATATAAATAAATAAAATGTTTAGCAGGTAATAAATGAAAAAAATCTGCCAATATGTTTTCATTAGAATAATATCTCCTTCTGAAAATATTTATTTCAATTAAGTAAGTAGTAGTGGGATGAAATGGAAAAAATATTTGCTTAGGAATCAAGTGTTAAAAGGAAAAAGAACTGGGCACATATCTGAGCAAACAGATTCCTCGTATAGTCCAAGACCCCCAAGTCTTGCGTTTTACAGATTTTATAACTCCTTATGTTATGTTATGCTTTCATTACTTTCCTAGCTATTACAGTTTCAATAACCTTATGTACCTTCATATGCAAAACTCCTGAATCCTTTGTAAATTTTGCACAGTCCCTAAGAGGCATGACTTTCTGTGCCTCTGCTGCTCCCTCAGGTTGCATTCGCTCTGGGTTTGTTTGCCTACCATTATTTTTTCAGTGCAAATCCCTATTGTCAAAACTATTGTTGCTGTTGTTGCTGTCTCGGTGTCCTTGTTTTTGGCTTTGTCATGGTCAGTGGTAGTAGTAGTGCCTGTTACAAGCTCCTTCCCCTTTCCCAGTTTCTCCATCTTGGCTGTGAGGTCCTGTTTCATGTCAGTAATGGCTGCCATTTGTGAGAACATCTTGTCAAGTCTATTGTCTAAGTTGCTGATGTCTCTGCCTAAGATTATTTTCCTGATAGTGGTGTAAAATTGCCAGGTCATCATGACAGTACCATACATAGCAGGGAAGGTTGGCCATAATGTTGATATTTCAATTGTGATCTGATCCCAATACGTTGTGATATTTGCAGCTGCTCCTATATCATTAAATATAGTGGCAATTATTCCAACTATGGAGTAATACCAGTGTGCCAATATAACTAATACCAGAGTAGTCCACATTATCTTCTGTACATCTTTGTTCTTTCTATGTCCACCCCTTATTTCGTTATCTATACAAGCCTCTCTTTACAGGAACAAAGACGTCAGTTTGAAGCACTGTATCTGTTTGCTTAGGATTCTGTGCTCAAGATAGATTCTTGTTTTTATCCAGCTACTGGGGTGCCAACTGTAATAGATGACCAGAAGGGGGTCACCTACATTTACTTGGAGACTAGAGAGAGTTAGATAAGTATGAAACAGTCAAAGATTTGGGGAGAGGGGAAGAGATTGGTCCTCCTGTCTTTTCCCCTAGGGAAGACAGCACAAATTGTCTTTTAGAGGGACAAAATATGTTCTTTTAGAGACTGTGTTGAGTATAGAGATTAAAGTCTGAAGCTGGTTTTCCTCTCTTGAGCAAAAGGTATAATTATCCTCCCAAGCTTCACTTCCTTTACATGATGCTATGAGGCAGGAAGACTTGATCTAGGAGGAATAACTCTTTTATTCTAAGAGACACAGAAGACAGGGAGAGAGGGGTTGTTGAGTAAGGGAAGTGGAAAGTGGGAAATCCCTATGAGCTAACAACTGACCCCTCCTCAAATCCTGAAGCTTCAGGCTATCTGTCTGACCTTCCTTGATCAGAGGTGAGACCTGTTCTTACTTCCATCTAAACTAATTTGGTGCTTGAAGTTCAAAGAGCAAATTTTTGGGAATGGAGAGAATTCTTCTTTGGGTGAATGGCTTTCTAACAAAGTCCCATCCAATCTTTTAGCTGGATCCAAGGGGGTTTGGGTTCCCTGAGAGGTGGTCAATGCTCAGAAAGGTCTTCTGTCTCAGAGGTTTCTCTCAGACCAACCACTCCAGAAGAGCTCCCCAAAGAGAAGTGAGGGGATCTGGCAGTTTCTTCTCAACTCTTCTATGTTCCTTCCTGGAATCTTCCATCTTCCTTACCCTTCCCCTGCTTGGGTTGCTCTTTTCCATGCTGGATCTAACTTTCTCTCTTACAATAGGCAGTGGCTCAACACTGTTTAACCAGATGAACAGTGGTTATGGACAGGGCAAAGTGTTCAGGATCTGAAAAGGGGTCATGAACAAGGGCTCTACCTTTTCCCCTCTCCTTTTCTTGACTGACTTGGCCATGAAATCACAGGGCTAGGAGTCTGAATTCCTCATGTTGTAACCTCCAGAATGTGTGACAGGGTAAGGGGAAGTGTACAGACACTTTTATCATTGCAGAGGCTTGTGTGTGTGTGTGCATATATATACATATTCTTATTAATGTACATCTTACTTATCTATTTTTAACTTTTACCTTCTGTCCTAGAATCAATACTGTGCATTGGTTCCAAGGCAGAATAATGATCAGGGCTGGACAGTGGATGTTAAGTGACTTGTCCTGGGTCACTCAGCTAGGAAGTGTCTGATGTCAGGTTTGAACCCAGGATCTCCTGTCTCTGGATTTGTCTCTCAATCCACTGAGCTACCCTGCTGTCCCCTATACATCTTATTTAAATCACACAGTTACAACGTATGAAACTATTATAGAGTTACTTGATTAAATTTTTTCTTATACAAAAGACCTGAGTTCCCATATGAATTGACACTTATCTGGGCAAGTCACTGAATCTCTCTGAGTCTGGTCTATAAGTCTGAGTCTCTGAATCTATCTATAACTTAAATATGATAGATAATATTTCCATTATCAACCACAGAAAATTGTAGAGAAACAAGCATGGTAGAAATATTAATTATTACTATTATTGTTAACAAAAATAATTACCTGCTGGACAGCTCTGGAAGATTTACTGAATTGTTTATCCAATAAGCTTTGCAAATCTATTTGTAAGTTCAGTTGTAGGCTGAAATTTTAAAAATATATGTTCATAAGTTAAGCAAATCTAGTTAATCTGATAAAGTGACAACTAGTCCTAAATAATAAAGAAACATTTAGCACTCCTGATAACTGGCATCATGTTAAGCTCTAGAAATACAAGAACAAAAAACAAATAAAACAAAAGAAATCACGCTTGCCCTTAGAAAACATATATTCAATTAGGAGAGACAACATACATACAAATAAATATATGCAAAATAAGAACAAGGCACAATTTTTTTTGAAGCATAGGGCACTAAATCAAGAACAGTTTAATGCTTTAGTTAGTTGAAGAATTTTAAAGGTAACAAAAACTAGTAAGAGGCAGAGGTAAAGTGAAAATACATTCCAGGCATGGAGGATAGCCAGTTAAAAGAGCAGAGGCAAGAGATGTAGGATTGCTTATGAGAAATGCAAAATTAACAGTTTGGCTGAACTATAGAGCATGGAAAGAGAAATAGTATAGAAGGTAGGAAAGGTAGAGTGGAGCCAAATTCAGCAGGGCTTTAAAAGCTAAACAGATGGGCTTTTATTTGATTTTAGAGGCAAAAGAGTACAATTGGTATTTAATAAGCAGGAAAGTGACATGGTCAGCATTGCTTTTAGGAAAATCAAAGAAAAAACAAAAGCAGAGAGATATTCTTAAAAAGAAATTTTAAGGGGACTCCATCTATATAATCACAGCATCATATTATGGATGTGGCTATTAAATGCTATATGATATAAGAGTATAGTAAACTAAAAAAACATATTAACTCATAACTTGACTTCTTTAACACATTAGAAAAATATATACCTTGGTTTTCCCATCTCCTCATTTTTGATCCTTGATTTTCCTCTACATTTAGGGTTAGGAGCTGTGGAGAAGAAATAGGTTTTGAACAATGATACATGTGTAACCCAGTGGAATTGCTTGTCAGCTCCAGGAGGGTGGAGGGAAGAAGGGTGGGAAAGAAATCATAAATCATGTAACCATGAAAAAATATTCTTAAAAAAAAAAGGCAAATTTAACATAAGTCTAACAAAAATTCCTGTAAAAGTTAAAGAAAGAAATAAGGGAAGGGGAAAAGAAAAATTGGGAAAAGAAATGAGAATGATGAAAGAAAATCATGAAAAGAGAATTAAAAGGTTGGTAAAGGAGGTACAAAAAATACTGAAGAAAGTAACATCTTAAAAAAAAAAACAGAATTGGCCATATGGAAGAATAGGTACAAAAGTTAACTGAAGAAAAGAATTTTTTAAAAGCAGAATTAGCTAAATGGAAAAGGAAGTAAAAAAGCTCACCAAAGAAAACAATTTCTTAAAATTTGATTTAGGCAAGTATAAGGTAATGACTACATGAGACATAAAGAAACAATTAAAGTAAGTCAAAAGAATGAAGAATGAAAAATGAAATAGAAGAAAACATGAAATATCTCACTGGGGAATAAAACCTGGAAAATAAATTGAGGAGATATAATTTAAGAATTATTGGACTACATGAAATCCATGATCAAAGAAAGAGCCTAGATCCCATATTTCAAGAAATTATCATGGAAAACTGCTCCAATATCTTGGATTTAGAGAGTAAAATAGACATTTAAAGAATACATTGATCACCTCCTGAAAGAAATCCCAAAATGAAAATTCGTAGGAATATTATAGCCAAATTCTTGTGCTCCCAGATCAAGGAGAAAATATTGCAAGCAGCCAGAATGAAACCATACAAATACCAGAGTCAGAATCAGGATCACATAAAATTTAGAAACTATCACTATCAAGGAGAATGGTATATGATATTCTAGAAGGTAAAGAGGAAAGAATTACAACCCATAAAAACTGAGTATAGTAGGGCTCTTGTTTCTTTGAGGAAGGTATTGAAATATTGGTAATGTGTTTGAGACAAAAGGTTTGGACCAGTGCTGAACCTGGTTTAAGATGGTAATAGGCTGTAAGCCCAGATGATAGGCCTGGAGTTCTCTTTTTGATCAATGTGAGATTTCTGGCTGTGAATGCCTGGGAGCTCTCAGGTGGTTTATTTCTGCATCAGGTTGTAAATATGGAAGATCCCTGAGTGGAAATAGCAATGTTGTAGCCTTATCTTGTTCTTTGTTCTCTTATTCTACCTTTGTTGGTGCCTGGGAGTCACTATTGGTTGTCTTTATTATTTGGGTTTTATTCACCTCAGTTTCCCCCTTTTGTTGTTTCAAACAATTCTGCATTAGGTCTACTGTTTCCTTTAGGGTCATTACAAGAGTTCTCAAATCTTTTCCTTTGGGGTTAAACTTCCACTTGACTTTATTATTTATATTGCATTAAGAATTAAACAATAGGTTTGGTAAACAGTACATTAGAAATACTCTCACTGGTGCATAGGATAGTATTCTCTCTAGAGAGAGGGATTCATCAGCTTTGCATTCCCACATATAATTAGAATAAAATGACAGCTTTCTGGTATGTCAATGAGAAACCAGTTATAAAACAGTATGATATCTATATCTATATATCTATATCTATATCTATCTATCTATATCTATATCTATATCTATATCTCCTGTATTATTGCCATGTTTCTCTTTAGAAAGTATCAACTTTTGATGTTAAATTGTTTTTTCAAAGTTGGAAATTCAGTCCTGTCCCTTAAAAAAAAGCCTCAGACTTGAATGGCTGGTTGATTGACACCTGCCTGTTACTAGGCCGATTTCAACAACATAATATTTTGCAGTTTGAAAAAAATGGGCCCCCAACAGTTCTAGTAATCTACTCCCAGCCAGGCTAAGATTTGTCTGAGAGGTAAAAGTTGGCTTTTTGTCCAAAAAAAATCTAAATTTGCTAGATCCTTGCCTATGCTGGTTCTGCCAACTGACATACTGGTAATTTGTTTGAGATAAAAGGCTGAGACCAGGGCTGAACCCGGCTTAAGATGGTACCAGGCTGTAAGCCCAGATGGTAGGCCTCACCTGCAGTGTGGCCGTTTGAGACGCAGTCTGACTGTTCCTTGATTAGATAAAACAGCAAATCGGTTTATTTCACTTGAACTCAGGAAGGGGTGGAGGGCCAGGGAATAGGTGACCTTCTAAGGACTCCTCACAGAGTCATTCTTGATCGTGATGCTGCCTTAATGACACTGTCTGATCAAGCCCCCGTCTAGCTTGCTGATCGAACTGGCCCTCAGATTTGATAGCTGAAGAGCCCTAGTTCATCAGCAGCAGACAGGCTGAGGTCCCGGAGGGATTCACCCTCTGGGGGCCTCTCACAGACAGCCAGGCCCCTGGTAGGCTTCTTCTGAGCTGGGACAAAATGCCCTGCGGCACTGGATCTCAGGAACGGAACCTGCTGACTGCAGTGAAGACGGGGGATCGGCGATCTCACTCAGTGACTCACAGAGAACAGCAGCCAACGGCTCCCCAGACAGTCAGGCCACCTTGTTCTTGGTCAGCCCCATGGCGAGAAGTGATCTCTTCAAAACCCCGCAGAGACAGGAACGCTCCCATCTCTGGCATCTCTTTAGTTCTGGGCACCCACCTGCCCTTCCCTCTGCCAAGTCGTATACCAAAGCCAAAGCTACTCCTTGTCTTTTCTCCCTCTTGCAGTAAGACCACCCATGGAGGGTTGCAATCACATACTGACACCTACTGATATCTCTCTCTCTCACACTCACTCACACTCACACACACTCACACACACACTCACACACTCACACACACACACTCACACACCCACACACACACACCCTTTAAAAGGTGAGAGCAGAAGAGACCATGCTGGGGCCAGGCTGCCCCACAGGCAGACTTTCGGCATACAGATAGACCAGAGAGAACTGAAACCCCAGAAAGGGAAACTGCAGATAAGGGGAGTCTCCTGTAAATTCCTTCGGGGGGAATTGGAGATTTAATGAGAGAACTTTGAAGTATTCCTAATAAAAAGACCAGAGCTGATAGAAAAACTGACATTGAAACAAGAGAAGCATCAAAAATATACACATGAAGGAAATCATAAAGAACTCAATAAAGCTAAACTGTTTACGTTTCTATGTAGGAAAATGATACATGTGACTCCTAAGAATTTGCCCTTATGAGGAAATTTAGAGGGAGTCTGCCTAAAACAGAAGGCACAGGAATGAGTTGATTATCTTTTAAAAAAAGACCCAGTGAAGACAAACTGGGAGAATGGGGAAGAGGAAAGAAAAACAGAGGGAAATGATGTCACTTAATTATGCAAGGAATAGGTTTTATAGTGGAGAGTAAAATGGGGGGAGGGGTAGCAGGCAATGCTTAAACCTCAGTCTCATCAGAACTAGTCCACGGAAGACTATAGAGTATCTCCCTACTGTGGATAGCTGACCCTGCAGAGATAAGAGAACACCGGCTGATCCCATATACAAGAGCTTTTCCTCCCACTTCCTCCCTCCCAACTTGGCCCTTGGGCAGCCTCCTACCTCCTACCCACAAAAAATAAACCCTTAAAAAAGTGAAAGTGGACAAAGTGAAGGTGAAAGAAAAACGGACATGAGAGAGCGTCTGAGTACTGCTGGCAGACTTGGGTGCTTCTGAGATGACCACCGGTAATGGAAAACTCAGATACATTCAAGCATACCCAATTGGGTATAGAAATCTATTTTTTACCTATTAGGGAAATTGAAAAGGAAGGGAATAAAAGAACAAGGATAGAATGATAAAAGCAAGGATAGATTAAGAGAGACAGTAGTCAGAAGCAAAACATTTCTGAGGAAGGACAGGAGAAAAAAAGAGAGGCTAAACTGAAGAAAACGGGATGGACGGAAATACACAGTTAGCAATCAAAACTGTGAAAGGGATGAACTACCACAAAAAGGAAATGGACAGCAAAATGGTTTAGAAACCAGAATCCAATAATATCTAGTTTATAAGAGCCATACTTAAAACAGAAAGACACAAACATCATGTTAAAATAAGGTGCTGCAGCAGGATCTATTATACTTTAGCTGAAGTCCAGGGTAACCATCATGACCTCACACAGAGCAAAAGCAAAAACAAACATAATTTTAAGCCATACTTAATCAGTTACCAAGTCTTTAACAAGCTTCCTTCTCTCCTTTGACAGTACCATCACTCTGGTACAGGCCCTTATTACCACATTCCTAGACTACTGTGATAGCCTCTGGAGATTTTGAACCATACAACTTCATTCTCCAGAAGTCCTTGGTATTTCCCAGAATTCCCTCTAATCTCTCCTGCATCTCCACGTTGGTGAGATCACGTTATTGGTATTTAACTGGCAGTAACGCCTCCCACTCTCTTCTTGCATGATGCGGTAAGTACAGTGGTAAGCTAAGCATGGGGATTTTAAGTGAGCTAACCGGCCAAGGGCACATGGTTTTTATTTTGTATCCTATTTATTCCTTGATTTCTAATGATCTTTAATAAACCTTCTAAATTATAATATTGTTATTACTAGAGATATAAATATAATTTTTACAGTTTTGGCAACCACAAGTTGGATGAGAACTTCTCAATTTTTTTTTTAAGAAGGCCTAGATAATTTTTTTTAAGCCACGTTTCTCCTGCCAAGGCTTTTCGCCTACCCACCCACCCACCCTTGCAAAGCAGCTTCTCCTGATTCAGCTCACTCCTGCTGCTAAATCCCGGTGGCTTGCTATTGCCCACTCTTGCCTCCAGCCATCCACTCCTGACCTTCTTGACCCAAAACGCTCACCCAGCTCTGGTCCTGGCCCTGGTCCCAGCCCCAGCCCCAGCCACTCTACTCCTGATCTCCCTTCTCTGACCCAGATTACTCATCCAAGCACAGGCCTAGTCCCAGGTCCCAGGCTGATGGTAGCTACCCCTGTGTCTTTGGAATCAAAAAAACAACTGGTAAAAACTGGGGTGTTCTTTCCTTAGGCAACAATTAGCCCCCACATGGCGGGGGACCTCAGGTGGGGAACAAGAAGAAGGAAGAGACTTTTCCAAACAGGAAGTTGATTACAAGCATGGCGTATTCTATGAGAGAGCAGTGTATTGCCTATTTCAAACAGCTTCCAGCTTTAGGATGTTTTTTCATGAGTCCACTGATCCTTTTACTTATCTTACCTGAGATTCAGGGGAGAAATTCATCTCCCTGCAATTCTTTGCCATTTGGGCCTGCCCAGTTTGAGATTCCTAAAACCCAAGTTCTCCCTTGCTATGGGAGATACCACAGTACTGACAAAAGGGATCTATATGGATAAAAAAAATGAACTTTAAAGAGACTGGAGGTGAAAAATTTTGAGCCTTTTCAGATTCCAATATTTTATAAAAGTCTCTGCATTTTATTTTATTTTGCTGATTGTTTTAAGATTTAATTTTGTGGTTTTAAGTTCATATATTAATGTATTCAATACTATTCTGTTACACTGAATCATTTCAATGTACTGAGTTTTAACTATTGTCAATATTCTGTTGTTTTTCCCCTATAACTATACTGAACAAACATTATTGAATAAGCCTATATAAAAAAGGGGGTTTTCCCCCCATTTTGGCTTTGTAACTTCTCACATAGAAGATAGGTAGACTTCATCAAACTGGTTACAATTTTATAACAACCTTTGGAAAATTTAATGAGCTAAATATCTCAAATTGATTTTAAGGGGTCTTTAGATTTTTTTCAAGAACTCTGATCATTTTGCCTGCCTCTAACAGGAGGTAAGGTCCATTTTAGTAGCTGAAATGAAGTACAATTATAATCCTCACCCCCCACATTTATAAAAATGTGAATGGATGGGACGTCACCAGTCTCATACCAAACAAAGGAGCTGGGAAGTTGAACCCCGGGCATGGTACCCCTGGATGGCTCCCAAAATTGGAGCCTCTCTCGTTTATAACTCCTCAGCTTACTATACCCTTCCATCAGAATGATCTCTAGATTCTTGGTGACATTTTTAGACCCAACATCAACAGTAAAGAGGTTTAGTCTTTTCTAGATTCCTCTGCCACGTTTTTGTAATGATGGTAGTAATAGATTTTTAAAAAATATCTCAGCCAAGGCTGAAACATTGCTACACCCGAAAAACATGTGACAAGTATCCATTTTCTTTAAATGTCATATAGCAGATTCATGTAAAGTATGATAGTGGGTTTGTTTGCTAATGTCATTAAATGGGCTATTATAACTTTTGGAATTTTGATAATTTTTGAATGTGCATTACATGCTGTACTATTGTTCTTTATAAAAAATTGTTACTTTGTGTAAATCATTTCCTTTGCACTCATAGTGGATCATGGCCAGGTTTGAAGAGGAAATGGATCTCGTTTTTGGTGAGAAACTTTTGTATTCTAAATTTCCTTAGCTGACACAGTGTGTCAATGATTATAAGCTATATTTTTTATTTTTTAAACTCTTTTATTACTGTTTTTGCTTGCATGTGCAATATACTATTTCAGTTTGTTTTATTTTTTTCTCTCCTTTTTGTATTTGAAGCACGTCACCAGTATTAAGAAGATTTTCTTTAACTTTTTTGATTTTGCAGTAATATAAGTTTAAAATATATTTGCTATAATGTCAATGCATACCCAAAAAGCTTTAGACTATAAAAATGGTGCCATTGATTGTTTAAAAAAAATTACGGGACGTTACTTAATGATTCTGTCTGATTCCAGGACAAGAGAATACAAAAAGAGCCATTGCACAGTGCCAAAGAAGCACAAAGCTAAACTGCATAGTGCCAATCAAGCGCAAGGTCAAAGAGACCCACCAATCCTGATGGGATTAATGAAAATTTTGAACCAAGACAAGAGGACGTGAACTTGTTTGGGGATTGAGGTTGTGGCTGTTTTGACATAGGTCAAAGGCAGGTCTTCCTTGTCCCACATTCTACCAAGTATCTCAAATTTGGCTCCTACCTGTCTCCTACAATCTTAGTCCCTTTTCTGTCTTTCATGGTGTGGCAAACTTTCTGTAGTCCTGCCTACTGACTGGGTAAATGCATAATTACTTAAGTCATTTTAATTGGGCCCAGACTCAAGGACCTATTATAGATTTGTTTTTCCTTTACTTAGAATTTTTACACAAAAAAATTTAATAGTCTATATTTCATCCACAAATTATTTTCTCTTTTATTTGGATTTTTAAAAAATATTTTTGATTTTTTTTGCCAATTGAGTCATACACCTCATAACTCAGCCATGCATCCCTAAGTGATCCCTGTATTTTTAAATCACTCTCTTGGGGGGGGAGGGGGAAGAGAGGTAATGCATAATTATTATTATTTTAAATTGCAAAGTTTAAGTTCCTTTTGAGAGTAATTTTAGGTTAAGAAACACACTACCTCTCCGAATCCAGAGAGTGAATTGTTTGGAGAAGACACCATTAAGATTCTTGCATAGACAACACCCTGCACCAGAAAATCCAGAGTGAACTTTGGGATGTGGTGATTTGAACTGCGTGGGATTTAAATGCATTTGTTTTGTATGTATACTCTTATGCCGAAGGGGACTGCCCCCTAACTGGCTTTGTGTCAATGCATCTAGCAATCACTGGTTTTGTTCTCTTTTCCTCTTATCCTCAAATTATTGTAATTTCATAGCTGGTATGTTTACAAGACCCCTGGAGAGACTAGTCTTCCACGGGTCTCGAGGGACTGTATAAATGGAGATTTTGAACGTTAGACTTCATTCCCCAGAAGTCCTTGGTATTTCCCAGAATTCCCTCTAATCTCTCTTGCATCTCCACGTTGGTGAGATCACGTTATTGGTATTTAACTGGCAGTAACGCCTCCCACTCTCTTCTTGCATGATGCGGTAAGTACAGTGGTAAGCTAAGCATGGGGATTTTAAATGGGCTAATCAGCCAAGGGCACATGATTTTTATTTTGTATCCTCTTTATTCCTTGATTCTAATGATCTTTAATAAACCTCCTAAACTATAATATTGTTATTACTAGAGATATAAATATAATTTTTACAATCCCTATTGCTTCTAGGTTCAAATACAAAGTCCTCTGTTTGGCTTTTAAAGTCCACTATAATTTGGCCCCTCCCTTCTTTCCTTTCAAGTCTTAATACACCTGACCCTCCTTCTACATAGCCCATGATCTAGAGATATCAACCTCTTTTCTGTTCTTCAAATAAGATATATCCTACGCCTCTGATTCTGTGTCTTTTCACAGAAAGATGGTAGAGTGCAACACTATTAACTTAGATTTATATACGAAATAGAAACAATAACTTACCTGGTGGCAACTCCGGTTGATAGCTTTTATTTTCTAATTTCAAAATCTCACGCGATACCTACCCATAGCAATAAAATAAATGAGATGAGTAAGAAAAATACACTATAAAAAATCTATCAAATACCTGAAAATGCCACTTTTCCCACTCATATACATTAACATTGATTGCCACACCTCAAAATTCCGAGTTTGAATATATCTCGATTCTACTTTTATGGCCTTTTATAGTTACTGCTTCTAGTACTCTTTGCATCCCTTCTAAGTACTTCATGTTTCTCAAATTATCATGATGGGGACCCAATTCTCTAATGTCTGACTACTACTGTTTACACTGTGGGATAAATATTTAATGGATCCTATATACTTTTTTTCTGTAAGTCGGTATGTTTTCATTTTATATATCCTTAAAACTCTACCATTTCCTCTAACTACCATTCATACCAGCAGTTCCTTCCTGTGGAAGAACAAGATCCACAAGAAAAAATGGTGATGATCAATTATGTTTCTCTCCTTGATTTACAGACTAAAATCTGGCTAAAGAATGTTATAGATTTAAATCTGGAAGGAATCTTAGCAATCATTTGTCCAAAATCACTATTTTAGAGGTAAAACTGATAAGAATGGAAATGACTTGGGTTGGGTCAGACAAGCAATAAACAGTCAGGTCTTGAAACTAGATCTTCTGAATCTGGTACAACATTTGTTACACTGTACCAAACTACCTTCTATTGCTAGGATGCATTAAAAAATGTTGCCAAGAATCTTTCAGTTACATTTCCCATGGATTTGGTTTGTATAATTAGAAGCTTTTTTAAGTCACTGGAAATAATTTTTAAAGAAAACAAATGTAAGAAGATGCATAGTACTGTGAAATAAATCGTTTGTCAGTGCATAATTTCCTGTTCTGTGAATAAATGTTAAGTTGCCTCACTAGTCTACTCATTAATGTCTATTGGAAGATGATACAGGACTAGGCATTATATACATTTTCTATCGTTTGCGGTAGTATTCAGAGTGCATGGGTTAATTGGGCAAATCACTTAAACTCCTCTAAGGCACGGATCATCTATAAAAAGAAAGGTTGAATTAGATGACTTCTGAAAAGCCACTTAAAAATCTATGATACCATTGAACTCTGGTCTTTTGTATACCCTCAAAGCAAATCTGACATCATCTTGGAGACTAAAATACAGGGTAAAAGGTTTCTTTTTACAACTTTCTAAACAAGTTTTGCTACTCCGGCATCAATAACAAACATAAAAAATCAGTTCAGTTCTAAAATTCCAAATAACCCCATCACTTAAAAAACAATTAGTGAAGCCATTCTTAGAGTTATATGGAACCTAGAATAAATCATTCCTTCTCAAAAATAAAATGAGGGTGTGTGTCTATCTAGACGGCTATATCTATATCCATATCTATAAATAAAACTAAAATGAACAATAAGGAGAGTTTTGAAGGGAAAAGAAGTAAAAAAAGTATAAGGTAAATGCTGAGTAGGAGGGAAGAGCCAAGTAGAGGGGAAAGTCTCTTTGCCTTGGGAAAAGCGTTATGTTTAGAAAGTGACAATATGAAATCTAAGTAGAAAAACTAAGCAGATAGTAGGGTTGTTTCTTACCTGCCCATGCAACAATGGTTCAGTTCTTTAAATTAAAGGAGTTTCACTCCAATTCAACATGCCCTAGGAACAGCTCTGGGCAATATGACTATTGCATTCTAGTCTTTCTATGTTTTCTTATTTCTCAACATTTTTGCTGACAATTTAAGTTTGTACTATAAGGAAATAAACTTTTCATATTCGATTTCATTTGTGCACATATTCCATTTAAGATCTCAAAACACTATCTTGTGAAATAACTGAAACTAGAGGATATATTTGTGGGGTCTTAATTTGTGGGGATATAATTGTGAAGTCTTAACCCTTTTCTCTCAACTCATTCTCTTTACTGAGGATCCTCCTAGGAAAATTAAAAAATAAAAATAAACATGAAAAGGAGGTGGGGGAAGAACCCCATGAAAATGATACAAATATATCAGAATACATATAAAATTTGAATTTATAATTAAATGAAACTTTAAAAGTGGTAATAATTTCATTTGAAAGATAAATTTAAAGTAACAGGAGTTTTCTCTTGTCTTGTACTCTCTAGATTTAATACTAGCATATATATTTTTACTGTTACAGATCTATCTTGAACTGGCTTCTAGAGGGATCTGAGAGTAATTGTCTGCAAAAGGGAAGGGAAAGCCCCGTCAGCTATTTTTGGATTGTCAACTGCAAATTAAAACTAACATAACTAGGATTTGTAAAGCATATACTCTCTAATTATGGGAGGTGGACTAAATGAACTCTAAAGTCCCTTCTAGTTTTCTCTATTATCTATATCCTATGATCCTAAACCAATAGCAACTAATGCAAATAGCAGGCATCATTGTAGAAGAAAGAATACTGACTCTGGAGTTAGAGAAATTTGGTTTAAATCCCACTTCTTAACCTTATTATCCACATGGTTATCAATTAAATCACTTAAATTCTCTAGGACTCAGTTTCTCCATTTTTAAAATGAGGGAGTGGGGATTAGGTAGTCCCTAAGGTTCCTTCCCACTCTGATTCTTCGTAAACTTAACAGTATTCATCTATTGCATTACTACAGAAATTTCTATTACTTTTCAAAGATTAGATAATCTGATATTTATTTTGACAAAGGACAAATAGTCTCATGTAGGCAAAAGAGCAATAATTTTGAGATCCCTATTCTAAATTATTATTTAGTAATTACAAAATTTTAAGAAACTAAATGAAACTCTCTATGAATATGTAGGAAGAAATCAAATTTCCCAAATACTTAGGTTCCACTATTACCAAAACTACCAGACAATCAGCATGTGAAAGAAATGACAATATGGAGTGAGTTTACCTTCAAATTCTGATATTGATAATAGTCACGATATTTCGATGCTAATTTTAAAACTTTGTTTTCTTCATTAGTTTCCATAAGATTAAGATAACCAGAATGTGAAGGTTTTGGAGAGCCTGAGGATAACCTAGGAGAAAAAATAACTAATGTTTTAATGCTGCTGATTATGATATAATATTTTTAAAACTCTCCAGATGAACACATGACAGCAAAGATACTGAATTTTAGAACATAAAACATAATTAATATTAATGTGGGCTTAAAGGAATGATAAATAACTTTACATCAACAGTCTTTTTATGGACAAACTGAGATACTTAATGTTAAACTCATACTTTAAGAAAAGTCTTTTGTTTTTGTAAGTTAAAAGCAACCACACCTTTCTGTTTTAACCACAACAGCTACTATTTTCAGTGTGTAAATCAAAATGACAACTTTCAACTGAAGTTGTAAAAAACAAAAATATGGGAATCAATGACAAATTGTTGTTCAGTTGTTTCAGCTGTGTCTGACTCTTTATGACCCCATTTGGGGTGTTCTTGGTAAAGACACTGAAATGGTTTGCCATTTTCTTCTGCAACTCATTTTACAGATGAGAAAACTGAGGCAGATAAGGTTAAGTGACTTGCCCAGGGCCAAACACCTAGTAAGTGTCTTAGGCCACCTTTGAACTTCAGAAGATGAGTCCTCCTGACTTTAGGCTAGCACTCTATCCCACTATGCCACTTAGCTGCCCTCTCTGACAAATTACTACAATGAATGTAAAACATTAACTAGAACTACAATCAGTAATTAGGTAAGTAAAGTATTTGTTACTGATTTTGAATATTTCTTGGCAAATAACGGCTTAATGGAAAATTTTATCTGGTTTCTGCTATCCTCCCCAATCCAATAATAACAATATTTATTATTATTTTATATTATGTGTTAATATAAAGCTCCAATTTAAAAAGGGCTTTAAAGTTTATGAAATGCTTTCTTCACAAAACCCAGTAATTCAAGGCAGGCAATAAAAATGCTATGCTCCTTATTTTGTAGATAAGGAAATGGAGGCTTAGAGAAGTTTAATTATTTCTGCTGTAGTCAAATAGGCAATAAGCATTAGAAACAGATGATGAACCCAGATATCTTCACATTCCAGTGGAGCCACCAACACTGATTTACTTCTAAAGGGGCAGAAAAGGAAGACAATAAAAATACTTATACTGCCCTCTCCTGGTCTGGTACACAGGCCCAGGATTGACTCCAAAAACAGAAATAAGAGAACGAGAATCAAAAACTCTTCCCACTGCTACTTGAAACCAAGTAACAAAAACTATAAATGGCAAGGCAGTGGGAAATATTACTCCAAACATTCTTCCATAGGCCTGGCTAAATAGCACATATATCTTTGCTACCACCAATCTGATTAATTTTATTCTATTTTTGGAGGAAGAGTACATACAAAATAATGCTCATTCTCTCCTCAGACGGCACACAACATTTTGTTTTTTAATTCCTTAATGTAATTGTCTGGCAATGCTGTGTATTATATCTATCTGTGTTTTGTTATTATATCATAGTGTGTATTCGTGTGTTAATTCCCCTGACTAGGCTGTCAGCTCTTTGAACGCAAGGATGATCATAATTTCATCTCTCTCCATAATACTTATTACAATATTCTGAATGCAGCAGTTGCTTGAAAAAATATTTGATGATTTGCTATGTTGAGATGAGCTGGGGATTTTCAAAGCAAGCAATTTTTTTAAAGAGATAGAAAAACAATTGCATTGTTCTTGTTCTAAAAGCTATTTGTGGCTTACAGAGCAACCGACCACAGCAACTCACAATTTCTAATGATCAAGTATTAACTTACCTTTTCCCATAAAATGATTTCCTCATTCCATGTTTTGAACCTTTGAAATGAATTGCAAAAGTCATCAATCTGATAATACTACTTCAGTTTTTTAATTGTTAAAACTAACATACTTCATTCTTTATTCTAAGTGTTATGTAAACAATTTCAGGTTTATTGAATATTTGAAAACTAATATACTTTGTATAATTCATAGCTCAATGAAATATAGTCATGCAACATACCTCCATCTGCCAAAATAAATATAATGGGTTTCTATCAGCAAAGGGAATTCCACTAATGTAAATTACAGCCCTCTAGAATTAAGTGGATAAATCTCAGTGAACTGTTTGAGGCACAGAGAAGAGATATGACTTGACCACTGACACTAAGCCCAGTATTATGTACAATGTAACATGCTATTTCTACTGTAAATACTTGAAGCAAAAGGGAAATATTATACACTTTGTTATTTAAAAGTACCTCGTAATTCTTCCACTTGTTTTAGTAATTTTATGTTCTGTTGAGTAAGATCCTTCATTCCATCAGGGTAATTTCTGCAAAGATGTTGAGCTCTCTCATTTGCTTCTAGTGCCCAGGCATGCTCCCCCAACATTGAGAGAGCATCACAAAAACGATAATGGCCCTGTTATATGAAGACAAATCCTCATTTTTTAAAAAAAATATTCCCATCCATAGTAAAGAAAATAGACAAGAAATCATTATCTTACTTAAGAAAATTGTAAAACACTTGTTTTCAATAGGTGAGTTACATACATTTTTCAAGAAATAAAACTGCTTAATGAATTAAATAAAAAACATGAAAAAAAGGTGGACTGATAAGTAGCATAATTAGTCAATTAAATGTCAAGACATCTACTGGGGTTTGGTCACAAAGAATAGAATTTGGGGAATTCATTTTCAGATTTCTTTTTATATCAAAATGTAACAATAATTGAATTATTGTTCATTTCAAAGAATAGTAAACTATATCTGACTCTGGGTCAAATTGAATGTTACAAGTCACACATAAACTAGAAGAAAAGTTATTCTGTTTTAGGACATTATAGATTGTGTCAATAAAGTAGAATGGCCCTACAAAGAATCTTCTAATTCTCTAAGGATTTTGGGACAGGGGACTCTGCCACACAACACCAGTTCTAAAAATATTACTAATAAATTTAATGACATCGATTCGATCAATTCAACAAGTAATTTAACCAACATTTCTACTACACACATGCTATTGTCCTTAGTTCTAGATGTACAAATACAAAAATGAAAGTTGATCTCCAAAGAGCTCACATCTTTCTTTCCCTCTTCGGCTACATTGTCTGATTTTGGAGTTTCTTCGTATGCGTTGTTTGCTTTGTTATTTTCCTTTTCCTCAGTCATGTTTTTAATCATTTGCTTTAATCGAGTGATCTCCTCCCTCATTGCTAATATTATTTTCATCTCATTTTCCTTGCCTATTTTCCCAACCACCATCCCTACTCCTCTTTTTAGAGCAGAGTAAAGTTTGATCATGGCAACAATTATTCCTAGTATTATTGGCACATAAGAAATCACCCTGTCCATCCTGATCTTTAACCATTGTAGGTTGTCATATAGATTAAGAAATATATATATGTAATCTGGTATCATGACAAAAAAGAATAAATACCACATGTATATGAAGTTCCCCATAAGTGCTAAGTAACCCATGGCCACTACTAGTTTGCTTGCCTTAGTGATTTTTTTTTTAAATCCTTCCCTTCCATCTTGGAGTCAATAATTGGTTCCAAGGCAGAAGAGTGGTAAGGGCTAGGCCATGGGGGTCCAGTGACTTGCTCAGGGTCACACAGCTGGGAAGTGTCTGAGGCCAGATTTGAACCCAGGACCTCCTGTCTCTAGGCCTGGCTCTCCATCCACTGAGCTACCCAGCTGCCCCCTTTGCCATAGTGATTTGAAAAACAAACAAAAAAAAACTCTTTCAAAAGGAAAAATGTGTCTATGCCTTTAAGAGAACGGCCCTCCCTGAGATGAGTGGTGTGTTCTCACTGGTTGCTGGGCAGAGTAGCACTGACTGGAGCACAGTTTCAGAATGGCTACCTCCCACTCCCACACTGACTTGGCAGTTGTGAGTAGGCCTCAACCACCCAGTGCCCACTCACTGTCCTTTCCCTCCCCAAAGTTCAATGTGTAGGTTAGAAAGCGGGTGAAAAGGAAGGAAGGGAGACCCCTGGGAGGACGTCTGAAAGGTCAGTCTGGTGGTGCTGCCCTCTGTCCCCCTGAAAGAAGATGGCGGCCCAGGGAAGCAGGGCCGGTACCAATTTGGACCCCCCACAGCAAGGGAGAATGAGGGGGCATTAGGAGTTTTGCAAACCCTCCTCTGGAAGTAAAATCTCATGCTGGAGGAAGACCAGTGGCGGTGGAATCAGGCCTCTCTTTTGCCAGACTCTTGGAGACCTTCCTCCCAGACCCCCCTGCAGCCACCCCCCTTCGATGGGAGCAGTAGGGTGGGATCAGGGAAGCGTTTGTAAAGCAGGAGTTTGCTAAGCTAAAACACAGATGATGATAGGCAGCCAGCGGAGAGGACCAGCTTGGAGCTGGCTACCCCAATCTAATGCTAAAGAGCCACAACTGTCTACAGGTAGAGCAGCCGCACGGGGGAGCTTTCTGTCTTCAGGACTGGCTCAGCCAGTCCTCCAGGGCAAACCCTCTCAGGCAGCTCAATATCCAGGCCTAGTCCACACAGGTCTTCAGAGAGAGGAACAGGATTCATCCACAGTCAGTGATGGCAAAGGATAAGATTGGGGAAACCCTCAGGATCCTGACGGGTTTCAGATTCCTCAGATAGGAAAGGGGTCTCCCTTCCGTACAGGGCAATTTCCCAGCAGTCTCTGTTCCTAATATTCCAAGGGCCCTTTGCTGTCTCTCCTCCTCCCAGCATTCCATTTGAACTCTGTGTTAAACCTTTCTCTTATACTACTGATGAGGATACATCTTATACACAGAGAGGGAAATGTAAAGTAACTTCTGGGAGCAAAGCACCTATTGGGGTAATGACGCTGGGGCTCAAGAAAGGCTTCGAGTAGGAAGCAGAAACTCAATCCACCTTTGAAGGGAGCCACGGAGCTAAGAGCCAGAACCAAAGGAAGGAGTATACGGCAGACATCGTGTACAAAAATCTACTCAAAGGTATTATGATAAACGGCGAAATGCCAAGTTACATGAACATAAATTATGCATAGGGTAACAAAATAAGTCTGAAATAGTTATGCAATAGCCTAAATGTGTAGGGCTTAAAAAATATCAAGCTGAACAGATTTCTTATTCTACTAGAAGGAATGAGAGGGAATTATGAGCACTAAATTCTTCTGTTTTTTAATCTTATTTAGTCAATTTAGAACATTATTCCTTGGTTACAAGAATCATTTTCTCCCTCCCTCCCCTCCCCCTCCCCTTCCTGTAGCTGACACGCAAGTCCCCTGGGCTTTACATGTGTCCTTGATCAGAGCCTATTTCCATGTTGTTGGTGTTTGTACCAGGATGTTCACTTAGAGTCTACATCCCCAGCCATATCCCCTCGACCCATGCAATCAAGCAGTTGTTTTTCTACTTCCAGTTTTTCCTCTGAATGTGGATAGTGAAGAACTAAATTCTCAAGCAAACAAGGGGTTAGATTAATGACAAAAGATAAAATTGCTCATTTCAATTATGAAAAAATGAAAAGCTTTTGTAAGATAAGCAGGGAAGTGGTTACCTGAGGAAAATATTTTTGTATCAAATATCTCTGATAAAGGTTTGATATTCAAGACAACACAAATATCAAAGACCAAAAACCATTCTCCAGCAGATAACTGATCAAGATAGTTGATAGGATCACAGATCTAGAGTTAGAAGGAATCTCACAGTACCATATAATTCAATCCTTCTCATTTATAGATGAGGAAACTGAGAGTAGGGGAAATGAAGTGACTTCCCAAAGATTACACAGGAAGTGAGCATCAAAGACAGGATTTGAACCCAGCTTCTCAAATAGTACAGCTAGGTTCTCAAAAGGAAAATTGCAAACTATTAACAGTTGTATACAAGAAAGCTCCAAATTAATAATAAATAATACAAATCAAGTTGATTCAAATTAAACTGGTAATTTGGTAAAAATGACAAAAGAAGGTAACAGCTAACATTGGAAATGTTGTAGAGAGACAAGCATGCAAATGTATTGTTGGAGAAGCTGTGAATTATTCAAATCATTTTGTAAAATATTTTGGAATTTTTCAAAGAGAACAACAAAAACAGCAATACACGTTGAGGAACAGATTCCAACGAGGCATGTACTCCAAGGAGGTCAATGGCAAGAATGAAGACCTCATAAACACCAAAATATGTATGAACACAATAGACTGTGTTCTTGACTATACACATTGTAGTATATGAATAAATAGAATGTTACTGTGCTGCAAAAAAAGATGAGACATATAAATGGATCCAAAATGAGCAAGGTCAGGAAAACAATATATAAAATAACTATGAGTGTGAAAGCAGAAAACAAATAGCAACAACATGTAAAACTATGATTTCCAAAAAGGAACCATGAGAAGACATATGTCCCTCCCCATTCAGGAGAAGGGGGGTAGATTATGTGTAGCATTGCATGTGAAGTAGGGGATTAAGGCTGTGGAACACTGAATATGTCAATAGTCTCCTTCCTTTCTGAGGTTCTCTCTACTCCAGTCGACCCTCCATACAACAACTGCTGAATTAATCTTCCTACAGGGTAGGCCTGAACATGTCAGCCCTACCACCGTCCCCTCTCAATAAAATCTAGGGTCTCCCTAACATTCCAGGATCAACTATAAAATCGTCTCGTTAGCCTTTACATACCTCATAATCTTGCCCCTGCTTACCTTTCCAGTCTTAAACTTTACTCTCCTGGTATATACTCTTATGATCATACTGTGAAAATTTCCAGTCTCTGCAAGACTTTTTCACTGACTCTCCCCTATGCCTAGAACATTCTCCTTCTTCTCTACCTTTTGGACTCCTTCAAGCTTCCAGGTACTCCTTAATGGTAGCTTCTTCTCTCTGAGATTTAACTCCAATTTGTTCCATATTTTTCAGTTGTTTGTTAGTGTCCTTCCTGTTGGAATAATGGTTCCTTGAAAAACAAAAACTTGTACAAAAATATTTATAGGAGGCAGCTGTGTAGCTCAGTGGATGGAGAGTCAGGCCTAGAGACAGGAGGTCCTGGGTTCAAATCTGGCCTCAGACACTTCCCAGCTGTGTGACCCTGAGCAAGTCACTTGACCCCCAGGGCCTAGCCCTTACCACTCTTCTGCCTTGGAGCCAATACACAGTATGGATTCTGAGGCAGAAGGAAAGGTTTTAAAAAATAAAAATAAAATATTCATAGCTGCACTCTTTGTGGTGGCCAAAAATTGGAAAATGAGGGGATGCCCTTCGATTGGGGAATGGCTGAACAAATTGTGGTGTCTGTTGGTGATGGAATACTATTTTGCTCAAAGGAATAATAAAGTGGAGGAATTCCATGGAGACTGGAACAACCTCCAGGAAGTGATGCAGAGCGAGAGGAGCAGAACCAGGAGAACATTGTACACAGACGGATACACTGTGGCACAACCAAATGTAATGGACTTTTCTACTAGCAGCAATGCAATGACCCAGGATAATTCATAGGAACTTGTAAGAAAGAATGCTGTCCACATCCAGAGAAAGAACTGTGGAAACGGAAATGCAGTAGAAAAATATGTGATCGATCACGTAAAGTGATTGAGGTTTTGATATTAAGGGATCATGCTATTGCAGAGAGGAAGAACATGGAAATAGGTTTTGAACAATGATACATATATAACCCAGTGAAACTGCTTGTCAGATGGGGGGAGGGGGAGTTTGAATCATGAATCATGTAACCATGAAAAAATATTCTAAATTTAAAAATTAAATTAATTAAATTAAAAGATACATGTATAACCCAGTAGGTTATACATGCTATACAGGTTAGGGAGGGTCATGAATCATATAACTATGGAAAAAATATTCTAAATAAAAAGGGAAAAAATAAAAAGAATAATGGTTCCCTGAAGGAAGTACTGTTTTTGCATTTCTTTGCATCCCTGGTATTTGACACAATACTTGAAACACAGTAAGCCCTTAATACATGCTTGTAGACTGAAATTCTAGATAATTTACTTTTCCAATTCAATGTCATAATTTTGTTCAGCTCTGTCAAATATTCCTTTAATAAAGTGATAACACAAAAACCGAGATTTTAGAAGTATTAAAATATTCATTGTATTGACATGGCCCTATCCCTAGCACAATATTCCTTCAGCTGTATATTACTCTTAATTTCTTTAAAGAACATTTTGCAAATGATCTATAAAAGTATTATTTTGGTATATGGACTCCTAGGGTTTTTTTGCATGTTGTAAGTAGGCTATTTTGAAATATTTTGAAAAGGGATTCCTTTTCTGTTACTGCCTCTTAGGTTGTTAATTATAACAGATTTCGTGGAATTATTTAGCAGCCTGCAATGCTTCAGAATTGTCTCAAAGTTTCGCTACTGATTATCTAAGACTTTCAAAGAAAACCATCTGCAAAAAAGAGAAATCCATATCTCTTTTCTACTTTTTAAATTTCTTTCTTTTCCTTTATTGCTACCACAGGCATTTCTAGAAAGACATCAAATAATAGTGGGGAAAAGAGGCATCTTTTTGCTTTATGCCTGTATTTCCTGGGAAAGCTTCTGGTTTCTCTCAATTGCATGTTATTTTAGATACGTTATTGTAGCCATTATGTGTATGCTTCACATACTTTATTTCATCAGATCCTGCTAAGTGCTGACCAGTAAAAACCAGTTTGATCCTGGCTCTCCATGATGTATTCCAAGTATTACAAGCCTAATAAACACAAATCCTTTTCAGCCTCTTCCTGGAATGATACCATTAGAGTTGTCTCCTACTTCCCTGTCCCTGACCTCATTCTTTAGTAGGGATATAGACAGTCCTATAGATAAAGGGGCAGTCTCCTATTTGTCTTATACTGGCTCTTTACCTCAAATAATATATACTTTTCAATCAGAGCACAGATATCATTTGCCCTACCCCAGACTTCCTGCTGCTCACTGTTAGCATGGAGGCCATATAAGAATATCTCTGTTAGCATCTCTTCTCCTCCCCTTGTAAGTTTGATAAAGCTACCTCTGTGTGCTAATCATTCTTCATAGGGACAGGACTGGACTTTCTTTCTGTTTGTCCTTATGATGTCATTCCTTACAATACAGAAATATTCCATTAAATAAATATACCAAAATTTGTTTAGCCATTCCCTAATTGATGAGTAACTCATTTTGTTTCCATTTTTTTTCTAGCACAAAAAGTGCACAGATATGTTTTTTTCTTCCTTGCATAGAGGAATTTTTTCTTATCAATAACCTTCTGAAATTTATGCCTAATAGTGTAATCTCTGGATCAAAGAGAATGATTATTTTAGTTATTTTATTTACATATAATTCCAAATTGCTTTCCAAAACAGCTAAATTGATTCACAGTTCCACAAAGTTACTGGTGGACCTACCTTCCCACAAGACCTCCAGCACTGAATATGGCCATCTTTTTTTCATCTTTGTCAAGTTGTAGGGTGTGAAGTGAAAGTTCAGGATTATTTTGATATTCATTTGAAAATTTGTATTGGTGATTTGGAGAAGACTTTCATATAGTTAATAGTTTGCAATTTTTTTTGACAACTACTGCTTCATATTTCTGACCACTTATCTATTAAGGAATGGCTATTGTTTATATGTATATATATATATATATATATATATATGCATATGTGTGTAGAGATACATCCATACATATGTAGTCTCTATTTCTTTTATGCAAAACTCTTATTTGAGAAATTTGATACAAATTTTTTTCCCATTCAACCAATTTCCTTCTTAATTCCTAAATGAATTACCTTTGTCTATGTTGAAGTTTTTAATGTAATTAAAATTATCTGTTCTATCTTTTGACTCTGTGGTTAAGAATACACTGCCTAACCATAGCTGGAAAGGTATGTGTGATCTGATTCTCTTCTGCAACTTTTTATAGCATCATCATTAATTTTAAAACAACATATCCACTCTTAAGGCTTAATTCCTGCCAGACTATCTAATTTTCCTAGCAGTTTTATCTAGTGGGGAATTCTTTTGAGATTTATCTAACATTGGGTTACTGATTTCCTTTGTTTTTGATGCTCCCTTATCTAGTTTGTTCCACTGATTTAATTTTCTGGTTTTTAATTAACGAATACCAAATGGTTTTGATGGCTGCTGCTTTATTATAGTTTGAGATAGGAATGTGCGATTCCCTTTTTCATTCGCACCTTGTTCCACTTTTTAGTTTGAATTCAAGATTATTTTTTGAGTTCTGTAAAGTATTAGTTCAATAATTTGATTAGTAACTGTGGTTATACTATAATTTTTATTATATTGGCATGTTCCAGAAATGAGAACTTGATATTCTTCCTGCTATTTAAAGTTGTTCTTTATTTAAGAATTTTATCATTAAATTTATATAGGTTATTTCGTGTACTTTGACAGATTGGTCCCCATATAATTTAAGTATTTTATAATTTAAAATTTTTTTTTGTAATTTGTAATGGAATGGGATTTTCATTCCAATTATTTCTTCATAGTTTGTTGTCATTAGATAATGTTGTTGCTTTTTCTGGACTTACTTTGTGGAACTACTATCTTATTTAGTATCTTTTTTCTTCTACCTACAGAGAAGACTAAAAAAGGATACTTTTAGAGCTGAAATGGAAGAACATTTATTTGGGGAACTAGATATCTTAGGCAAACCTTTAAATTTAGATATATTTAAATTCCATTAGTAGACTCATTTCCATACTTACTTGAAGCCAACTGAGAGAATTAATATGTGTACTGATATAGAATGCAAATTCAATATTTGCAGACTAAAATACCATGCTTTAATTTGTTTTCTCTAAGCAAAGTAAGTAATTAATAGTGGAAATGTTGCGAAACTCTTCACTAACTATCATCATGAGATATAGTTCTTTAAATAGAGAAGTGATTTGATTTCTCTAACAGAGCTCTTTAAGGAGCAAAGTAGGATTCTCTATTAATGATCCAACACTTTCAAGTACCAGGCATTATAATCATCTTTAATTAAAAAAAAAAAACATGACATTTGACTTTTCTTGTCAGAAAAGCAAAAATCAGTCACTCAGAGGTCTTTTCTTTTTCCTTTGGCTGACAAATTAATTGCCTGAACATTGTAATCTACACATTTCATGAGCCTGCTTCCTTTAGATGGTCTCTATTTGGTTTTATCCTTAAAGCATCAAAATAAGTAATATATTTAAGATACTTTAAATCATTTTGGAAATAGACAAGGATATATGAACAATATTTTAGAAATCAATGGGACAAACAGATATAGTAGAATCAATGAGTAAGACAAAAAACTCATAGAGTCAAAATCATCTTCTTTCCATGGCAGTTCTCCAAGATGAACATTCTCCAATACATTGTAGTAACATAGATATAGATAAGTCAGAACACCAGATTTGTTACTAAAGACTCAGGCAGTTGGCCTGACTCAAGGTGGAACTGAATGAGAGCTGAGACTGGCTGCCAATATTTTCCTCTTCCTCCTTCCTTCCCTCTTCCCCTCATCCTGCTCTGAGAAGAGTTCAGGACCAATGTCTATAAGGGGAAGGGGGGAACAACACAGAAGGACAAGGGGCATATTAATATTTCTTATTAGATGCTGAGTCTGAAGCACACCCTCCCTGAGTCGAATAGCAAATGTGCTAGTTTATGTACTATTTAAACTGTTTTTTCTTTTCTATTTCCATTTTTTTTTCATCAAGCCCTACTAGAATTTACGTTAAATGAGAGCTGGATATGACCTTTTCATTACCTTGAAGATTGAAACCAATTTCCTAGAATATAATCGGGCTACATGCAGACATCACAATGGTTCTTATTTTCATTTTCCTAGTCATGAAAAAAAGCTACTAAGATCCTATGGCTTAATCAAATACTAGATTTGATCATTCTTCAGAATAAGTTACTCCTAACACGGAAAGAAATATCTTTTCATAACAAAGTGTTGAGCTCAAAATGACAACACAGACATATTGGAAGAGAACTCCTACTATGAATGATTTTAGTTTGTAGCCCTCTTACAGTATGTAGGAAGTGCTTCATAAATAATTTATAACTCAATGCCATAATCACAAGTGTGAAATCCCCCACCCTCTTTTAGGATTATAACACAGATCATATGAATTATAAACGTTAGCTAGCAAAAATACAGACCATAAGCCTGAAACCCAAAAGTTTCAACCAAGTCCACCACACCCTGTTGCAAAATCTTAAGGAGGTAGAGGGCTGCTCTCAGGTGCAAATACCAGTCAGTACATCTAACTGCTGGCTCCTCGGTGTCAGCAGAAAAAAACATT
Organism: Monodelphis domestica; assembly: GCF_027887165.1. Lineage (NCBI taxonomy): Eukaryota > Metazoa > Chordata > Mammalia > Didelphimorphia > Didelphidae > Monodelphis > Monodelphis domestica. The sequence goes on from NC_077230.1 coordinate 5,311,642, forward strand.
AGATCCCAACTCTTTACTGAAAAGGTTTTGGAAAGGTCAGTAGTAATAATAGATATAAAGTTACCACCCATAGCGATTCTTTTTTTTTAACACTTGCTGGCTTATTCGACACTTGTGCAATCTCTCTGTGTGAAAAATTCTGTATTCAGTCTATCTTTTATGACGGGATGTCATCAGAAAGGGCTATTTCCTGAGGCTCGGGGTCTCTGGTCTTGATCATGACTAGAGTCCAGCTTTATTGTGAGACTGGCCAACTCTCAATAAACCTAGCATTCAGCTTGGAGACTGCACTGGTATGATAAATTTTCATGACAGCTACTCCCATTCTGTGAGAGAATAATAGAAAATTTAAACACCAAGCCCCAGTAGCAACTACTGAGGGGGAAACGAACAACAACAACAATGTTCAATGTCCCCATAAATGTGTAGGACCCCTGTATCAATTTCAAATCACAAGATCAGGCTCATAATGGATTTTTACCTGACTGAGCAAAACTTTAAAGAATGAATTATGCATCATCTATTTTAATTTTTAAAGTTTTCAGTAAAACTCTGGGAGAAAAAAACAAACGTCTCTGATTAAAAGTAATATAACGGACCATAATAATTATTTACTTAGTACCAATTGAGTATATCTCAAGCGTCTATTTTTAATAACATTTATTAATCATAACATAAAACCCTGCTATAAGGGAGAAAAATAGAGCTAACTTTTTTTTTGGTTAACTTTGCTAATGTAATATTTATTGAGAAAGGAAACAAGACCACACGGCAGGAAGGAAGTGCTAGTCACAAGACCCAACTGCCACTCCCGGCAGGAAGGAAGTGCTAGTCACAAGACCCCTTCCCCCACAAACAGTCAGTCTTGTTTCCTTTCCACACTAATTATAATTTAAAAGATGTAGGGAACTTCTAGAGAGTAAGTAGTTCTATTTTCTACCAATGCACACTGAACAATTTACAGTCTTAGAACACTGACTGTGGGCACTGAATGTGAAGTAAAACACCCTAAGTAGCAGAGTCAATATATGTTAGAGGTGGGGCTTGAATCTAGGTCTTCTTGACTCCAGAACTGGTTTACTACATGCTGCCTCTTCTTGTGTAAGGAAACTAAATCTGTGCAAGCAAGGTGCATGAAGTACCAAAGGGAACAGGAAAGATTTTGGTTAGGAATAGATATTATTAAAATAGTAACCAAAGAAGAACAAAAATTTGTATTTTATGGGTTTTAGCTCACTATCTATAAAATTTCAAATTATAATCATTTCAAAATCTAAGTAAAGCAAAATATCAACAATTATAAAACCCGATTTAAATATCTCTTAGGTGAAGCAAAACTATAATGTGATATACACAAAAATGCATACACACATGTACATATATGTATGTATATATAACATACGGTCAACAGTTTAATTTTTATAAAATGCTCTTGCACAATTTGCTTAATTATTAAAGGAAGCAATATTGAAGAGACTAACCTTTGGCCAGTTGTACTTTAGAATAGTGGCCCTCTTTCCATCACCAAGTGCACACCTAGAAAAAAAGAAGTAAAAAACTTGTTTGATAACATGTTATTGTGAAGTGCAAATTGTATCACACAAAAAGTTTCAGACAAATTGTCTGCTGTATTCTTACTCATTAACAATACTTTCAGCCCTGAAATCATAAGTTTTGATCTTTAGCATAACATAAAAATATCAGTCACATAATTCCCATACACACATATTCTCTCTTTAAACAAAGATATTTTTCTGTTTAATACAACGCTCATGTAAGTATCTTGAGAGATTCTCTCCATATTTCATTTCAACTAAGTTTATTAACCACCAGACAAAGGTTCATAGTACTGCAGTTGTCACTGCAATCCCTCCAACAATTGTACACTTTAATATTTTATCACAATCTGTAACTTTTAAGAGGTCAGGGACTTAATTGTTCTTTTTGTATCCTTAGTACCTTCCTATTGGTGGTTAATAATTTCCCATGAAACAGTATTTGTTGTAGCCTTTTAGTGTGCAATAAAATGAATTCCACAGGTTCTTTCCATGGTCTCCCCATGCACCCAAGAGCTACCTTTCTTTTTAGCTGAAACTTCTTGCTTTCTTCTGGTTACCCACTGCCTAAAACAAGTGAATATTTGTTTTCTCTTACCTTCTAATATTTAGTAATACTTAATTATGTTTTAAAAGTTAGCAAAAACCAATTCAACAACAAAAAAGCAAATAATCTTTTCTGGCTTATAGAAGAGACTTTAGTCACATAAATATCTACATTTGAATTTTCAAGCAGATTTTTCTATGTACCTATTATATATGATTTAGCATAAATATGTGATTGTTTTAGGGATCATAATAAATATCTGGGAATACTTACTTGAATTGACCAGTACGAAGGAAACAAAGAGCTCGGTTACTGTAAAGTAGGTGATTTTCAGGTCTTTAAGAAAAAATACATATATTTTAGTCAAGTATATTATACCTAGAAACAACAAACATACAATGAAATGTGTAAAAAAACCTTCTAAATGCTTTATGTTTGCTGATGACATTTTCTTTCTTTCTTTCTTTTTTTTCCCCAAATCAGCTTTGATCATTGTTTAAACAAAACTAAGAAGATCAGGATTTTCAATTGTGATTAATGAATGTGTAGATACTATTTCTGTTAACAGAAAGAAAGTCAACTTTACAAGAACACATTACATGTTTTCATTATTATTTCCATTCAATTGTAATGATAAGAGAACTATTGAAAAACTTAAAAGTTAAAAAAAAGGGGAAATTCTACATATTCAATACTATTTTTCCATTGATTGTGATAGTATCATTAGAGATGTGGTTGTTCTTGTGAGAAAACAATTGACCCAACAATATAATGTAAAACTTCAGAATACATAAAACCTATAAAAAAGCACTTGTTAAAAGAAAAATGCTTTCTTTCCCCTGATGCCACTATTAGTAATATTCAATAGGCAATTACATTTGTTTAAAGATAATTTTCAATTTCCTATAATAACTTAAATAAATGCATATTCAAAAATTTCATCTTGCAATAATAAGCCCCCTTCTAAACACACTATTAGTGAGAACATGAAATATTATTTTTACTTAGACCTGGTTGTAGAGCCACCTGGTTCTAATGCTGTGTTTCAGAAATAAATAAGGAGGCCTAACCTGAAGAAGGGAAAACACAGGTAAATCACTTGCCCTCCTTTCTTTTCTTCTTTTTAAATAAAATGTTTTATCTGAAACTTACCATTAAACAATACAACAACTAAACTTGTTGAGTAACTATAAACACATAAATTAATTCATTTCAATGAATGAAGCATTTTAATGCCATTTTAGTCATTCTTTTCAACTCACCAATAGGAATTTTGCCCAGTCATTCTCATTTTCTTTTCCTCATATGACTATAGTTATTGTGTACATATTTTTCTGCTGCTTATTTTTTAATTTGTACTGCATTATTTCATACTTGTCTTTCCAGATGTGTTTTTTTCATATGATCAGTCTTAATTGAAATCATAGTATTCCATTACATTAATGTACCATAGTTTAATCATTTGCCTAGTGTTAGACACAAACTATTTCCAATTTTTTACAATCATAATAAATAAGTTAAGAAAACCTTTGAAAAGATAGCTATTTTTTTATGTTTTTGATCATAGTACCAGTATATATTTCCAACAACATTCCTGGTTCAATAATAATAGAAGTAGGGACAATAATAGAAGTAGATCCATAATTTCACTGGTATTGGGAAAAACCAAGTGAGTAAACTTTCTAGCCAATTACAGGCAAGCACTTTCTCTACTAATTAAATTCTTAGAGAGTTGTGAAGAAAGATGACTTGTCCAGATTCAAAGAAACAGTATGTATCAGAGGCAAGACCTGAACTAGTTTTTTTTGTGCCAGAACCAGTTCTCTTTTTATCATGATATGCTTCTTCTCATTATCTTTACAATTAATACAATTAGTTTTGTAAGTTTTATTGCGTATTACCAAAATCAACAATAAAAAATGAAATTATTTCCTTACCATCCATCTTACAGCACCAAATTCTGTTGCTTTTAATTGGTTTTGCCAATTTAAGTTGTTTTAACTTGAATGTCTAATTAGTGCTTATTTTTTCAAGACAGTATAATTAAGATAAATATTTCATTTTTATTTACTTCCATTTTTTCCTAGATTTTTTTTTACCATTTAACTCTCACATCCAGATAAATTCAATGAAATGTATGATGTAAGATAAAATTCAAATCCCTTTTCCACAAAAATGACCACCAATTTTCTCAAAGCATTTGTTAAAAAATGAATTTTTTTCCAATTTTGGTTTCTAAAAGTATGGCATATATTAGTCTTTCTTATACATTTTGGTTGAAATGTTTATATGATCATTTTATTCCATTTCCCTATTTTTTGGACAAAAATTAAATAGTTTTTTTTTTTTTTTATCAAAATTACTTCAAGCTCCATGACTCTTTTTAATAATTAGGTTTAGAAAAAAATTTTAATGAAAAAATACTTTGATGGCAATGTACAAGATGGACTAGAGGGAGAAAAGGTTTGATATAGGAAGGATAATTAATAAATTATTTTTAATTTTTAAAATTTAAGACTTTTATTTTAAAATTTAAAATTTATTTTAAATTAAATATTTTTAAAACTGTTTCAAAATAAATTTTAAAGTTTGGGATTTCAAAGACCCTCTCTAATAGCTTCTCTCTTCAAGTAAAATCCTTAATATCTCTTTCCTGCCTATTTTTCCGAGTATATTTCTTAGAACTTCACTTAGTTATATTATTAAGTCCTTTAATATTTTGAATAGTTTTACTGATAGTATTTTTATCTTCCAAATAATTCAGGAAGATTAAAACTTGTGAATATGAACTAGAGTTAAGAGAGGTTGTATCTCATTCCTTACCCTCTCTCTCCTAGATCCTTTTAACTAAAGCAGAAATCAATAATCTTTCAGATTCACCTAGTCTACATTTTCATTTTCCCTCTTCCTGGGTACAGAGGAACTTCTCTCTATAACTCCAAAAGCTGGTCTTAAACTTATAATTCTTTTAAGATACAAATACCACTTGAAAAGGCAAAAGATAACATTTCAGTTATTTCACAATTTTGCTTACGTTTGCTTGATTGTGGCATTCAAAATCATCTATACTACATGTCATATATTATCAATTCCTCCTCTTGCTGAAATAGCAAAGGAGTAGAGATTTATTCTTTGAAGACAGACCTGTATCCTCATTTGACCTTATATAAAGTTTATGTTCTGTCACTTATCCAAATCATAAAATGTACGTCTTTCAATTTATTCCTCACCGAAATTCAATTGCTCTGGTATAATAGGTGATAGCCGTATCAAACCTCTCTTCTGAGAATTCTTCGTTTCCTCTTGTTTTCATAATTTCACCTTCCTGCAAGCACAAAAGAAAATGTACTCATGAAAATAAATATACAAGTTGAAGAGGGGACATAACACTGTAGAAGAAGGGGAATGTTAACTGTGGATACTTAAGATAATATGGCATAACTTTGGAAGTTTACGTTGAAATAACGTGGAGTGTATTTGTCAGAGGTCCGTGGCTTTCAGAACTCCAGGCAGCCCTCCCGTGGACCACTTCAACTCATTCCAGACAAGGCCCAAGCAGATATTCTAATGAAGGGCAGCCAAGGCATTCAAAAATCCTCCCTAGCACAGCTGGTATGCAAATAAACATCTGGCTCGAACAGACTCCCCAGTAGGCAATTCCGCTGCTTGCTGCTGGGAGAACTTAGTCCCACATGCATGTCCAACTTTTTTCTCTCAAAAAACATGTCTGCTTTTAACATAGATGTCTTCAAAATTATTTTCCAAGTTAATGACATCAACATGTATCTTGGATTTTTACTTTCTTGTATGTATACAAGAGACATACTGGAGACATAAAGACATGACAGAGTTGAAATGAAGGATAGAGCAGAGTCGATTATGCTTGAAATGAAATGCATAGGGGTGGCAATTGTGATATCAGAGAATGCAAAAGCAAAAATAGTCCAGCTGAAAAGGATAATCATGGAAACTATATTTTGCTAAAAGGTACCACAGACAATGAAATAAAATCAAAGAATTTGCAGGAAGTTTCTTTAATAAAGGTTTTATTTCTCAAAGATCTAAAGAAGCTGTTTTCAGAAGAAGCAATCAAAACTATCTATAGTCATATGAAAAAATGCTCTGAATCACTATTGATTAGAGAAATGTAAATTAACACACCTCTGAGGAACCACCTATCAGAAATGACAAATGCTGGAAAGCATGAGGTAAAAAACAGATACATTAATGAAATGAAGCAGAGAACTCGTCTAACCATTCTGGAAGACAATTTGGAACTATGCCAAAAGGCTTATAAAACTGTGAAAAATTTGACTTTTCTATTCAATACAATTCCAAAGAACTCATGAGGAGAAATGCTATTTACCTTGATGAGAATGAGAATCCCTTACCCCTTTAGATATAAGATCCCAGAAATTAGAATCAATCGGTACTAAGCTAAAGAAAGTGATTAATTTCAGGTAATGATTAATTAGTGATTAATAGAATTATAGTAATTATATTTTTAAGGCTATTAAGCAAATTGAATGTAATGTATTTAGCTGTTTTCTCTGTAACTCCCTATTATCTGTTGTTTCTGAAACAAGTCATCATTTTGCAATAGCTGCACACCCTAGGGGTGTGACTCATTTGTGGAAAAGTAAGCAGAAGGGGAAAGCCAGAAGCATGGAAGGCTGGAAGGCCAGAAGGCCATGCCCTCGGAGTATTCTCTCAGATCTCTGATTAGGTGCTCTAAGAGGAACTATCATTATAGTGTATATCCCTTTACCATAGAAGGGATATGCAACTAACTCTCTAGGGCATGTGGTCCAGAGGACTGGGGGTTGGCCTTGGACCTCTTATGACTATGAGGTCATTGTCAGAAAGTGTATCTCCTACGTCTTATATTAGGGTATATAAGTGATGAGAACTCTCATTAAATTGTCTTAGGTGTCTCTCTCAATAAACCTGTGATTGGCTTGGAGTTTGTCTCTCTGTTTCTTTTAGACTGGCTGAAAATTTTTCATTTCAACCTTCAGAGAGAGAACTGATGAACTCTGAATGTAAATGATATATAATTTCCTTTCTGTATTTTTTTGCAATATGGCTAACATGGAAATATATTTGACATGATCTAACATATATAATTGATGATATAGTTTGCCTTCTCAGGTGATAGAGGAGGAGGGTGGGAGAGAGGGCAGAATCTGGAACTCAAAATTTAAAAAGAAAAGAATGCTAAAAAAATAAATTAAAAAACCCCAAATGGAAACAGCAGAGGAAAAATGGGAGAAGAAACAAGTTAGAGACGAGAGATATACAAAGAGAATTAACAGCCTGGAACAAGAGACACAAAGCCTTATCAGAGAACATAACTTGAAAATCAGAATTGATCAAATTACATGAAATTTCAAAAAATAAAAGTCCAATAGTAAAAATGTAAATTCTCTCATAAGCAAAATAACTGACCTAGAAAAAAGATTGAGGGCAGATAGCTTAATAATCATTAGACTACCTGATGAATATTAGACTACCTATGAACAACAACAAAAAAGTCTAGATATCAAATTTCACGAAATCATTATAGAAAACTGCTTGGATATCTTTGAGATTGAGGGCAAACCAAAAATTAAAAAGAATCCTTGAGAAAAAAAATATACTTTGTTACTTGGTGATCTCATAAACTCCCATAGATTAAACTATCATCTCTATGTTGATGATTTTCAAATCTACTTATTCAGCCCTAACCTCTCTGCTGACCTTCAATCTTGAATCTTTAACTTCCCATCCAAACTGGAATCCAGTAAACATATTAAACTCCAAATGTCCAAAAATGAACTCTTACCTTTGCCTGTAAAACCTGCACTCTTCCTAACTTCTATTACCAAAATTGAGAATGGTAGGAGGATGATGCCATCTCTGAATCCTTTCTCTCTCTCTCTTTCCCTCTCTCTCATTGCTACTGCTCTCCCCTCCCTAATTAATCTATTGAAAGGCTTGTCAATATGCTCTCTAGAATAAAATCCTTTTGCTCTTCCAATACTACTACTACCCTACTACAAACCCTTACCATTTCATGCCTGGACTACAGCAGTAATCAGCTGGTTGATGTCCTTTGCTCAAGTCACTCTTCATTGAAATCCATTTTCTACTCAGTTATCAAAGAGGTCTGCTAAAATGCATGTCTGACCATGTCACTTCTCTCCTCAATAAACTCCAGTGGTCACCTCCAGAATCAAATACAAAAACCTCTGGCATTCGAAGTCCTTCATAATGCCCCTCATTCTTAGCTTTCCAGTTTTCTTATATCTATAAGATAGACAGTGATATTGACTTCCTTGCTGTCCTTTGAACTATAAAATACTCTATCTCCCAATCCCAGATATTTTCTCTGATTTGATAATTTCCCCATAGCAATGAATCCATTGCCTGCAAAATCCTGTTGTTCCCAAAATTGATCTCTTAGTGGATGGGGCACTCAATTTTTGTATATCTTCAACACGCTTAGGGGAAATGAAGAGGGCACCATCAGTTAAAACAAATCCTAAATACTCCACTTTTGGAAGACACCACTGAACCTTTGCCTTTGAGATCTTGTGTCCTCTCTTATATAATCCCAACAGGAGAAGTTTGCTATCTTTTTGGCATGCTTCAGCACTTGGTGAGGCCAAGAGCAAACCGTCCACCAAGTGTATTAAATGGCTCTCCTTAAACTCTTTATTTGCCAAATCTTGTGTCAAATTTTGGGAAAATGAAGTTGGACTTTCTACATAACCTTGAGGCAGATGACACCACATCCTTTCAAGGTGAATGCAAATATGTTTTGGAATCTTCATGGATGAGCATTGAAAAAAAGACAGGACACAAATCTACAACTGTGAAATATTTAGCAGTGCTAGGAATAGAGGAAATAATGGAGGTAAGATTTAGAACAACTGGGAGTCTTTTGATGACATGATTATTAACAGCCTTTAAATCTTGAACAAACAAATAAACAGCTTTTTCATTTTCATCTCATTTCAGTTTTTTAAAAGGCAATATAGGTGTATTATATTCTGATTTGCAAGGGATTTTTATTTTCCATTCAATTAAAGAATTTATCATTGGGGTAGTTTCCTCAATTGCCTCTTTTGATAATGGATAATGATGAATAGAAGGAAGTAGGAGACCTTTTGTTATAATTTGAATCGGAATGGCTGATTATAGTAGAACTGCATTGGAAGAAGATGAAGCCAAAAGAGATTTGGGTATATCTGTTGGTATTTCAAAGGTGGGAGTTTCATCCACCTCTTGATTATCTAGAAAGAGTACCGTGAACAAATTTAGAGATTCTCAGGTAGTTCTAATGTAGTATCATCAGCTTGAGTGCATATTATCGTGGCTCTTAATTTACACAAAAGACCTCTCCCCAATAAATTATTAGGGGAGTTAGGCATTAGAAGGAACAAATGTTCTATCGATAAAGGTCCCACAGACACCATTTGTGGTGAAAGCCTTGGGACTTTCAGAAGTGCTCTTGATACCCCTACAACATTGATAGAACCAATAGAATTACAATTAGAATCAGGCATATTGATCAGCACAGATCTTGATGCCCCAGTATCTAGAAGACAATCGTATAATGTATTTCTTGCCTTTAATGTCACATGTGATTCATTGCTATTTGGGGGAGAATGGACTGGGATGACTGGTGTAATTATATCAGTGTCTGGAAAATCAAATGTTTCAATCTTTGATTCCAGAGTACCTTCTCCCCTCTGAGACCTTCATAAAGGTCCGTGTGCAACGCTCTGAGATTCCTCTCATTGAGAAGGATTTACACTTTGGCCATTGCATGGATGAGCCCCATTTCAGATATATTGTAACATGTCATTTGCCTCGTTTCGATTATTGGATCTATTATTATCATAATTTCTGTAATTTGTTTCTGTTGTTATTTCTATAATAGTTGCTGTTCCTAGAATTGTTTCAAAAGTTTCCATTATTTCTAAAATTATTGAATACTTGAGTTCAGCTTCTGAAATTTAACATCAAGTGTCCCCTTTTTCCACATAAGTAACACACTGGTATTTTGTTTGTAGATTCTCACAAAGGGGCCATAGCTAGCCCATAGTTTGCATCTCTTTTTTCAAGTTTCCCCTTTAATACTTTTATCTCCTTTCTTAATGCCTCTACTAAATTACTATCATCTTCATCTTTCTTTTCATGCATATTATACACATATACTGCCACTCTCCTTAAATCATCAAGGTCCATATTTGGCCAGTTAGGACAGCTGGTTTTTGAAACAGTCCTTGACCATCTTGCAACAATTTTTTCACAAAGTGCCTTCTCAATTGTCTAACATCCCTTTCTTTAGTCAAATCTAGGTCTATATATCTTCCTCCCAATTCTATAAGTCTATCCATGAACTGGGAAGGATTTTTATCCATGTCTTGTCTGAGTTTGTCAAACTTTGTCCAGCTACTCAGTCTGTCAGGACATGCCCTTATGGCTTTGAGTACTGACTCCCTAGCCTGACACAATCTAGTGTAATCTGCATCACTATTAAAATCCCATTTGGGGTCCCTTAGTGGCCAGTAAACTGCTACCCTTCCACAAGCCTCATTAGCAAGTGAGATAACCTTATCTTTCTCCCTTTTCGTTAATAACTCCTCTAACAAATGTTCAAAATCAATCCAGGTTGGATCAAAATTTTGACAAATGCTTTCTAGCTTTTTGATAACTGCTATGGGATCATCCTCAAAAGGAGTGCTCCACTTAAATCCCTCAATATCCTGAGGGGTAAATTGTTTTTAATGTCTTATGGTCAGTTAATTCTTCTTTAGGATTAAAGGTTGGTACTCCTCTTAAGGGGAACAGACATGTATCTTGATTATTTCTTGTTTCTTGGGTTTCTGCTTGAGCTGCCATGGAGTTGGTAGAGGAAATAGGAACAGTAGGAGAGACAGGTTGATTAGAGTGAGAGATAGTTTCAGTAAGTTGAAAAATAATTTGCGCCATTTGAGAGATACAATCTTCAAGGTATGCAACTTGAGTCTTAAATTAAGCTATCTTTCCAATGTTTCTTCTTAGAGAGAACTAGGTAAATTATTTGGTAAATTTGACATATTTGAAGTAATTCTATCAGAAAAAATACTCCCAAAAATGATAAGCCTGAAAAAATCTGAAACTTGGGAAGCTGTGCCACCTCATGAATGTTTTCAGGGAATGGGAGTTGTTTGAAATAGGGTGGAACTTCTTTCTTCACTACGTATGCCATAATTTCTATCACCATATTGAACTTCCTGTAAAAATTTCCAACACTTCTACTTTTTGCCATGTATTCTTGAAAAGTAGGAATAGCAGAGTAAAAAGTGAGGAACAGAAGATTAACAGGTGATCCAAACTCCTAGCTACTCGCCAAGTATTATATGGCTTAAATTAAGGAGTTCAACAAAGTGAGGAGAGCAGTTTTAATAAAAACTTTGTTTAATTTAAAAAAGAAGTACAGATAGAAAAGAGGAAAGAGAGATTGTACCCTATAAATACATCTAAAATTCCTAATACTACATAAAATTTCCTAAAACTACCTCTAACTGTCTTCCGAGGACAGTTTCTTCTGCCAGGCCTATCTAACCTACTCTATCTATAAATATTCACTAACTCTATCTGTAAAATATTAACTAACTCCCTAAAACAATAGACAGCCAAATGTCATCAACTAACTGCCAATAACTTTTTGCCTCTGAGACAGACCTAGTATTCTTTAAAGATCCCAGAGGCAAAAGACCCCAAACTGTCCACGGCTGCTCCCTTTCTCTCCTCACTAACCAACTGCCGCCCTTAACTTCCTGCCAGGGGCCCCACTACTTCTTCTCCTCTGTCCTGGTCTCCCCGGTAAAGGAATCTTCATCTCTGGCTCACTGACTCCCATCAGTTCTGATCTACTTAGAAATCCTGCTCTCTATCCTCTTAAAGAAATGGAGAGATTAAGAAAATCCCTTTAACATCCCCCACCCCCATGTAGGGAATACCCTTTTTCCTCATCTGTGCCTCTTGATTTTTTCAAGTCTCAGCTAAAATCTCACCTTCTAAAAGGAATCTTTTCAGATCTTCCTTAATTCTAATTCCTACCTCTATTGATCATTTTTCATTGCTTCTGCATATAGCTTATTTGTATATAGTTATTTGCATGTTGCCTTCCCCGGTTAAACTGTGAGCAGCATGAGAAGTGGTACTGTCTTTTACCTTTCTTTGTATTTTCAGTGCTTAGTAAAGGGTCTAGCATACAGTAAGCACCAATCAATATTTACTGATCACAGCAGACTGACTAACCACAAGAAGAACCACAATAAGTTAAATTACTCCTCTACTAACAAAAGAGTGAAAGATTCAAAGTACAGAAGGAGACATGTTTTTTTGATGTGGCAAACACATGAATGTTTGTTTACTTATTTGTTCTAAGGACTGAGATTTTCATATTTTTTGCAGGAAGCAGGAGATTTGAGGAAAAGAAGAGCTAACAATAATATTATCTCTCTAAAAAAGAAAGGAGTCACTGACATGTCAGAATATGTATAGAACAAAATGAAATTCAGAAAGAAAAAAGAAAAAGGACAATTTTTAAAACAATGTATTGATTTTATTACATGTATGAACTATCTCTATTAAGATATATTTTAAAAGAAGTTATACATAAGAAATTCAGTTGAACAAATAATAAATCCTCTTTCCATTCCATTTCATATGGAAATTTCTTTTTTGGAGGAGGGTTGGTGGAAAAGTTCGTGAAGTTTGGAATGAAAAGAAAATGATCCCTATATCCATTGTATCTACTTCTTCATCTCTTCTAAAACCTCTGCAATCTGATTTCTGATACTTTAAACTCAACTAAAACTACTCTCTCAAAAGTTATCAATGATGTTTTTAATTACAAAATCTAATGGTCAGTTCTCAATATTTATTTTCCTTGAAATGACTGCAGCATCTGACACTGTTAACCACCCTGTCTTCTAGAACCTCTCCTCTCTGAGTTTTCCAAGACATTTTTCTACTTGATTGTCCTTCTGCTCCTTCTTAGTCTCCTTTGTGGATCATCATCCACATCAGATCCCCTGATTCTGGGTACACCCCAAGGCTCTGTCTTGGACTCTGTTCTCCCTCTATACCATTTTTTTAAACCCTTAGCTTCCATCTTAGAATCAATACAGTATATTAGTTCCAAGTGTCCAATCTAGCACATTTGGAGTTCCTAGGGGTCAGTGACTAGAGCATCCAGAGTCTTGGGACTCTGAGTAGGTGTGTGGCATGCAGCTCTCTGTGGAGGCCTTTCCTTATTAAAGAGTGTTTTTTTTTTCTATTTAATAGTTCTGTGGTTTTTTTCCCAGTTTAACATTTTGGAGGGGGCACCTGGATTCTATGTCAACTGCCTACTGCTCAAGTCACCTGTTAAGGGGACTTACAGACAGCAAAGGTACCTGAAAGGACCCAATTAGGGTCACCTCAGGAAATCACTTAACAGCGTGGGGGATCAAGTGGGTGTTCTCAAAAAAAAAAAAAAGCTAGCCTCCTATATTTGAGAACATGACCCACTCTAATTATGGTGTATTAAGTGGATTTCTGTGGTTGCACAGAGGATCCACATGCCCAGAGTCAAAACTGGGGGCTGTTGTGAACTAGAGCTTCATTAAAGCCACTGTGGAGTGAGTAATTGCAGTTTCTGCAATGCTGGCACAGGGTCCTTGACAGGGCCGCTGTGAAAAGGACCATGTACTTGAGGGATTTTTTAAACTAAAGATCCAAGTATCATTTTTTATAATTTTTATAAGATTTCTTAATAATAACTTGAAGTAAAGGAACTTTGCCTTTATAAAGATGATATTAGAAATTAAATCTTGCTATATTAGTTTAGAGATAAGAAGTAGAGAAGCTGGCTTGAGAAAGAGAGTTTCAAACAGAGCTGAGACGGACTGTCAGTTTCAATCTAACAGTTTTTTTTTCTCTGACAGTTGGTCTCTGGCAGCTGGTCGATTTAGACTCTTTCTGAGGGCCTGGGGGAGGTAACATCTTTGCCTTTTTCTCTCTCTCTCTCACTGTCTGAGCAGAAGAAAAGGAGGGAAAGACCTGAAGGAGCTAAGTGTTGTCCTTTCCCAACTTAGGAAAGACTAGGGACTACCTACTGCTGTTTTCATAGATTCTTTTAACTCTGAGAAAACTAAATTAAGACCTGGTGTTTGGTTTGGACTCACTCTGCTAAATCTCAGAGTCCTAACTTGATTCTTGCTGAGACTCAGCAAGTTATTTTTATAACTTGGAGACAAAGTTAAGAATTATAAGGATAAGAGTATTAGTTTATTTAGAATAGTAAAAATTCAGGTTAGTCAGAACGGGAAGGATCAGTGTAGTCTATGGACACAGTAGAGGTGGTTCTTTGTGGAACCAGGGAGTTTTATTTGGGTGGAGTTAGAATCCCTTAAGAGTTAGAAATTATTTTTTTATCCTTCTACTCTCAATTGTAGTAAAGGGATTTTGCAAAGCTGGATGCATGAGGGGTTGCAGGGCCAACATTATCTGGGTGGGTTAATAGAAACAAATCATTCCATGATTCGCCTTCCAAATTCCTTATCCCTTTTGCTAATAAACTTGTTTTTATATATTTGTTAGTGATCTCTTCTGTTTCCCTTCCCTAAAATCCTCCTATAACAATTTGTCTGAGCCAACTAGGTAAACGTGGGAAAATAATTGAATTTAGATAGGGAAAACCTGTTAGAGAGTAGATAGGCGGTTAAGGTCCAACTGGAAGATTCTATTTTCACTCCTAGTACTTGATAATTTCCAAGGGGGTGGCCACGGAATTCTGGCTCTGGCTGAACTCTGAGGGGTATTTAAACTTTAAAGCTCACTAGCTCATGTGCTAGGCAGCCATTTTGTTTTTGTTTTTTTAATTGAATTTTTTTGTTGTTGTTCTGTTCTTGGGTGTTAAGTAATATAATCAAAGTGGATAATAACATATTCTGTGTCATATAGTAACATCACATACACTATTAATACCATGTCAGGGGACATGGTCAATGTTGTATTGTTATTCCTATGGGAGTGTATACTATATATCCCTTATGTAATTTTCACCCTGTTTGCCCAATGGTTTTATGTACTTTTTAGATATGAGTGGATGAAGTCATTGATGGAAATAACTATAAGATCTATCTTAGCACATGTACCTTTGATTTGTTTCTACTTATTTGTATTATATAAATGTAAATTTGTTTTTTGGTGTTGGCTATAGAGTGAAAGCTATTGTATTATGGATTACTAAGGACTCTGAGATGAAGAAAATGATTATAATTATGAAGGACAAGATTGAGGCAATGGAGACATCCATGAAAGAAAGAATGATTGTTAACAAATGATTTTGAAAATGATTTAAAGGATAATGATGGGAAATTTAAGAATCTGACTACATTACAAAGGGAAGAGTTTGAATGTAGTAACAAAAACCAAGACTCCTTGTTTCCATTAAGGAATATCCCTGTTGTAACTGACGATGAAATATACAAAGTAAAAACACACAAATTTACATGAGAAAATTTTGAATCAATTAAACGTAGAACTCCATCATTTACAGAAGAACCTAACATGATTGTAAGGGAATCTCAAAGGGCTATAGACGTCTCTGACACTGATTATGGTGATTTTTATTTACTGATGAAAGAATTATTGACAAAACAGGAAAGAAACAAATTTATTGATGAGACAAGAAACGATCCATTATTGACTCCATAGTTGGAAACTTTTCAAAATTTGGACATAGTAATAAAGCTGATTATGAATTGATGAAAGAGGACAGAAAGTCAGTAATGGATGTAATGAAGAGGCACACAAAAAGACCAAATGCCTGATCTAAATTTGAGAATATCAAACAAAAAATAAATGAAACATCTATAAACTTTTTTGGAGAGGATTATAGAAGCTGCAGAAATCTTATTAAATCTGGATGTTTTAGAAGAAAGACAATTGCTCATATTGAGAGAATATTTGTCAGAAATGCAATTCTTAAAATCAAATCATTTTTCAGAAATAATTGCCCAGATTGGGAAGAAACGGGACGAGAGGAATTGAGAAGAAAGGCAACATATTTGTGTATTGATAATGAGGATAAATATAAAAGGAACACTGTAATAGAAGATTAAAAAAGAAATTGAGAGAAGCAGGGACAGTGAAATAAAGGAAGTAAAGACTGTGGCAGCTCTAAGATCTGTGCAACCTAGCAACCAATTTAAGCCTAGGGAAAGGAGATCTGGTCCCCAAAGGTGTTTCTTGTGTAATCATATTGGACACTGTCAGGGACTGTAGATACAGAGGTCAATTTTCAAGGCAATTAAATAGAAATGGAGGGTACAGTAGACAGAATAATTGGAATAATAATAATAACTGGAACAATTACCAAAGGAGAAATAATGTCAAAACATGCCAAAATGCTTGCTGTTACCAGATTTAAACACTATGCAGAAGTGGGTTAAATCTGGAGCAAGGCTGAAATACAGTCAAGTAGTTAAGGATGATCAGAACAAAGGGGCATGTTCATTATGAAGGTGTACCCTGAATTCTTCTGTATTTGAGCAATTAAGGGAAAATAGTTTGGAAATAAATGAAATAAATGGAGATAAAGTTAATGAAGTTATAAGTGATTTAATGGAATCAAAGGATTATGTAATTAATGTTAATAATTGTGAGGAAAAAGAATATTGTAATGTAAAATTAGTGTAAAATTCTACTGATTGTGTAAATGGAAAATAGTGAAGAATGTAAATTGAATAAAATATATTGGGATTGTGAATGAGAGTAATGATACCAAGGTAGATACTATAAGGACCTATAAGAGTAGTGAAAAAGCTGATGATGGTGTTAAAGATGTGAAATCCTGAGAATATCATGCAATTCAAGCAGATGTAAATTTGGATGGACAGGAAATGACTGAGCTTTGTACTGATGTCACTGTGTTTGCACCAGTGTTACAAACATTCCAATCACTTAATAGTACAGAACATTATGTGTCTGTAACCATTGGAGATCAGATTTATGATCTTCTGGTTGATACTGGAGACAGTAAATCAGTTTTGCAAAGTCTTCCTAAGAATTGTAGAGCTGTTGGTACAATTGAAGTAATAGGTGCTACTGGTAAACCACAAAGAGTAGCAAAATTACAACCAAAAATGATTACTTTAGGTCCTTTATCTGTGGAGCATGCATTTCTTTGTATGCCAGACTGTCCAATGAATCTTTTAGGAAGAGATTTATTATGTAAATTAAGAGCAACAGTTCAGTGTACTGATACTGGTGATAACTCATTACATCTACCAGAAGAATCTCTGAAAGCTTATCCATTGCTGTTCTTAGATTCATTCAGTAGAGAGGATGACTTAGATTCAATCTATCCTATACCTAAGTATATCCCTGAAGATCTTTGGTCAAAGTCTTCCACAGAAATCAGCTACTCCAGTAAGGATGAGGACTAAGGAAGGACTAGGTTCTTGTGTACCTCAATATCCCTTGACTAAAGAAGCAACTGAGGGTATAAGACCAATCACTGAATCCCTAATCCAACAAGGGATAATACCTTGCTTCTCAGAATTTAATACCCCTATTCTTCCAATCAAAAAGCCAAAGTTAGATCAAAATGACAAAGTGGTATATCGTTTTATACAGGATTTAAGAGCAGTCAATGATTACGTAATCAAGACTCATCCTGTTCTACCAAGTTCAGCTGCTATAATTTCTAACATACTAAGTCAGGCAAGATATTTCACCATGGTAGATTTATGCTCAGCTTTTTTCTCAATTCCAATTCATGAGGATTCCCAAAAGATCTTTGCTTTTACCTGGGAAAAAACCCAGTGGACCTGAACTTGTTTGCCACAGGGATTCGCTGATTTGCTGAGCCAATTTTCATAAATTCTGAATAGAGATCTAAAAACTATAACATTCAAAGAAAGTAAATTGGTGCATTTTGTGGTTGATATTCTTCTTGCATCCTCAAATGCTAAGTTGTATCTAAAAGATAGCAAGATTCTTTTCTTAGAATTATATACACATG
This sequence comes from Monodelphis domestica, assembly GCF_027887165.1. Classification (NCBI taxonomy): domain Eukaryota; kingdom Metazoa; phylum Chordata; class Mammalia; order Didelphimorphia; family Didelphidae; genus Monodelphis; species Monodelphis domestica. The sequence continues at coordinate 5,329,799 of NC_077230.1, forward strand.
GGCATAAAATCTCCAAGGCAAAATTACAGTGGGTTTTGCCTCAAGTTGCAATATCTTGGTTTTGTGTTATCAGAGGGTTCAAAAAGTATCACACAGAAAAAAATAACAGATATCCAGAAACTGAGTGCTCCTAAGACCAAAAGAAACTCAGATCTGTTCTTGGATCAACTAGTTTCTGTAGATGAATTAACAAAATATCTAACAGATTTAACCAGGAATGCAGAACCAAAATCTCTGAAAGTAAAGCCTGAACATCTGCAAGCTTTAAGTAAGCTTAAAGAAGACTTTTTACCTGCTCTAGCTTTGGGTATCCCAGACTATACAAAACCATTCCAATTGTTTTTCAATGAAACTAAAGGTATTGCTTCTGGTGTACTGACACAGACTTTAGGACAAAGTTATCATCCAATTGGATATTCTAGTTCTCAGCTTGATCCAATAGCTGCTGGGACAGTTCCTTGTTTAAGGGGGGTAGCAGCTGCTGCAGTGTTAGTCCAGAAGTCAGAAGATTTAGTTTTGGGATGTCCACTGACTGTATATTGTTCACATTAAATAGAAGCACTAATGAGGAAATTTCATACTCAGGCTTATTCAGATCAACGAATTTCTAAGTATGAAATTATTCTCTTGGGTAGTGAGAATATCCAGTTGAGGAGGTGGACTGTATTAAATCTAGCTACGCTTCTTCCTGATTTGCCAAAGAATGGTGAACCAACATGAGTGTGTAGAAGTAGTAGATCTAGTGGATATGCCTAGGATGGATTTGAAAGACACTTCTATTGAAAATCCAGACTTGGTATTATTCACAGATGATCCTTCATACTTGTGTGATGGAATTAGATGTACAGGTGTTGCAGTGGTCACAGAATTTGAGACACTGTGGTATGGCTCATTACCTAGTAACTTTAGTGCTCAAGGGGCAGAGTTGGACTTCTAGCTGATGGTAAAAGTGAAAATATTTTTACACTCTTATTATGCATTTTCTGTATGCCATGCAACAGGGTAGATTTGGAAACAACAAGGTTTTATTACTGCATTGGGTAAACCAATTGCACATGCAGAAATAATAACTGAGTTGTTGGATGCTAACCAAAAACCTAAACAGCTAGGCGTGATCCATTGTAGAAGTCGTACTTGTGGCAGAGATTCAGGCTCTAAAGGAAATCATAGAACCGATATCACTGCAAAATTTGCAGCCAGGAATGTTCCAGTGCATGTAATGAATTTGTCAACTATTGAATCTGATGATTTAGAAAGAGCTTATGTAGATTCAGAAATTCAGAAGTGGAAGGAGAAATTTGGAGCAAGGAAAGAACATGGAATATGGGTTGCAGACTCTGGAAAAACTGCTGTTTTATATGTAAGATTTATATACCTGTTTGTGTCAAGCTATTCACACAAAAGGTCATTTTGGCACTCAAGATGTAGTAGACTCTGTAAAAAGGCAATGGATAGCACCAGAAATAAGTACTGTTGCTAATAAGATCTGTACGAGTTGTTCTGTTTGCCAAAAATTCAACCAAGATGCATTCAGAAAGACAGGTTTGGGTTTTAGCATATTGTCCATCTGAGAGTTTGCGAATTGATTACATCATCATACCAAAAGCTGGGAAATACAAATTTTGTCTGGTAATTGTGGACAGGTTAACAAAATGGCCTGAAGCATTTCCATCTAATACTAATATATGGTTAGCTTTGTGATGAAAGTATTGCTTAAGGAAATTATTCCTAGGTTTGGTGTATCACTTACCATAGATTCTGAAAATGGATCTCATTTCACTCAAGATATGCTGAAAAGAGTCCTTGAGAATCTAGGAATAACACCTAAATATCATGTTCCTTATCACCCACAAAATTCAGGTGAAGTAGAGCATGTGAATAGGGAACTCAAGACTATGGTGGGGAAATCTGTGCTGAAACTCATCTAAAATGGCCAGATATTCTTCCCATAGCTTTGTTTTACCTATGTACAAGAGCAAGAGAAGATTTACATATATCATCTTATGAAATGCTCTTTGGACAATGTCCATTGCAGGAAAAAACATGTAAGAGTTTATACATCTCTTGTAAGAGGAGATTCTCAACTTCTTTCATCTTTAAATATATTACAACAATGGCTTAGAGAACTGCATGATATGTGAGTATTGATTCAATCTGGTTCATTGGATTATTCTCTTCATAATTTTCAACCGGGGGGCAGCTAGGTAGCTCAGTGGATTGAGAGCCAGGCCCAGAGATGGGAGGTCCTGGGTTCAAATCTGACCTCAGACACTTCCTAGCTATGTTGGGCAAGTCACTTAACCCCCATTGCTGAGCCCTTACCACTCTTCTGCCTTGGAGCCAATATACAGTATTGATTTCAAGATGGAATGTAAGGGTTTTAAAAATTAATAATAATTATTTTCAACCAGGTGATATAATATGGTACGTGTGAAAAATTTTGCTAAAACATTAGTAACACAAGAAAGTTGGGTAGGTCTTTATACAATTGTGTTAGTTTCTCCATTTTCAGTAAAAATATTAGGAAGAGATTCATGGTATCATTGTTCACACATTCAATTACTTATGGAAATAATAATTGAAGTGTACACATTTTTGAAGAAGAAAATGAAGATGAATAAATTGTGGAAAGCTGAGATTCATCAGTCAAATAGAGTCTGCAGTCAAAAAGTTCAGTAAGGAGAGGACCATTCCAGTGGAAGAGGACATTCAATTGGAAAAGGGCATTGCAGATGAAGAGGATTCATATAATTGATGGACATTGTAAAAGACTGAAAGACTTATAAATATTAAGATAAAGACTTTGTAGGAAATTTTCAATAAAGAGGATCAAGTGATTAATGGACTAATGGGTTTAAGGAATTTAGCATAATGTAATATAAAACAGCATAACATATTTACACAAGTATACGCTAATACATTTTATTATGAATTTTGGAGAGGAAGAATTCTTCAAATAAGTAGAGAAGAGAAGAAATAATCTGAAGTTTTGGTAAGTATATTGCATGCAACGGTAACAACACTAACACAACAGTAACCCTGACACAACACTAACAGAACAGCATAGCATAGCATGAATAACAACATAACAAACACATATACACAAAAACATAAACATGGTTAGGTGACATTAAGTCACTAGTTGAATAAGTGAAACAATATGTAGCTAGGACATTAGCAATGTTACAGTTGGTTATAAAGTAGTTAGTTAATAACAAAATTAGTTAGCTACTTAGTTTAGTATAGGAATATAGCTAGACAGGAGAACTTATTGAGATAGGGCTTTAGTTAGATAGGAGTAGAGTTTAAGATTGCTAAAGTAAGGTTAAGATTGATAAGGTAAGATACTGAACTACGCTACAAAACACATTGCAGCATACATAACAACATACAATAAATAGTACATATGACATAATAGTACACATCATGCAAAACTGAAAATACACATGTAAATAATGTGTAAAATAGGATTGAAAAATTAATTGTATTATGATGCATGTATGTGTATATATGTAACATGTAGTGTATAGCATGTATGTATATATTGCATGTATGCATTATATGTATATGTGTAAATTATGTAAATAGATCACTTATGGTTAATTTTATGTTTTGTTATATGTATTGCATAAGTGAATTTGATGGTTTGATTTTTTGCAAAACTTATGCAATGTTGTGTTCATTGTATGTTGCAAAATTTTTCTCTAAGTTTGATGTTTATGCATTGCAATAGTAGTAGAATCTTCTGTATTAGTTAATAAGAAGAGTATTTTAGGATTTTAATGTTTTGCATGTATTTGTATTTGCATTTTGATGCTATTTGCTTATTTTGCTTTCGCATGTTTGATCTGTATTTTGAACTTTGTACTTGTTCATTGTATACTTTCCCCTTTTACCTTTCCTTGATGAAATCCCTAGAATAGGGCAGTATTAGATAGGATAAGAGAGTTAAGTCTAGGTTGTTTATAATTTTGGGTAGAAATTTTAGGTTAAGAAATTATAAAGGATAGACTCTAAATGAACACTCTAATGCAAATACTATCAACAAAGCAATGGGTTCAAATCAAGAAAACATCTAATGCCCAGTGGACTTACGCGTCGGCTATGGGGGGTGGGGGGGGGAGGAAAAGAAAATGATCTATGTCTTTAACGAATAATGCTTGGAAATGATCAAATAAAATATATTTAAAAAAAAAAAAAGAAATTATAAGTAGGTTAAGTGCACAAATGCCAAAATAGTGTTTTCAACACAATTTCGGCTTTGGGCAAAGGGGGTACGGTGGTAAAGGGATTTTGCAAGGCTGGATGCATGAGGGGTTGCAGGGCCAACATTCCTCTTAGAACTCTCCCAGGAGCAGAGACTGGACACAGAGGCTGTTACTGGGAAAAACAGGTGATGTGAGTTTTGGCTGGACTCCACTGAAGGGAGAAGTGGCATCTCTCCTGCTCTCTAGATAGACCAGAGGAATACCAGTCTAGGTTTCGGCAGTGGACCCAGAAACTGAATAGTTACTTTCCTTTGGCTGTCTGGATATTCCTGCCTTCTTCCAGCTGCTGAAAACTATATAAAAAAATGGATTTCTACTGGAGTTTGCTGACATTCCTCTGGACTGCTGGCTGGACCAAAGGAGGGCACTTGTGAGAATTTCTTTGGGCCTGGTTGTCTTTGCCCCTACAAACCCCTCTCTAACCCTAATTAATCGTTTTATTAGTTTATTTAGTGAGGTTAAGTTTACTAAGAATCAATATCTGGGTGGGTTAATAGAAATAAGTCATTCCTTGGTTCCCCTTCCAAATTCCTTATCCCTTTAGCTAATGAACTTGTTTTTATATATTTGTTAGCGATCCCTTGTTTCCCTTCCCTAAAACCTTCCTATAACACAATAAATAGTTTATTTTTATATAACAAGAGTCTCTTTAGTGTTCTTGTGTCTGGCCCTGAAGAGAAGCTCACTTAGGAGCTTCACTTCACTGATATAAACTGAAGATACTCTGTGAGCACAGCAAGCAGAGTAGCTAAATCAGTTTGTAAATAAATTCATTGCTTCATGAGTTTTACAATTCACTATGTATGTTTACGTCTTGGAGGAGCTGGGGCTTGGGACCTCAGACTGTTTCTGGTAAGACAGCTCTTGGATCTTCTCTTTGGACTACCCGTGGGTGAGTGAAAAGGGCTGACTCCTTTCCTGGCTCCCGAAGGGAATAACTTGCAAAGAAGAGGCCCCCTGTCCTGGAGGAGGCCTTGTGGCTGGAACCCTTGCTTTATTCACCACCAGCCCCTCTGAACAGGCCAGAGTAATTATCTAGTGTCTTCTATCTATCTCTGCCAACATCTCTTACCTATATCTCATTCTTTCCCCTCACATCTCTCATCACCTCTAGCCGGGACCTTTTGCAATAACCATCTAGTCACCCAGTCTACAATATTCAAATCCATTCTCCACAGGAGCTCCCTAAGGAGTTTTCCTAAATATAAGTCTAAACACAAACCTAACGTTTTCAATGAATTCCAATGGCTCCTTACTGCCACCAGAATAAAATATAAACTCTTACTGATATTTAAAGCTCTTCACAAACTAGCCCGAACTTAATTTTCTAGACTTATTAGACATTACACCTCTCCAGACACATGGCAGTCCAGGAAAACTGGACTTCCTCAAACACAACAATCTGTCCCACCTCCCTGCCAGGAATGTACTCCTACCTAGTATTCTTTTATTTTTTTAACCCCTCACCTTCTGTCTTGGAGTCAATACTGTGTATTGGCTCCAAGGCAGAAGAGTGGTAAGGGCGAGGCAATGGGGGTCAAGGGACTTGCCCAGGGTCACCCAGCTGCGAAGTGTCTGAGGCCAGATTTGAACCTAGGACTTCCCGTCTCTACGCCTGGCTCTCCATCCACTGAGTTACCCAGCTGCCCCCTTACCTATTATACCTGGTTTCCTTTAAGATTGAGATCAATAGGGGCTTTCCATGACCCTAGAAATGAAAGTGCTTCTCCTCCTCCCTCTTCAAGGTTATCTTGCATCTATTTGGTATAAGTTTTTATATATATATAATACATACTTATATATAAAAAGATTTCTCTCATAACTAGAATGGAAGTTCCCTATGGGCAGTATGAAAGAGGAAAATGTCCAAAATGAATGGAAATGACTGGATTTGAAAAGTTTTCTCAGAAAAAGGTGAGATGGAATCCTGCTGCCATGGGGGGATGGGATGGACCCTTTCGGCCAAGTTATAGCTGGAGCAGTTGAGAACTGCTGGGTTCTTTTTCTCCCCCGATGAGAAGATAACCTATGTCCATTAATCCTTTACTGAGAAACAGAAGACCCAATTCATTCATCGTCATCGGTGATATAATTAGGACCGATACTTTTCCCTTAGGGGAAGGTGAGAGCCTATCCTGAAGATTTAGACCAACCACATCTTTGAGACAAGAAATACCAACATCTGGAGCTCACCAAGACATTAAATACAGTCCGGTACTTAAACCCAGACTCCTGATTCAACCCCTAAACCCACCTGTAGAGGGGAAATAGTCAGGGACTTTGTTTCCTCTACCCTCCTTATATCTCAACTCTTTTACCCAATAAATAGATATTTTTGGTTCTACTGGAGACTTAATCATCTTCAATATGCTAGGGGAGGAATTACAAAATACATCAATAAGAAGAAAGAGACTGAAGAGGATATTTTCACTTACCCTTCCGCTCTAGTCAGACCTGACTCCATAGTAAAACAGCTCTGCCTGGGGAAGAGGAAGAAGTGGTGCCACCTTGTATCTGTTCCTTCTTTCCCAAGCAACTGGCAACACCTTGGTTCCTTCTTGATTCCCCCAACTAGTACAGTAGGGATTGTTTGTCTCTATGACTCCTAACACAGGGCCTTTTATAATTGGCATTTAATAAATGCTTACTGATCATCTGACAAGTATATTTAGGTGTCATTCATGCTACCAACAAAAGTTTAAAATATGCCAAGAAGCAAATATTATTCCTACCTTTATACAAGCAGCACAGTTCTGATATTCAAATTCTTCTACTAAATTGCAGTCTTCCAGCACAACTTTGGTTATATGGTACTTATCTATTTAGAGATTTAAAAAAAATTGTAAAAAAAAATATTGTGAAGATACAACAAAATTAACAAAGGAAGCCTAATTACCGAAATCAAAATGGGGGAAAATGAGTCTGCATATTCTTATTTTAGTTTGAATTGACATGGTAAATTTTAAACTGCACGAAATCACTCTTCAGAACATGAAATAACAGTATCGTGATGAACTAAAAAAAGCCTCTAGGTAGGATTTCTCCTATGAAATGAAACTTTAAAAGCAGACTATTGATAACACAATTCTTGGTTGAAATTTAATAGAATAGAAATGTGTTAGCTAAAAAAGCGCCCCCAAACAGAAGTCTCCATTAAGTCATCAGTCTGTTTCTTCACTCAGCTTAACATTGTCAGAGCCTAACGCGCCTTTCTTCGTCTTCATGTCCTTAGCCATGGCTCCACAGACTGAACGTACGACAAAAACAAAGCTACTAGTTGGAAGAGCCCTACCTAGAATGCAAAGTACTTCATGACACAGGCGTAATTCCGTACCCTAACATTAAACAGGCTCCAGAGAGGTGCCCACATTGTGCAAAGAGCAAACTGCTACTATGAGTCTAATCTGGACACATGGTAGTGGGAGCCGTATCAGTTATCAATTCAGTACACCTAGACTAAGAAGCCTGGCAAGTCCTTGTTGGACAGGCGACTTTTCCCTTGAGAAGGCAATCCAAGCATCTTTAAGACTAAGGAGCAAACCAGTTCCGTGATTACTGTGATAAGGGCCCCAAATTCAGCTGATTCCCATGTGAGGCTCCTCGACCTTTGCGGTGCTCTTATGGCAGTATATATCAATATACTTTTTGGAGGGGTTCGTCACGACAAAACGTGGAGGTGAGGAGTGACTCCCCCCAAACACTGCTATGTTTTACTGAAAATTCTTTTACTATCGTGCACTTCCTTTTGTGAAATGTGACAGTGCACAGAGTGCCAGGCCTGGAGTCGAGAGGACGCCTCTGAGTTCAAACAGGGCCGCCAACCCTTAGGAGCTGCGCGATCCTGGGCAAAAACGCCGTTTGCCTCAGTTTGGGGGCTCGAGGCACAGAGAACCAGGCCTGGAGAGGAGAAGTCCCAGATTCAAGGCGGGCCTCGGACACTTCACAGGCATGTGACTCTGCGCAAGTCACTTCAATTCAACGGCCAAGGACAGCGAACTGAGTGCCCAAACGGCACCCTCACACGACATGTAACCAGCCCTTTACCCCAGGCGGGGAGGGGAGGTCTGCCCTGCTGGGCAGAGGGGCAGGCCATGGGCTCAGTGGAGAGCGGGAGGAGAGCAGCCATAGGGTGGCCAACAGGGGCTCCCTTACCAACCTTCTGCCTTGGGCCAAGTCTAATCCTAAATGTTTTTTAAAAAGCCTGAAGACTTTGGGGGCACCAGAAAGCCCTGGAGATAGGCAAGAGTCCAATTTTACCTCACGCACTTGCTAGCTACGCGACTGGGCAAGTCACTTGACCTCCACTGCGCCCTGATGGCTCTTCTGACTTGGAACCAAGACGCCGTATTGATTCTAAGACTGGAAATGAGGCTTTAATTTTGTGTGAGGTATAATAGAAATGTCTCATTTCCTTCCAGAGCTAAGCCTGAAGCTCTGCATAGGCCGGAGGTAAATCCTCATCCAGGCCATGCGGGGCAGGGCTGGTCTGAAGTGACTGTGACTCAAGTGGGAAAAGGCAATAAAGGAGGCCTGGGTGGGCCGGTGGCCTCATTCAGAAAGGGGGTTCCTGCTGCCCCGAACTTCTGGACACAGAGATAGGCAGCGGCTTCCACTGATTGGCAGAGTGGGGTCTTAGGGATGGTATAGAGAATAAAAGGGCTGTGTCATCAGGTGTGAGTGTCAAACCCCTCCCCCTTTATGATTCTAGCAGTATTAGCCTTTAGGATGACTTAATAGCAATCCTTAGGCTGGAGTTAACAGTCAAATAGCACAGTTTGCTTTATGAGAATTATAGACATTAGCTAAGAGAAAATACAGTGTAGGGTAGTAGCAGGAATTTTTACCTTACGTCTACAGCCCACCAAGCCCCTCTCCGTGGATGCAGGACTGTCCGACAGGAGGTGGAGAGTGGCTCTTGGGTGCAAATATCAGCCGCCCAGCTGCTAACTGCTAATGCCACACGGACAGGGGCACGGTACCCCAGAAACCCAGGCGAGCTATTATTACCAGGGAAGCTCCCTCCCCTGCATCCTCTGGACGGAACCTCAGAACACCCCATGACACCCCCCCCCCCCAGGGTCCGGAGATGTTTATCCTCTTTGATTGTCCTCTAGATTCAAGATGGACAAAGAGATGACTCTTTATGCCTCCAGGCAGACCCCAGTCAGATGACCACCCACCCCACCCAATGCCTGAGGCTCTAACACACTCCTTTGTAAAAAGTATAGAATCCCCAGAACAGATGTCCTCTGGGGGGCAGCCTCTCCATCCATGCTGTCCTCCCAGGAGCTGCTCCCCCTCTTGGGGTCCCACCTGGCTATCCTCCTGGCCATTCTCAACACTACTTTCTAAATTAATCAATTTCTCTTTTTGTTTTTAAGCTAAGTTTTGGAGTCTTGCCTCCTTGCAAAAGGTCCCCTTCCCGAACCCCAGGGGTACACATCTGCACCCCCATAACAACATCATACTCGTCAGCAAAAACACCAAGACCCTGACTGATGATTGCAGAGGCCTGGGAAAGGCCAGCTACAATAGCAGAGAAGTTACCACGCAGAGTAATTTTTGTGAAGCTTTCTAGCTTATTGGGCACTTGTATCATTCATTAAGAGCTGCCCCAGTGGAAGGCTTGGCACCCATTCTGTTTTAATTTTGATTGTATTTTCTGTTACTCTGTCATCAGATTTCTTGGCCTAAAGAAGGCTCAGGCTCCTAAGGCTCCAGGCCCTGGCTTTGGTCTCAACCAGAGCCCGGCTTTCTTGCGAGACTGGCCACTTCTCAATGAACCTACCATTTAGCTTTGTCAAGGTGGAATCTAGAAGCCCCCACTCTTGTAGCCTAGTAAGATTCAGTGACTCCCACTCTAGTTATTTTAAAGGTGAAAGTCCCAAGTAGGACCTCGTCACATCTCTCCCTGAGGGGAAAGTTCAACTTCCAGTTTCTCAGACTAACAAAAGACTAACTTAAAGAAATTTAGGCCAGGAGGGCTAACCCCATCAGGTGTTAAATTTCTCTTTTGTCCCAATGGTTTCTTCCCTTAGGCCAAAGTCCTTTACGGAGGTAGCCCAGTCCTTGGCTGGATCTTTCCCTTTTGTGTCCATAGTAAAGCATTAGCCCCTCACTGTTATTCCTGTCGGGGACTCCTCATTTTTCTTAGTTACCATTGTAAAGCCAATCAATTATCACTCCCATCCTAGGTCGCCAAATTCTAGAAAGGTATTTAAGTTTCCCACTTTAATGGCTCTTTGCAGTTTTCTATCCAAGTGGTGAGACTCCCAGGGGTCGGGAGGGGACCAAGGACTCCAATGCACACACCCCTTCTCCTTAATAAAAAGTGGCTTTTCTATTTTAATAGTTCCGTGTTTTTTCCAGCTTAACAGCCTGGAGACTAAAATGGGTGGGATAAATTTTCGCCACACAGGGCTAACATCCTCTTCCTATTGCTAACATCTATTACCACAAGGAAAATAAAAATATACTGTCTATAGATATCCATTGAGGTCAGGCAAATACAGTATAAAGAAAGGGAGTAGGAGTGAGAATGAGAACTGGGAACCTAACTCAACGATAAGAAATTGGGGGGCTTACTCTATTTTTTAGCCTTGAGGAAATTTCTTTCACAAGATTATCATAGAGTGACCACATTTCACTACCAATGAATATGGATACTGTAGAAGTATAGATAACCAGAGGAGTGACTAGAAAAACGGCATAATGTGATTAGTCGATGCCTTTCAGTTACAGAATTCCATCGTTTTGGAGATCTCATGCAAGACCGGCTTTTACAAAATCATCTAATTATGTTAGAGGCCCCCGACAAACACCAGGATTGCTATTTCTCCACTTTTGTTGTTTTTAGTGATTTTTCGGTCAGGTTGGACTCTCTGTGACCCCATTTGGGTTTTGATTTTTTTAGCAGAGATACTGGAATGGTTTGCCATTTTCTGGAGTTCATTTTATAGATGAAGAAAGTAGGCGAAGAGAGTAGAGTGATTGCAGGGACACTGCTAACTAAAGTCAGCTTTTGAAGACGAGCCTTCCTGGCTCCAGGCCACAGTTTCACCTAGCTGTCCCTCTCCATTTTACATAAAAGTAAGAATGAGCATTCATGGGGCATCCACATAGCCCAGGACTAGGCCAAACACTTTACAATGACTACCTTATTTTATCTTGAGATTAGTCATCCCACTTAAACTGATACAAAGGAAGTTTGGGACTAGATTATCTGGGAGGGGCTGAGGGAGGGCTGGATCAGTCCAGTCATTTGGGCTTGACCTCTGGGGAGAAGCTACTGATAGAAGAGGAGAGACTTCTAAGACAAAAAGGGTACTGGAGATTCCATTCTTCAGATCTGATCAGACCAGTCTGGGTCACCTGCCCCAGGCCAGTTCCCAAACAAGCTCAAAGGACTAGACCCCAAATACTTTGTATGACTGGAGAAGGGTGGGGTAATCTAGTCTGGAAGGGAGCCTGGAAGAGACATGGTTGGGGATGGGGAGATCTTAATAATGAATAACTTGAGAATAACATTAATTCCTCGCTCCACACACCGATGGGTGAACACTCCCACTTGTAAGCACGCGCACACACATGCTCACAACCAAAACCCCCCAAACTCAAACATAAAACAATGACTGGCAGCCACTCTGAGGTTAAAGAGCTCATCAGAGACCACACGTTCCACAAGGATCCAAGGATGGTGTGACACCTGCAACACACCTGTCCCAGGGGACTTAGAATTGCCCCTGGGTCTTTAGCCACCTCCCCCTCCAATGAAAGAATCCAGGAGTTCATTTGCCCAAAGCTAGTGTGCTGAGTTGGCTCAGGTTCACTTGTGGTATTCAGGGATCAATTCCCAGGCGGCTGGGCTGGAGACTGAATCTCCGTGGGATTTCTACCTATGGCAACCTGAATAAAATATGACCACTAAAGTGGGTGAAGTTTTTGGAAGCCTGAGGAGTCTTCCAGTTTACTGTGGCAATCTAAGTGTGGAATCGCTGGGACCGGCCATGCTGCCTAGCTTAATCTTTTAATATTGGTGAGGCTTGCATGCTTTGTGCAACCCGCCCAATAGAGCAGCCTTTCCTTTCTCTCTTCCCCTTAAGGTGAGCAGACTGTTGGCATTCACCTCTCACAGGGGGCTCGGTACTCAGTCTCAGCCCAGTCCACCTTAGACCTGGACCCTGGAGATTTGGTCCTCCTGGCCAACCCCTCGGCTGCAAAGCTGAAGGGAACTGACAAGGGAGTACAGCTATTCCATTTAAAAAGGACCCAACCCAAGAGTTACTAGTCCAGTCCACTAGTGATTCAACGCTCCATCTGATCTGGAAAAATAAGCAGATGACAGCGGTGAGGCCACTTTCCCAAGGCCCCAGATGGGGACTGAGTATTTGGTGGTCCCTGCTCCGTCTCTGTCCATTGAGCCTCCCTCAGCACAGGTCCCTCGGCCAGGGAGAGAGCTTGATCTGGCTGTTTTCCATTGTGGATGACTTCCTCCCCGAGAAGATTCTCTCAGTATCCAATTATAGGCAGGTTCTCTTTTTAAGATTGGCCAATGCTTCAGCCTGAGAACTAGGAGAACTCAGACGTGAAAGAGCTAACTAGAGTGGGAGAGTTTCAAATCAACTTTATGTTTATTATGAGTGCCAATTCAACTTAACATCCGCTCATCTGGAGATTTGCAGCAATTGTTCAGAGTGCTTTTCTAAGCTGGAGGGGAATCATGTATTCCCGACTTATGTGGAATGTCAGAACGTAATTATCTTCTTAATCTTAATTTAAAAAAATAAACAACAACCTTTATTTGGAATAAATCTCAGAACAAAGAAAATAGCCAACTTTGAATCAGAGGATGAAGGAAATGACTTTTAGGTGATTCTCTCCAAACTAGGTGGCTTGTAAATCCTTAGCACTCTCACCTGAAGCAGGGAATAGCCCGCCTGCTCGCTCCAAAGGTGGCCTAGGCATCTCAGATCAGAAACAGCCCCTTCCTGACCTGCGCGCTAAGGGCTCCCTCTCAACTCCTGGAGGCTATAAGACTCAATAGCTTACAACAAGGTCCAACAGGAAAGGTTAGGGGACTGCTAACAATTACAGTAATATTCATGGAACTTCCCATCCAAGGCTTCCTCTGGGCAGGAGACAGGCTAGGAAAGTGAGAGGACATGCGATTCCAGAACAAGGGTCCACGCAGACACAATTCAGTATGAGCAGCATAAAATAGCATCACCCTCTAAGTCTTTGAATGGGGGCCACTTCAGAGCAGGGCTCTTCATCCACACCACAGACAAGGCTGGTAACCTGGCCCAGACAGCAAACCCACTAAGTTCCAGGGCAAGAAAGAGAGTCACTGGTAGTTTCTGAGAAAGAAAAGACCACACACGACCCCAGGAGTGGGAGAAGAGACTGCTGAAGATGATGATGATGCCAGATGTGAGACAGTGGCCAGAGGCCCTGCTGTTTATAGAACCTCAGTAGGCAGAGAGGCCAGAAAGGAGGGACAGAGTCTTTTCTGAACTGGTCAGGATACCAAGACAGTGAGCTAGTCATTCCTTCTCAAAACAAAAAAAGGCAAAAATCCAAAAAGTCTGAGTGGAGAAACACTAATGACCACCAAGAAGCTTCTGGAGAAATCCTGGTGAGGCCCAGCAAGGAGATGACCCAGAAGAATCCAGTGAAGCACAGACAGGAGGATGTGGTCCAAATGAAGGCCTAGAGGCTTGGAAGGGGGAGAGTGGGGTTCCTAGAAAAGGTTTAGGAATAGAACGAGGACTAATAGGTACACCTGCTTATATGATCTTGCAAGGCTTGAACCCAACAGCCCTGGTTGTGCTCAGCCTTAGGAAGGTGGAAGCAACAGATCTCTCAAACCAGCCCATGAAAGGCATGCTCCACATTCTCCTGAATCTTCATGAACATCTCCTCCAAGGACACCCTGGAGATCTTGACTACTTCCTAGCCGGTTCCCAGGCCCATAGACAGTTGGCCTTGGTCTTGTTGGCCACCAAGATGAGGGGAATGCAGTTGTTTCTATCCTTCACAGCTCGTCCCAGAAGATCTTCACATGCACAAAAGACTTGACGTCATCCTTGGTGTAGATACAGAGGAAATCCTCCTTCTAGCCCATGAAGTCTAGGCAGCAGGACTGATACTCCTTATTGTATACGGTATCTAGGATATCTAGCTGGCAGGACTTGCCATCCAACCCCAAGTGGATTCCGTAAGAGTTTTCAGTGGTGGGATTGTAGTCTGGCACAGAGCAGTTCTTCACCAATTGGATAGGAGGCACTCTTGCCCACTTTACAGCTGCCCATCACCACCCATCTGTACAGCGTCTTGGCTCTGTACCTGGATGATTACCTTTTCTGACTTACAGATGGAGTTGAGCAAGATGGCTCACCAGCAGCCATTTTTTCAGTGACGTATGAGGCAAGATCTTCTGTTGAGTGAGGCAAAGGGAGAAAGAATGCTGTGGGGAGCCTGAAGAGATAAAAATGTTTGGAATAGCTGATAGTAAAATAGCAAACTGATAAGAGGGATGTAAAAGAAAGGCCCATACATTCCAGTTAATTCAAACAGTTTCTAGATTTCCACTAGCACCATTCAGGATCATGTGAATAGGAACGAAGGAGATGGATAGTGGGAGTAATCCAAAATTGGAATTGGGTAAGAAATGAATGGTAACAAGACAAGGGGTTAAAGGATTTGAGTGTAAATCACAAAAGGAATCAGAAAAGGATAAAGACAGACAAGGGAAGAAAACATATAACCAGTGCAGGGATCAGCTGGGAAATAGAGGTAAATATAAATAAATAAAAAAATAGAGGGTCATGGTGAGGATAAAGATCAGGGTTAAGAGCTGAGGATCTAGAAGCAGCATTGGGAAACAAGGAAAATTCTAAATTCTCCAACTCAACCAATGAATCAAAGAGTATGAGTAGAAAGGCAACCAGTACTAAAAAGAGTGGTGGCCAGGAATGCAGTGTTGTCAGAAGAGAGCCAGATCTCAGTGAGTGTCAGAAGATGGAGGAAATGGAAAAGAAAAGGTTTAATATGAAAGCAAGTTTGTTCATTTAGCAGGGATTCCAGAGTATAATAGGAAAAATTTGGAGAAGAGCACTAAGTTTAAAGTTGAGGGAAGTAAGAATAAGAAGAGAATGTGCAGCCAGAAATGGGGAAGGAAGTTCATACACTGGTAGCCTAGGATTCAAAACCCCTGGGACAGAGAGTATGTTATTAAATTAACCATTAAAGAATAAGTCTAGGAAAAATATCTACAGTGAAGACGACAGGTGACTGTTCAAGAAAGGGTCTCCCTCAAGTTAACTTCATAGCAAGTGGTAATGCTTTGATCTGTTGAAGTCTAAGAGGCCCATCTCACAGCCGGCAGGAACTGATGATGTATGACCTGGGGTAGTTTGGAGAGAAGGCTAGAGGCAGCAGGGAAGCAAGTCATGTCTAGAGATGGGCTCTCAAGCAATGAAGGGAGCCCTGGGGTAAAGATTGCTTGAAAGGTGCTCTGGGAAGGCCATGGAAGGAAAACAGAATCCAAAGGGGTGTGGCCAGACATCAAGCAACTAAGGCAAGCTATACATAATCTCATCCTATCAGAAAAAGGTATTTTACACAGTAGATTATGACTGCCTCCGGGCCAAATGGAAATCCTTTGGGTCCCGGAAGGAATGAAAGTCATTTCTCCCATACCTACTGGGAGATCAGAATACTTTTCAACAACAATTCTCCTTATCCAGTGTGGTGTGACAAAAAGAAGATGGCACTTGGGGGTTTACAGAGAGAGGACACTGAACAATCACCATGGCTGTTCCTATCCTCATCAATGTGGTAGATAGGCCCCAAGTAAGTATGTGCAGCTAATGGCCTGGCTAATTCCTCTTTATACTGTGGTGGAAAACAGTTAGGACCACAACACCTTCACCTGGAAAACAATTCAGTATCTCATCACTACCTTTCCTCAGTTGCCTGAAATCACTCCTTGCTATTGCCCTATTCTGAGGAGCGGAAGCCCGAAGGAGGTTCTGTTAATTGAGGGCACTGATGTTTACCAATAAACCAATGACAAAATACTCAGCATACTAGATGAGGCAGGAGTAAGAGGCCCTTGGTGCTGTGAGCCACCATTCTTTCATGTGCAAAAAATGCAGAGGCCACCCGAGCTGGAGTTTGGGGAATGGCTGACAAGAACCCAGATGATTCCAAATGCCTAACAAGCTGCATCCCAGCCCTAATACTTAATAACCTCACTTGTTCTCCTAGGCCACAGGGATTTGACTCCTGAAGAGTATCAATCTATAATTTGATTTTATATAATTTGTCAATCTGTAACTAATCGACCGTAGTACATTATCAATCCAGGAAGAGGAAAATTTCTGAAAGATGGGGTTCCTGACAAATATTCCCCACAGGCTGAGCTGCAGGTTGCATGGCTAAGAAAATAAGATCATCTTAGGAACACTGATTCCTGGGTAGTGGCCCTGGCAGGGGATATGAAGCCAAGAAGGAACAGGACAGGACGATCAGAGGATCAGGGCTCATGGAGGAATTCTGCTAATGCATCTCCTTGCACATAGCACCTACCAAACAGGTCGATGGTCTTGCCAGAATGGCAAAAATTGGGCTTCCAATCAGAACATTAAGACAATGTTGTCATATTGCAGTGGGCCCAGGACTCTCTTAAAGATGAGATAGTTAATTATGCCCAGCACTACTTATTGAACCAATCAAAACAATTACCTCCAAAAGCTCAATACAGCATGATCTCATCTGATCCCCAACCTGTCTCCAACTGGCAATGTGACGATATGAACGCTTTCCCTCACTTAAAGGCAATAGATTTGCCCTTATTGCAACTGATACCTAAGGATGTGGCATTACAGTGCTAGTCCGGTTTTCTTCCACAAGAACCATCAGACTTCTTGGGAAACATATCGTTCCTTCTAAGCCCACCTCTACCATTGCAGCATAGCCATTTCAGTGCAAAGTAGGTCTAGGTTTGGCTCTGCTGCCATCACATTCAGTCAGTTTTCCATTTCTAATATCATCCTTAGGTAAATGAGAGTGATGAATGCTGGCCTGGATTCTTGAGATAACTTCATCAATGTGACTTGCAAGGATGGTTGACCCAAATGAGACTCTGTGTTCATGGTGAATCGGGACCACTCTAGGAAAAAGGAAAGCTCTCCTGTCCAATAGTTTCTTCAATCCAGCCTTCAGGAAGACTTATCTAAGGAGGGTAGTTCCAGCTGACCTCCAATTTTTCCTTATTCCATTTCCAGTACTTGAGCCATGGGTCTCAAAGTCCCAACCTCTCAGAGGGCTTTATATACCTCAATCAAATGGTTATAGGTCTTTCCAATTGGCAGGTCTTCTTCCAAGAAAGGTTAAAACACTTCTCACCTCCTTCCTTAGAGAAGTCATGGAAACCAATGGGTGGAACTGTTAGAAGGTGACAATACGATGAGGATCAATGACTATCACAGCTATCATCTGCAATGTGGTCTTAATGTTCCAAGTGCTGGTCCTCATCTTCATCTCTAATTTACATAGGATGATCCACTGTGAACTGCCTCTGTCAGCAACCTTACCATGGTCCTGATTGTTAAGATTTAGGATGAAGTCCTTCTAAAAGGGGGAAGCAAAGTCTGGGATGTACATTCTTTTATTTCATTTTTTCACTCCTCTAGTATTATCTATCCAAGGCTTCTTTTCTCTATGTTTGAAGATGGGATTGGCCAGTACTGATGACTAACCAGGTCATTTAAGTAGTGGAAACTCACCTAGAAAATCTTTACAACCTTTCCAGGAACAGGTGGGCTATGGTAGAAGCAGAATTACTACTAATCTAGTTAAAACCCAAGGAAACAAGTTCCACTACTCAGGTAGAAATTCACTATGCATGATCTAAAAAGGCTAGAAAGTCTCTTCCAAATAGGCTAGTTTTCCCTAAAAAGGATTGAAACTATCCTTGGGACTAATTTAGTGTGTCTACTAAATGCTGGAAATTTTAATGACGCATTCCAGTAGTCAAAGCCCAATTTATCAAGTAGTCAAGATTCCTCAGTTTGCTTAATTTCCCACTGTCATGCATTATCAAAATACCTTTCTGATCACCATTATGACAAATATAGAGGCAAGGGGAACCATGTCCAACTAAACCAATGCTGTATCTCCACTTTTCGTGCAATTGTTGAGGACATTTCCTCTTGTTAAATGTTATTTAATAATCAATTTTACAATGAAACATTCAGCCTCATTCGGTTCTAATCTGAAGCCTGAACTTCCAGATTGAACTAAGCCAGGCATAGTCTCGGACAATGTAAGAGGGGCAGTTAATTCCAAAAGAATAATCTTATAAAAGGGCAACTGAATAATGTTACCAAGAAATTCTGCAACATTATAGTATGCTTAAATTATATTCGATTAATAACATAAAAAACAACGGTAAGACACAATTTTATACAGGAGCGGTGAGCTGTAAATATTGAACAAACCAATACTTAGGGTGAAGTGATAGGGGTGCATATACCAAATACTTTTAAGTTTAGTCAGCATTATTAACATTTTCTCCATTATTTTCCTAAGTAAACAATAAATAAGTAAATCAATCCCTGGTTTGAAGCATTTGCCAATTTCTGAAGAATGAATACTTATGAAAATTTACTAATCGAATCTTATAAGCTGGTTAGAACTGGTTGCATCACATCTCTGGATGTGAGTGATGAAGAGTAGCTGCATCACATATGAAAGTATCAGGTTCTTCAAAGAAATCTTTTTTAGATCCTGAAAGTTACACAATCTTGTTTTCCATCAACATTACTTTTTTCCTGTATTTCCTGTAAAATTCTATTTTCTGATTTTTTCAGTTTAAGAAATTCATTTGGTAAAATTAGAAAAAATTGTGATCTCAGAAAAGTTCAAAAAAGGAAATTCCAAATAATAAACACAGGAAGATATAAGCTAAAAATTTTAAATGCAAATATCAGTCACTTTAATAAATTGTGAGAAAATGCAAACCACCAATAATTTAAATGGCATGAATTAAAACTACACTAAAATAAACACCAATATTCTCCTTCAAATACCATTTTATCAAACTAAAATAACAGCATGAATACTTACATTCAGTAAAAAAAATACTTAGCATAGGCCAACAGTTTTCAGCTCTCTCTAGTTTACGCAGAATTCTGAACTCCCCTGTGTATTTCACCCAGTTGAAAGCCTCCTCAATTGCCAAGATTTTCTGTTACAAATATAAGGAAAAACATTTTAATAAATCCAATATTTTATAAATCAATCAACTGATCATTAAATATTTATTTAGTACTTACTATGCACCAAGCATTGTGCTAAGTGCTAGAGAAACAAAACAAAAGGGAAAACTCTCAGCCTTCAAGGATGTTTAATCTAACATGGGAGATAATGATGCACAAAAAACAGGTATGAACCTAAATATAGGTATATGCAAAATGCAAACAAAGCAGAACCAAAATAATTTCAGAGGGGAATGCAAGCACTAGAAACTAAGGTAACCAGGATGAAAAATGACATTTTAATGTTTTTCTATGGAGCACTTTGCCATTCATTCAATCAGTTATTAAGTACCTCACTACATGAAATGAACTGAATTACATGTTTTCATTTTAGGGTAATTGAGAAAATGAATATTGATCCAGTATAATTTTCTCCTAGATCTTATTTATAAATAATTGATTTGGAGGGCAGCTGGATAGCTCAGTGGATGGAGAGCCAGGCCTAGAGATGGGAGGTCCTAGGTTCAAATCTGGCCTCAGACACTTCCCAGCTGTGTGACCCTGGGCAAGTCATGTAAAAATGGA
Organism: Monodelphis domestica; assembly: GCF_027887165.1. Lineage (NCBI taxonomy): Eukaryota > Metazoa > Chordata > Mammalia > Didelphimorphia > Didelphidae > Monodelphis > Monodelphis domestica. The sequence continues at coordinate 5,349,915 of NC_077230.1, forward strand.
GACTTGAATCCAGGACTCCATTTCCCAGGAGTCCTTGCTCACTTCCCAACATGCCTTGTAACCTCACCTGGGCCGAGAGCGAGATGGGGTATTTAACTTGGCTGTAAAGGCTACTGGGTCTCTCTTTCCTACTTCTGCTTCGGAGCAGACATGGCTCTCATGATGTGAGTGAAATTGAATTGGGCCTCTCGGCCACCTAGCACGTGCCTTTCTTACTTGTATTTTCTTAAATTCTCAACCTTTAATAAAACTCTAAAAAAATAATACTCCTTGCAGAGAGAAACTTTCCCCCCTAAATTTTAATCTTTACAGTCATTTGATCACCATCGCCTAGCCAATATACAGTATTGACTCCAAGATGGAAGGTAAGGGTTATCAAAAAATCAATCAATAAATAAATGATTGATTTTATCCTGTAACTGCTTTTGTCATTAAGTCTCGGAACTTAGTTCAGAATTCAACTGATCTGTAATGGATTAAGCTTCTTTGTAATCGCTGCTCTCTTTTTGCCAAAGGAATTCAGCTTAAACTTAGAGGATGCATGTGAACACAAGGGGGTTGGGCCTAATATCTACATACACCACCAAATTATCCTTCAGGTATGACTCCGGTTTGCTGTCCAAAACGTCGGGTCTAATATCTTGCAAGGAGACTCAAACGATCAACACATCTCAGTCACAGGAAAGAAGGAGGGGATCACTGTTAGTCTCTCATTACCAAACTTCCAGCAATCCTATTGCCCCCTGGTCTTAGCTATGCAATCAGTCATGGTGTCCTCAACCCCATGATGTCACCTAACTTGTTCCATTCTTTGTTCTATACGTTTCGAAACCTATAAAAGAAAACTATCCTCATTTGAGGAGATGCTTTTTAGTGGCAGGTTTATGTTTTACCAATGAATTGTCCATGCTCAGAATTCTGTGCCTCAGTTTTACCAAAGGCTATAAAAATAAAATTAGCATGCCAGCCCACATATAAAGTACATTAGCCTAGCCACAGGTACTGTATGAATAGACAGATGATAAACCTTCATCCTAGTCCACATTCTTAAAATTCAAGACAGCTCATTTCAAGAGAAATAATGACAAGGCCAAGCCAGACTGGGTATTTCTGGCCTAATACCTATATGGTTTAGTGATCAGTCTACTATGTGGCCGGCCTAGTTACATGGACTTTGGGCTTCAAACTTTCTTATAATAACAGAGGAAAACAGAAGGCTAAATAGTGACGGAAAAAGGTCTAAATATAGGCCATTTAGAATGTAAATACAAACATTTTAAAAATGCTATATAAAGGAATATGATAATAGAATATGCATTGGATTTCAAATAAGTAATTTTGGATTAAAATCCTGCCCCTTACTAACCTTCAGAAAATGAACAAATCATTTCATCTCTTTCAGTAAACCTCCTCTATAAAATAGGGGCAATTGTAGTTATAATAACTATCTCACAGGGTTGTTGTAAGGCCCAAAGAAGACAGTTAAGTATTTTACAAGTCTTGGTAGTTCTATAAATGTTAGCTTTTTAGCTCTTTTTGATGTAAAAACTGGAAAAGAAATTGGAAAAGGTGGGTCCCCAATAATCAGAAAATGAACAAACTGTGATATATTAATGCAATGTAATATTGCACTGCCATAAGAAATGATGCATATGAGGACTTCAAAGAAACATGAGGTTTTTATAAACCGAAGTAAAGGAAAACAAAAGACATGACTACCAACAATATAGACATATTGAAGGTGGCTGAATTAAAATTAAATCCACTATCCAATAGTCAATCAATATTTATTTCAGAAGAGAAATGGTGAAATGTACTTCTTTCCATGAGGAAGAAGCAAGAAAATGGAAACGAAAAGGATACTAGATACTGAATGCCACATATTTCAACAAATACGCGTACTGTGATGCTAGTTCTTGTCTAACTGTGTTTCTTTTTTTTTAACAAGCCCTCTCCAGTAGTTTTGGAGAAAAAAAGGGTTATGCTGGAAAATTATTGGGACACAAAAGACATCAAATTAAAAAGTTATTATTGTGGTATTAAGTCATAAAAAAGCAACTGTGAATGTTTTTCTTTTGGTCCGTACAATCTGAACAAATGCTGACAGATCAAATGAGTTAGAAGTCACTCAAAAAATTATGAACTCCTCAGAGGCAAGGCATTTTAAGTTATTCTTGAGAGTCAAGATAGGAAAGTTCAGAGTTGAATATTCAAGATGGCAATACAGTGATATTGTGATTTTAGAGTTTGAAAAAGTACTTTATATCATTTAAACCATACAACAGTCTGATAGAGTAAACATTGATTATACTCAATAGGGTAAACCAACTAAAGCACAAAGTGTTAAGCAATTTGTCCATAGTGGTGTGGTATCAGATTCTCGTAGCCCAGAGTCCAGCACTCTGCCCATTTCCCAAAATATAAAAAAGGAAAGGAACAGAGGGTGAACATGCAGCACTTCTAAGATGGGTCTGAACATTTGAGGGCAGAAGGATGATGGAAACTGAGAAAGTATAAAGCAAAAGAAACTGTGATCCTTCTCTATGCAATATAGATGGACCCTTAAGTACTTGGAAGTAGTATCAGTGAAGGATGTAAGGATTTTTTCAGGAACATTCTTAGTCCTGTAAGAATACTCAATAAACAATAACGTTTACTTCTTTTAAAGTCTATGCTTAGGGGGCAGCTGGGTAGCTCAGTGGATTGAGAGCCAGGCCTAGAGATGGGAGGTCCCAGGTTCAAATCTGGCCTCAGATACTTCCTAGCTGTGAGAACCTGGGCAAGTCACTTAACCTCATTGCCTAGCCCTTACCACCATTCTGCCTTGGAGCCAATACATAGTATTGGCTCCAAGACAGAAGGTAAGGGTTTAAAATAAATTAAAAATAAAAGTCTATGCTTTAAAAAGTCAGAATTAAAGATTTCTTAGATGCTTGTTAATTTCATTACATGCTGACTTCTTCACCATAAAAATAAATTATAAATGGTCAAATTTTATGTCAAATAAAAACTACTAGCTTTTTTCTATTTTTAGCTGCTTAATGTTACTGAAAAAACAAACTATATAACACACACATACTTTAAACTGATGGAAAAGCATTGGTACAAACAGTATCATACTACTGAAAGTGAATGGGTTTATCCAAAGAAGTTTTCCTCATTCAATTACAATTTCCCTGAAATGGGAAAAGTGATCTTTTAATAAATCATGGTTCATTGACAGAGGCAAATGTAGCCAAACAGGCAATCCAGGAAGCACAGGGTTCAAATGATGTAATGTTTAACACTTACATTTTCTATCTTATAACCAATCCTCAATATGCCACCAATAAAGAATTGATCATCCTGTCAAAAAAAAAAAATAGAAATCATAAGCATTTATTTTTCCACTTAAATAAAATTTATTTTTATTTTCTAAAGGGAAAAAACAGCTAAGATTAATAACCCCGATTAATAGTACACTTGAAAAATAGTATACTTATTTTATACTTATCTTCGTCTAAATTACCTTCATACCCAAGGAACCACAAAATTACAAATTAGAACTTGTCATTAAGTTTTTAGTTACAAAGTAAATCAGTTTCAACAACAACAAAAAAATTTAATTTTAAATGAGTACTTTTTCCTTTAATGCTTACTAAAATAAACGAAATTTCCTGAAATTCACAATCTCCTGGACTTTCCTTAAGAGTGCCCAGCTGAACTAAAATATTGTACAGGATTATCAGAAGATAGTCTAAACTATATGGTGGAACCTTCTTAGATGTAAGACAAAAATTGAAATTGTATCTAAGGCTTTAATTACATTAATTAAATTAACAGTGTCAAATCTGTCAGTAGCATATTGACTTAAAAAAACACAAATTAACATTATACATGTTGTATTGTATTTTTATTTACTTTCTTAAATATTTCCTAAATACATTTTAATTTAGTTCAGGACACAATCAAGAGTTTTGACATCTCTGGTTAACAACAAAACAAAGTACTCTTAGGTAGAAAAGCAAATTTTTCAGGTATCTCCCACTATAATTTTGGGAAATAAACACAGAAACATCTTTATGTCATTCCCAATGCTATTTTATATTCATTGATTCTCAATATCTAGCTTCTCTCTCAAACACCTCAAACATTAAGCTTATAATCCTGTGATAGCACTAATCCTCAGGATGACAGAAATACAGTTACATATTAACTTTTACACTCTTAAAAGGAAAGTTGATGGACTTAAAAACATCTTTTTCTCTGATACAATATTTGGTATTATTGAGAGGCCATTAGTCAGTCATTTAGTAAATATACCCAAATACCTTTTTCATATATTAATATAAACCAGAATTTTGGAGCTGAAGGATTGTAAGCAAAATCTAATACAATTAGGAAGCTCGATAAATAGTTAGGCCTAAAGACCGAAGGTCCTGGACTCAAATAGAGCCTCAGACACTTTATAGCTGTGTGACCCTGGCAAGTCATTTAACCCCAACTGCCCAGCCCTTACCACTTTTCTTTTTCTTTTTTTAAATTTTATTTAGTCAACTTTGAACAGTTTTCCTTGGTTATGAGAATCATGTTCTTTCCCTCCCCTTTCCCCACCCCTTCCCTTAGCCAATGCGCAGTTCCACTGGGTTTTACATGTGTCCTTGATCAAAACCCATTTCCTTGTTGTTGGTGTTTGCATTAGGATGTTCATTTAGAGTCTCCATCCCCAACCATTTCCCCTCCACCCATGTGATCAAGCAGTTGTTTTTCTTCCATGTTTCTACTTCCAGTTTTTTTTTCCTGAATGTTATCCACATATCACATGTTCTTTTTCATAAATCCCTCCAAATTGTTCCGGAACACTGCATTGCCACTAATAGAGACGTCTATTACATTCGATTGTACCACAGTGTATCCATCTCAGTGCATAATGTTTTCCTGGCTCTGCTCCTCTCACTTTGCATCACTTCCTGGAGGTTGTTCCAGTTCACATGGAATTCCTCCACTTTATTATTCCTTTGAGCACAATAGTATTCCATCCCCATCAGATATCACAGTTTGTTCAGCCATTCTCCAATTGAAGGGCATCCCCTCATTTTCCCATTTTTGGCCACCACAAAGAGCGCAGCTATGAATATTCTTGTACAAGTCTTTTTCCTTATTATCTCTTTGGGGTACAAACCCAGCAGTGCTATGGCTGGATCAAAGGACAGACAGTCTTTTAGTGCCCTTTGGTCAGAGGTCCCCAAACTACAGCCTGCGGGCCACTAGTGGCCCCCAAGGCCATTTATCTGGCCCCCACTGCACTTCTGGAAGGAGCACCTCTTTCACTTGTGGTCAGTGCATATGCATCCTGTGCTCCTAGAGTACTGTATGTGGCAGTGCCGCAAAGTGTGGGGTCACTCACGTACAGTGCTACTTCCAGTGACATAACCCTTTGCATGGCACCTTGTTCTGAGAGTAGCTGAACAAGAACGAGGCGCCACGCAAAGGATTATGTGGCTGCACAATGGAAGACGTCAGCATGGTGAGCAGCAATCTGGGGAAGGGGATTCCGTACTGTGTATACGGCTGCCCGGTACAGTGATGGTAGGAATGGGCCTGTGCAAGGTGTGACAGGCCCATCCCAGACAGCGCTGTACAGTGTCACAGGCCCAGCACCGCTTCCAGTACTGTATACAGGCACTGGATAGCGCTGATCAGGCCTGTGACATCAGCAGTGAGCCTCTACTATAAGAAGCCACCACTGTCACTGGGTGTTTTATAAGACACCCCCTGTTTTGGGAGGATCAAATATAAGACAGTCTTATTTTCGGGGAAACACAGTAGTACAATGATCCCCATACTCCCCTAGATGCACAATATAATGGCCCCTATTATTGGGGCCATTATGTTGTCAGTTTGTTGATTTAAATGTACTTGTTTTTTATTTTAAATATTGTATTTGTTCCCCCCCCCCTTTTTTTACTTTAAAATATGTGCAGTGTGCATAGGGATTTGTTCAGTTTATTTTTATAGTCCAGCCCTCCAATGGTCTGAGGGACAGTAACTGCCCCCTGTGTAAAAAATTTGGGGACCCTGCCTTTGGGCATAGTTCCAAATTGCCCTCCAGAATGGTTGGATCAATTCACAACTCCACTAGCAATGCATTAATGTCCGACTTTGCCACATCCCCTCCAGCATTCATTACTTTCCTTTGCTGTCATGTCAGCCAATCTGCTAGGTGTTTTTTAATTAATGCACATTATAGCACGTTGGGTCTTCCAGAAGGGTTGGATCAACTAATTAATAGTTTTGATTTCTTTATCTGAAAAGTGCCTATTCCCTTACCACTTTTCTGCCTTGGAATCAATACTAATCAATTCTAAGACAGAAGGTAAAGTTAAAAAAAAATAAAGCCTAACCCAACCCCTCATGTTATATAATTAGACTAAAATCCCAAAGAAGAGAAATACTGAGCCTTCTTGTGGTCACAAAAATAGTATAATGGCAGATCTAGTCCAAAATTACATCACAGATAAATCTTAAATATGAAAGAAACAGGTATCCTGGGGAAGAAATTGCCAATTTATTCATTCAGGTATGATCAATCAATAAGCATTAAGCATCTACTAGCTGTAAAGCACTGCTATGTGCTAGCCTACAAATGAGGGTCCTACCCTAAAGTTAAGCTTATAATTTAGTCAGAAGAGAAAACATGTGTAAATATAAATATATGGAAAATAGGTGATTTTTGAGGAAAAGGAACTTGAAGCTGGAACTATCATAAAAGGCCCCATTCTGAACATAGCATTTAAGCTGAGCCTTGAAGGAAACTAGATATTTGTAGAGATGGAAATTAGGAGAGTATGTAGGGGTATGGATAATAGCCACTGCAAAGACAAAGAAGGCAGAGTACCCTTTGTAAAAAATTGCAAGAATAGTTCATTCACAAGTAGAGAGCATGAAAAATAACTTGCAACAAGGCTGAAAATATAGGTTGGCATGGGGTTATAACAGACTTTATTTATTTTCTTAATTTTTTATTGTCATGCAAAACACATTTTCAATATGGTGGTGGTCAGTGTTGTAAGAGCAAACCCATATACAACCAAAACCCCAAATAAACTGATGGGAAAGATGACTCTAACAGTTCTTTCACTGAAGATGGTTATCAATCCCTGTCATAAGTCTTTCAGGATTGTCCCAGATCATTGCATTGCTGAGTCACCAAGTTTTCACAGAAAATCATCATCATTGCTGTTGTCGTGTACAATGATCTCCCAGTTCTGCTTATTTCACTATCAGTTTCTGCAGATCTTTCCAGCTTTTTCTGAAATCTTGCTTATCATTTCTTACAGCACAATAGTATTCTGTCACCAACATGTACCACAATTTGTTCAGCCATTCTCCAATTGGGACATCCCCTCAATTTCCAATTTTTTTGCCACTACAAAAAGAGCTGCTATAAATGTTTGTACAAATAGGTACGTTCCCCTTTTTAATTATCTTCTTGGATACAGACCTAGACGAGATCAAAGAGTATGCAATATAGAGATATGCACATTATAGCACGTTGGGCCTTCCAGAAGGGTTGGATCAATTCACAACTCCACCAACAATGCATAATATAATAGGCTTTAAATAACAGAAATAAATATTTGATACTCAAATTAACAGGGAGCCACTGGAGTTTAACAAGTAGAAAAGTGACATGGTGAAATCTGTGCTTCAGGAAATTTGGCAGTTTTTTGAAGGACATGTTGAAGGAAAATACTTGGGGCAGGAAAACTAACCAAGAGGCTATCTAACAGTTCAGTTGAGAAACAATGAGAACCTGACTAAGCCAGGTTGCTGGGTAAGGGAGATTAAGTGGATGGCTAGAAGAGATATGGTAGAAGCAGAAACAAGATTTGGCAGCTTACTGCATATACAAGGTGAGGAAGATTGTGAAGTTAAGGATAACCTTGAGATTATGAATCTGAAAGTCTAAAAGAATGGTAGTGGCCTTAATAGAGGTTTGGCATAGTGAAAATTTGAGGGAAAATATAACAAGGTTTACTTTAGATCTGGGAGGTGTTAAATTTTAGATGTTTCTAGGACATTCAGTTTGAAATGTCCAAACACAATTGATGATATCGAAGAATACGGATGGAAATATAGATTCAGGAATTATCAGCACAGAAATGGCCATTATATTCACATGTGAGTATGTGAACTTACCACAAGAAAGAGTCCAGAACTGAGCCTTGGGGTAGAGCCTCAGATTGAAAGTGTGTTGAGAATGATCTAACAAAAGAGAATGAAGTAAAGGCAGACACATGATAAGAGGAGAGCCATGACAGTAGTGCTATGAAAACTGGGAAAAGTGTCTGGAAGGAATAAGTGGTCAATCAAAAAGATTAATCAATTACTATGTATTAGATGTTGAAGATATGAATACAATGAAATAATTCCCTCTCACAAGGATAGTATCAAATGATGAACAGATCAAAAGATGAGAAATGAGAAAAGGCCATCAGATAAAGCAATTAAAAGATCTTAGGTGAGTTTGAAAGGAAGTTTCAGTTGGGTGATGAGGAAGGAAGAAAGTGTCCAAAAGAGTTTCATAAAAGTGAGAAAAGGGGGGCAGCTAACTAGTTAGTCAATGGAAAGGGCACCAGCCCTGGAGACCAAGTCCTGGGTACAAATCTGGCTTCAGACACTTCCTGGCTGTGTGACCCTAGGCAAGTCACTTAACCCTAATTACCTAGGTCTTCCCACTCTTCTGCCTTAGTATTGAATCTAAAATGGAAGACGAGTTTTGTTTTTAAGTGAGAAAAGGGAAAGGAGATCCAAGTCATAAAGGGTTCTAAATGGTAAATACATGGTATTTTATTTTGTCTTGGAGTACTAGGGAGCCACTGGAGTTTAATGAGGAGGCAGTCCTTTGTTTTAAGGTGACTTTGATAGCTTAGAAGATGGACTAGAGGACAAACTTGAAACAAAGACCAAAAAGAAAGCTAAATGCAATAATCCTAGCATGATGTGGGAAAGGTGGAAGTTGTGTTAGAGGAGAGAAATATTGCAAAGTGAAAATCAATAGGACTTTGCAATAGAGTGGATGGGGAGATGTCATGGTAGGAGAGATAACTAAATTGTAAGGTTAGGCATCTGGGACATCAGTATTGTTCCCAATAGTAATAGGGAAATTTGAAGCAAAGGAGGATTTAAGAGGAAAGACAGTAAGTTCAAGATGTCCAAGATACAAAACTGGAGATCAGCAGAAGTTATGGCTGATAAGTATATCTGGATATCATCTACATAGGTGCTGCTTGAACTCAGAGGAAGTTAGTTATCAAGAAGATAGTATAATGGGAGAAAAGGTCTATGAATAAACTCTGTAAGACACTCACCATTAGCAGATATGACTTGATTAAAAATCCAGTAAAAGCGATTAAGACTGAATGGCCACACATGCCAAGAAAAACAGGGGGAAAGTGTCACCAAAACCTAGGGGAAAGAATATGAAGAGGGTGGCTGATAATGTCAAAGCCTGCAGAGAGATCTGTGAGGATGGAAACTGTTAAAGAGCCATAGATTTGGCACTTAAAAGAACATGAGTAACTCCGGAGATAGTTTCAGATTGGAAGTCAGTCTGTAAAGAGTTAGAGGAGGAGATGGAGACACCTATTGTGGGTTATTTTCTCAAGGAGTTTAGCTACAAAAACAAGAGGTATGGGATAAGGGCTGGAGGTAATGGTTGGATCAAGTGAAGTGAAGTGAATATTTGTAGGAATCAAGGAAACAGTCAGTAGGCAGGGACAGACTGAAGATAAGTGAGACTAGGGATGACGGAGAGGGTGAAAATGCCACGAGATCAGGAGTACATGTTAAGGAGTTTGGCAAGAAGGGTCCTCTCTTCATGAGACAGGTGTGGAGAGTGGGAAAAGACATCTGAGTGACTGATGTTAGATGATGTGGCACCAGTTTTTTTAAAGGAAGTATAAGACAAACCTCTTAGCTAAGCAGCTGGTTGTGGAATGGGGAAGAGAGAAGGGAAAGGGTAAAGAAATGTCATGAGAAGCTTGAGTGATTGAAAAAAGTTTGGAAAAGCCATTGAGATGACTGGGATAGTAAATCAGTTATTCAATTACTAAGCAATGATTAAGTGCCTACTATGTGCCAGGTTCTTTGCTAAGCACTGGAAATACAAAAAAACTCTGGAAAAGGTATATCTAGGGTTAATGGGGGGGGGGGGTGACAGAAGAAAAGTGCTAAAATAAAAGGGATAGCGAGGCTTCCCATAGAAAATGGGATTTTAGTTGAAATTTGAAGGAAGCCAGGGAAACCTAGAGGAGAAAATAATGCCCAGAACCAAGACAGAGTGTCTTATTAAGAGTTTAGAAGAGAAAGGAGAGGTAGTAGACACCTATTGTAGATGGCCTTCTCCAGGAGTTTAGCCACAAAGATATGGGGCTGGAAGGTTCAAGTGAGTTTTTGAGAATGGGGAAACATATGTATATTGGGAATCGGTCAACAGACAAAGAGGCATTGAAGTAAAAGTAGAGATTATACATGGCACAATCTGCTAGAAAAATGGGATGGAATGGGATCACTAATGAATATTGCATGACTTGCATTGGAAAAGAGAAGCACTACCTCTTCTTTAGAGAAAAGAGTTGAGGAGATAGTGGCAGAAAACATCAGCCATATGAAATGAGGAGGGAAGATAGGGAGCTCTCAGTGAATGGCAAAATATGAAGCAAGGTCCTCAGATATCAATATATACATGACTGTCCTCTAGAATGGGGAAGTTAGGGAGGAAAGAAAAACTTGAACTAGAAACTGAACTCTTTTAGGAAAGGGGAGGGGAATGAAAAGTTTGAGGAGGGATGAAAGGGTTTGGAACAGCCAATTAGGCTCTTGAAATTAGGGAAATGTAAAGGGATTATAGTATATAGTGAAAACTCAGCTCGGGTTGCGTAACAATTCAGGTGACCCTGATATCTGGGTCTTTTCGCAGCTCTTTTCATCAGTTTAGTATTAGAAGTGAAGGCAGAAGATGGCGGGAATACTTGTACCAAGGTTGAGGTTGACAAGGTACATTTGACAAGAATACAAAGGGAGCAAGAGATTTGAGCAAAGATGACAGTGAGGAGCTGATATGGTTCGCCAAGCAGTCGAAACAAGAAGGGAGGAAAGAATAATACAGTGCAAAGGGGAAAGAGCTATGGGGAAGGAAGGATTTTATAGGTCACAGTGAACAAGAAGAATAAGCTTAGGAGTTATAAAGAGTAAGAAAATAGAAGTCTGAATGAGATAAAGAAATTTCAGAGTTTATGAACATGTTAGTGGAATACTTCTGACTAAAGACTAATGGTGTAATCATCTCTCTGCCTATGTAAGGGGAATTAGAGAATTTGGCCATTAGAAAATGAAAAGACTGAGGAATGGGAAGTTAGGGTGTTTGAGTGAGTATCAATATGTAACTGATAGTCCTCCAGTATGAGGGAAGAAGAGGGGAAGAGAGAAAAACTGTGAGCCAGAAACTGAAATTGAGGAAAGAAGTAATGAAACCACGCAAACTGGGACCAGATTTGTGTTACCTAATCTCAACTGGTTTCTCAAGGAAACAAGGCAATCCATTTAATTCTCTCTAACTGAATCTCTAACCTATTCAACCACAGCAACTTTTTTAAAAATTTAATTTTATTTATTTTCTTTTGTTACATTTTAAATTCCAAGTTGTCTCCCTCCCTTCCTCCCTTCCTCCTTCCCCACTGCACACTAGAGGCCACCACTTGACAAAGAAATAGATATGGAAAACCATACAATGTATACTTCTATTTATCAGTTCTTTCGATGGAGGTGGACATTAACAATTATTCTTCCAAGAATTTGCTCTTGCTGAATACAATGTTCTGTTGGTTCCGCTTATTTCACTCTTCATTTTTTTCAAGCAAATCTTTCCATGTTTTCCTAAAATCAATCTGCTCATCATTTCTTATAATACAGTACTATTCCATCACAATCATATAGCACAACTTGTTTAGTCATTCTCCATTTGATGGGCATCCCCCTCAATTTCCAGTTCCTTGCCAACACAGAGATCTGCTATAAATATTTTAGAACATACAAGTTCTTTTCCTTTTCCCCTGATAACGTTGAGAAATATATCTGATAGTAGTATTGTTTGATCAAAAGGAATACATAGTTTTATAACTCTTTGGACATAATTCTACAACGTGACCCCATTTTTCCACAACCCCTCCAACATTTCTTATTTTCGTCTTCCGTCATTTTAGGCAATCGTATAGGTATGAAATGATATCTCAGAGTTGTTTTTTAATTTTGATTTCCTTAATCAATAATGATTTAGAACATTTTTTCATATGATTATATTTTTTTCTTTCTCCAAAAATTGCCTGTTCATATTCTTTGGCTATCAATTGGGGAATGACCCATATTCTTATAAATTTGATAAAGATCTGTTTTTGACATGGGAGGTATTTAAGAAAGGAACTGTCTATTGTATATTTCTTTCTATTCCCATTCAATTGTCCAGAAAGCTATCATATCTAGCTTATATAAGATTCTATTCATCTCCTTGATTCCTTTATTATTATTTTTTGCTTAGATTTATCTAGTTCTGAGAGGGGAAAGGTGAAGTACCCCAGTATTATAATTTTGTTATCTATTTCTTCCTATAATTTATTTAGTTTTTCCTTTTATAATCTAGACACAATTATAGTTGGTACATATAGATTTGGTATTAATAATATTTTGTTATATATGGCACCTTTTAATATAATGTAATTTCCCTGTTTTATCTCTAATTAAATCTATTTTAGCTTTAATTTTGTCTGAGATCATGATTGCTACCCCTGCTTTTTTTACCACAGCTGAACCACAATAAATCCTACTCTAGCCCTTTATTTTTGCTCTTTTTGTGTATTACTTATAAACACTATATTGTGAAGTTCTGGCTTTTAATCTATATCTGCATATTTATGGGCAAGTTCATCCCATTCAGTTATAATTACTAGTTGTGTATTTCCCTCTATCCTAGTTTTCCTTACTATTATCCTTCTCTCCCTCTTTTCACCCTAACTCTTTACATAAGTCTAATTTACTTCTAACTACTAATTTGTTACCCTTCTAAGAATTCCTTCATCATTTTCTCCCCTTGTCCTCCTATTTCTTAGTCTGCTCACCGTTGTAAGAGTTTACCCCTTACCATATCCCCTCGTCCTCTTGTTTCTCTGTAAATGAAAAAGACTTTTATACCCTTATAGATGTATGTTATTCCCTTTAACTCAGTTCTGATGAAAATAAGGTTCTGGTACTACCAGTCCTCTACCCCCTTCTGCCTTCCATTTTAACTGGTCTATTCATGCTTCTTTTGTATGAGGTAATTGCTCTATTTAAACTCTCTATGCAATTTTATTTTTAGGACCATCTTATCATACTCACCTCAACCCCAAGCTTTCTATCTATGCATGCAACATTTTTCCATATAAATAAACAGCTTGACCTTATTAAATTCTTTATATTTGGTCTTTCATGTTTATCTTGTTTTTTCTGATTCTTAGACATCAAATTTTCTGTTCAGTTATAGTTTTTTCCTCAAGAATACCTGAAAATCCTTTAATTCGTTAAATAATTTTTTTTTCCATACAAGAACATACACCTTTGCTGGGCAAGTTATTCTTGGTTGTAAACCCAACTCCTTCGTTCTTCAGAATATCATGTTCCATGCATTTTGATCTTTTAAAGTAGAAGATGTTGTATCTTGGATGGTAGCTCCACAATATTGAAATTTTTCTTTCTTGTTGCTTATACTATTTGTTCTTTGACCTGAAAGCTTCAAAATTTAGTTATAATGTTCCTGTGAGTTTTCATCTTGGGAACTTTCAGGTGATTTTTTTTTCAATGTCTATTTTATCCTCTAGTTCTAAAACTTCAGAGCAATTTTCCTTAATAATTTCTTGAGGTAAAGTATCTGGGACTCTGTTCATAATTTTTTGATAATACAACAATTCTTATCTTGTCTTTCCTTGATGTTCTCAAAGTCAGGTTTTTTTTGTAATGAGATATTTCACATTCTATTTTTTAATTCTTTTGCTTTTATTTCTTCCTGTCTTAGAAAGTCATTAGTTTGCCCAATTCAAATTTTTAAGCAGTTCTCTTCCATAAATTTCTCTCTTTTTCTCCAAATGGTTGACTTTCTTTTCACAATTTTCTTGCATTATTCATTCCCCACACAGTTTTCCTCAATTTTTCTTCTTTGATTTTTGAAGTCCTTTGTAAGCTGTTTTAAGAACTCTTTTGGGGCTTGTAACCATTTTATATGTTTCTCTTAAGCTTTATCAGTAGCTGTTTTGACTTGTCTTCTTCTGATTTTGAACCCTGATGTTTTTTTTATCACCAAAGTAGCTATCTATGTTTGGGTCCTTTCAATTTTGCTTACCCATTTTTTGGGGGATGTCCTAATTCTTGGCTATTAAGCTCAGGATATAGTCCTGAAGTATGGGGAACAATGATGCAGGCTTTGGGTTTCTTGTGTTGTTTTCTGAGCCCTATTGGGGGTGTGCCTTTGACTTTTTGGTTCTTCCAAAGTTCTATGATTCAAGGTCAGGTGTGATCATTGCCATTGCCCATCCAGCTCACACTTTGGTCTATAAGTGACATCAGTCTTTCTTTCTCCATCCAAGCTGCCTAACCAGGACCCCAAGCAACAATTTTTTTTTGCCCCAACAAATGCTCTTATTCTTCTGGAAGCTGCATGCTTCAGCTTGCCTCTTTGATCTGGAACCAAAGAAACCAGGAACTCTACTCTCCTGAGAAGGACACAATCAGCAAAAGTCCACCCATCCTTCTGTAACCTCACTCATCAATGTGTACTCACTCTTCCTTGCCCAGTCATAGCTTAGGACAGCATGCATCCAGCACTAGTATAGGGCACCTCTATCTTTCCTACCCAAATCCCACAAAGTATGGGGAGCAAAGGTTCCTGAAGCTAAGATTGCCACCAACATAGCTGGTCCCTAGGGCTTGTTGTTTATTGATTCAGTGATATCTACCCAGAGATAGATCTGCTCTTCCTTCTTACCATTCTGGGGGGTCAGATCTTTCCTACAGTCCTCTCAAATTTACTTGGGCTGGATGACCACTTAACTCTTTTAATTATTTCTGCTGCTTTAAAGTTCAGTTAGAGGCATTATTTTAAGTTATTTGTGAGAACCAGGTAATTTCCTGACTTATTCTGCCACCTTCCCTCAGCAACTTTTCCAAACTTCTTTTTTCCTCTAGTCTCCCATAGCATTCTACTCCTCTCAAATGGTAATGTTGCTTCATACCTTGCTGAAAAAGAATATTGATGCACTTCTTCACCCTATCTCACATCTTCCTGAATACAACTCCTACAATCTCTTTTTCATAATTGTGTTCATATAGTTCTTGGGTTTGTCTTGGCAGGTAGATTCCCAAGTATTTTCTATTGTCTTATAAATTTAATTAAGCAACTTCAGTTTATAGTCATTGTTTAATATCTCTTCATAGCAACACTTTCTCTGCATGTAATCCCATTAGATAATCAGTATTTTAGCGATACATGTTGTAAGGAATAATCCCAATTATTAATTGATTGACTAAATGTGTATTAGAAGCAGTAATCAATAAACATAAAATAATAAGGAAAATCCCCTGAAATGCCGTGCAAAATATTCTGGTCAAATAGAGTTTGCACATGCCCTCCGTGTCTTGGAATGTGCCCAAACATGCCCTTGGCTGGGAATTTGTTTTTATATTACCATATATGGAACAGGTAGGTACATAATCTGCCCCCTCTCCCCCAAGAAGATATGGAAAAAACTGGCCTTCTTGAAAACAAGAGACCTTCTAGAAGATGAAATTGTGGTTACCTCCCCAAGAAGAAAGATGTAACTCACTTTCCCCCACTCCCCTTTTAGGGGCAGTTTGTATAATCTGACTCTTGTAGAAAGTATAAATACTAGTCAGCTCAAAGGCAAGGTGTTTTAGAGCAGGCTGGGCTTGTCTAGAACACAATACTTGGGATTTACAGCTATAACAATACAGTCAGTTTGGCTCAGAAGATTGTTTCCCAATGTTTTTCTTTTCCATTCTGCCCTTACTTTAAATAGAATTTTATTTTCTATCTCTTGCTGCTGGACTTTGTCGGGAACATACCAAAGTGCTGGGGCAGCTAGGTGGCTCAGTGTATAGAGCCAGGCCTGGAGACAGGAGGTCTTGGGTTCAAATTTGGCTTCGGACACTTCTTGGCTATGTAACCTTAGGTAAGTCGCATAACTCCAACTGTTTAGCCCTTACTGCTCTTCTGCCTCAGAACTGATACTTAATATCAATTCTAAGACAGAAAGTAAAGGTTAAAAAAAACAGAAATGCTGATGATTTTTGTGGTTTAATTTTGTATCCTGCAACTTTGCTAAAGTTAATTATTTCAACTAGTTTTTAGTTGATTTTCTAAATACCAACATATCATCTGCCAAGAGTGATAGCTTTGTTTCTGGAACTCAAAATTTTAGAAAATGAAATGTTAAGGATATAGCTAGGTGGCTTGGAGGATTGAGAGCTAGGCTTGGAGATAAGAAGTCCTGGTTTCAAATCTGGCCTTAGACACTTCCTAGTTGCTTAAACCCCACTGGCTAGCCCTTATTGCTCTTCTGCCTTGGAATCAAAGCATAGCATTGATTCTAAGCAGAAGGTAAAGATTAAAAAAAAATTTTTTTTAAGAATGTTAAAATTTTATGTATAAGAGGAAAAAAGTTAAAATTCCACCTTCTACAGGAAGTCTTTCCCAAACCTTCCTAATTACAGTTTTGAATTATTTCCAATTTCTCCTATCTGAAGATTATTTATACAGGTTGTTTCTATTTTGTCACCTCCGTTAGAGTGATCTTTCTGAGGGCAGGAGCCTTGCTTACTGCAAGACTCAATTCAAGTGGAATTGTTGGCAAGAAATCTTTCTATTTGCCTCTAGATGCTAGTGTCCTCCTCTCAATTTACTCCGTTTGTGTTTCCCATATGCTTATTTGTGTCCATGTTGCTCCATTACAAGTTCCTTGAGGGACTCTCTTTGCTTTTCATTATATTGCCTGTAGTTGGGACAGGTCTGGCTGACAGATAATAAACAAATGAAGTTTATACATTGATGTGACTGTCAGAGATACTAAGTTGTAAAGACCTAGTTCTAACATAGCACATCAAGCCGCGTATTCTTACAATGGGTGGTGGACCCCCAAAGTGCCACTTACCACAACTTTCTTTGCCAAATCCACAATATCTTCCAACAATTCAATATGCTGCAGCCTCTTCAAACTTAATTCACAAGTGCCAGAGCTGCTTAAAGAAAAATTTGTTTTAGAAAGAGGTAAGGCTTGCTATTACCTCATTCTGAACATTAGTAATGAAATTAAACTTATGGCCGGCATTTATACAGCATTTTGAGGTTTACAAAGTTATCGTAGTCTTTATCTCATTTGACCTCACAACGAAGCAAACTATTATATTCTCTTCTCTATTCTGCGCAGTACTGACAATTATTTATAACAACAATCCTCAAGCTAATCTTTTCATGACCGAGCAACTGTTTGCGGCTTTCAGATATTTGGAACTATGGGTTAGAAATCAACTTTAAAAAGATGAACAATTTATATCTCTATGTTAGTAAAGTAGAGCAATGATATGAAAAAGCCAGATGCAATCCTACTACTATGTTTGGCTTTGGTGAGGTTTTCAATTATAAAGGCACTCTTGGTCTTCATTTAAGAGATGCAAATAAACTGTCAAAAATAAATTAGAGAAACAAAAAAGATGAAAAGAATGCAAAAGCTAAAGAAGTTGAGACTTAATGGGATTAAGGCATTATAAAAATAAATACAAGATTGTGAAGCTACTTAATACAGGGATGGGTTACATAATTCCAGCCCTTAATTTTATTTAGATATTTAAATATAGTATACTTAATATACTTAAATCTAAACACTTAAATTTATTTAGATATTTAAATGTAGCAGACATCTACTTTGTATGGGTAGGACTGGAAATTAAATAGATAATTCACATTATCTCAAACTTTCTTTTACTTTTAGGCTTCATTTTTTTTTCAGAAAAATTAAATATTCTTTATATGTTTATTTTTATTATTCTTTCAAAAATTAAATAAAGAACCAAAACTACATAAATAATACATGACTGACTTACCTGATATCTATACAAGGATGTAATTGAGATACTACAGGAGTCTGTTCACGTTGAAAAAGAAGTGGCCAGAAGATGTATATTTTAATGACATCACAGTAATCTCGAAGGACATGAAGTGGCTTACTACACCAGATTTTGCAGATATCCAATTCTTTATTGAAAAAAAGTTTAAAATTAATATTGCTGGGCTTTTTGAGTAGCTAAAAATAAAAACATAAGCAATAACATAACACATGGCTTAGAAAATGGCAGAAAATCAAAGAGAAAACATTTCTCCAAAATTACACATGCTAGAAGCACCAATTGTTCATTGAGATTTTTTGACAAGCTATTTTAAAAATAACTTGAGATTTTAAATGCAAAACAATTTATAGGAATAAATCTTTAAAGAAGTATGACACCACACAATCACGGATTGATTTTATTAATTCTTATTATACCACCTCTAAAAAGAAATAAAGTTCAAATGCTAAATTACTCACCTAAATTTGTCTTAACTTGTGAGTATTTTCTAGGATATGCACCACCCTGAAAAAAGAAGACATGCTTTGTTGCTCTTTGGCAAAACACAGTCCATATTTGATTTGACTGGCAAACTATGAATTAGCTGCATAAAATAATATAGTATGTGCTATGTTTTAATCTATAAACTTTAATCTATAAACTATAAATGCCACTTTCTTCAATCTGTCAGTCACCAAGGTCTTTTCCTGTAATTCCCATGCTCCTTTCTCCAGTTTTCAATTACCCACTTTTGGTCAAAAATACAACTATGGTTTATCATATAAGTGGATTAAAGCTCAAATCCATTTCTGTATTCTGATTAGAGATATTTTTTAATCTTTAATCATGGTGTTCTGAGAAACAAAAATGCAGCCAACAGAGTCACATTTCTTGTTCTATTTTAAAATTTTTATGTATTATTTCTAACTTTATTCTTTAAAACACACACAAAAATGGGGGTTTCCATGTACACAAAACAGAAAGGTAGTTTTATTATAAAACCATGAAGCTCGCTTTCTATTCTATAATATGTAGTAAATAGCCATAAATTCCTCATATTACTTTCAACAAAATTGCCCTTGACTAAGTTTCCTTTTTAATTTCCTTTTGTTCTATACTGTACATTAAAAAATATATTTCAATGGCCTTTTTTTGCATCATTATTACCAATTTCTCCACACTACTTCCACTCCTTCAATTAAAAACCAAGAGAAAAAAAACCTTACAATAAATAAGCAAAACTAATCTACATAGTAGTCATATCCAAAAATATGTCTTTCTGTACACATGCTTCACCACAGGTTCTCTAGAGATATGGCATTCATATCTCTAACATTCATAACATTCATATACCACAATTTGTTCAGCCCCAATTGCTGGGTACCCCTCAGATTCTAATTCTTTGCTTGTTTTTTCTTCAAGAAGTCTGTTTTGCTTGTAGCTCTTTCTTCCCCAGTATTATCTTCTCTTTTACTCTCACTTTTATTTTCTCTTCAAACTCTTAGGACAGAGCCAATTCACTTCCAGAACTGTTTTTTATATTTTAAGCCCTCAGTACCTTATGAAGAAATTAAGGTGGTAAGCAAACGGATACTTGTTTCTTCTCCCATTAAAATGTTAGCATTATGCTATTATACAAACTCTCCAAACTGCTCGGATAAATTCATTTTCCCAGGTTTCTCTGGACACAAGTTTATATTTCGAGTTCCTACTCAGTTCTGGCCTTTTGCTCAGAAATGCTTAGAAGATTTCTATTCTAGGAGCTGGCAAATTATGGCCCCTGAGTCAAAACCTTTTTGTATGGCCAATGAGCTATGAATAGTTTTTACATTTTAAAATAAAATTTTACTATAATATAACCACACTCATTTAGTTACATATTATCTATCTATGGCTGCTATCAAGCTGCAACACCAGTCAAGTTGTTGAAACAAAGACCATATGTCTCATTGCCTCTTACTGGGGCTCAGCTCATGACAAATTGTGGTGATGCAGTTATAACTTAACATCATTTCAAGTGTCACCTGTATTACTGTACCATGACTTTTTTTTTAATTATCAGTGTATTCCTACTATGTTAAAACAAGGAAAGAGAACTAAATTTTATTACAATTGTTTAAGTGCAAAGCCAAGATTAAAATTTTTCTGAACAAGAACCACCTTCATTGAATTGCTTTGTGCAGACTTGATAGAGGTTCTTCAAGAATTCAACCTAAATTACAAAGTAAAACAGTGCTTACATACAGAACATATAATAATCAAGTCAATTCAATGACAATTAATGTTGTTTAAATCACAAGTAATGTCAAGTTGCTTCACACACTTTCCAGGCTGCCAAAATTAAAAAAGAAGTGAAATATCCATTTGCAATGAATGTATCTTCTGATATAAACTACAGCTACTGCATGTTTTTGGAATTTGATACAAGTACAAAAGAAATTTCCACATGTCCACTTTAAATGTGCAATTGAGGAACTGTCACCAACCTTCAATTGGAAGTGATTAATCTGCAATGAAATGACTTGGTAAAAAACAAGTGTTGAGAATCTCATAGAATTATATGGCAAGTATTATGTGATTATAGACTAATTGTCAGTATTTGGTAGCACCTATCTGTATGAAAAGACATTTTCAAAGATTAGACACTTAAAATCTCATTGCAGATCATCAGTAACAGCTGAACACCTGCAATTGATTCTGATGATAGCAAACAATTAAGTAAAATGGCATCCCCCCAAATTAGAATTCCAATCTTCTCAGTAGTTGACCTGTATTACAAAACAAACTGTACACATAATTGCTTTCTTTTTAAATTACAGCAATAAAAACTTGTGTAAATTTGTTTTCTCTATTGTTATACGAGTACTTCTCAATTTTGTCTATTGGCCCACAAAGCCTAAAATGTTTACTATCTGGTCCTTGATAGAAAAAAATTGCTAACCTCTGATCTAGTCTACTGAAGTTCCACCCCCCGCCCCGAATTATACTGAGTTTTGCCAACTATAATGGTTCTAAGTGTAGATTTGGGGCATCTCTAGATATATAATAGTTTTTTATAATACTTTTATATTAGTTTCTATGGGTTACTCATCTCTCCACCTTTGGTTTCTGAATTAGACCTTTTGCCAAGGCACCTGCTGCACTTTGGGGTGAGCTAGTTGGTCCTTCTTGGTCTTGTCCTCATATCCTTGAGGTACTGTGTTGATGTCCATTTTCCAAAATTAGCGCTACCCCTTGACCCTGGAACTTAACTATTCAGAACATTGGATCTTCACCCTGGGCCTTTTAATAAAGATCTACTTTATAGTCATTGATCCGTTATTGAAATCCTACTCTAATGTTTCATAGCGGCACAGAAATGATCTTGCGTTTTCAAAGGCCACAAGAGCATAAGCTCTGGCTTCCTACCAATCAAGATATCCATAGTCTGAAATTTAGCCTAAGTTTGGAGAAGCTTAATACCAGGTTTTTAAGCTAAAAAATGAATAGAAAGCTACATCACCTGTCAGAGATCAACCAAGATAAATCACAGAAACTGCAATATGAACCAAAGAATGGTGTATTCGTTCACAATGAGAACCCCCCCCCACACACACACACACAGATTCTTTAAATACTGAAGTGTACCTTCAAAGATAGAAATTCCATACTGAGAAGTATTAAATAAGAGCCTCTGGGAGCTCTTATGCTTCTGCAAGGGTACTATGAATCCACCAGCAACAGAATACAAGTACACAAGAAGAGATTGTTGTAATTAATGCTTAAATATAGTTACCAATGCATAATAAGAATAAAACTAAGCACCAATCGGTCAAAAAGAACTTATTAAGGACTTACAATGTGACAAACTTGGCAGTGAAGATACAAAGATAAAAATGACACCATCTCTGCCAGCAAGTAACTTACAATTCTATCGAGGTAGATAACATGTATATGTAATATGTAGAAAATAAAGTATTGGGGAGAGGAACACTCATACCTGGGGAGGATAAGGAAAAACAAGCAGGAAATAGTAGCTGTCACTTGCCTTCTCTTCCTCTCATCCTTTTCTCCTATTAGGGTTTTCTTACTTCTATCATTTAATCCCTTCTAATCAGAGAGAACCAAAGCTTTTTAAAACTGACAGATATAAGGAAAAATTTGATTTCTTATGATTCACAATATGAACATAATTTCCCTTCTAAGTAAAATTACTTTTAATCTCTACCCTCAACATAAACCCTTACCAATAATGAAGCAGAGTAGAGTAGACAAAATGCTAAAATTATAATCAGGAAGACTTGGGTTCCAATCTCATTGGACACATTTACTAGCTTTGTGACCCTGGGCTAGTTATTCAACTTCTCTTAGTTTTAGTTTCTTTCTTTATAAAATGAAAATAATAATAGCACCTACCTCAAAAGGTTGTTGTGAGGATCAAATGAAATAATATAGGTAAAGTGTTTAGCAAACCGTAAAGCACTATACAAATTCTAGCGATTATTATTACCACCATTCTTTTCCTTTCTCTTTTTAGTTTCCATCATCTCATATCGATGGGTTTTTTGGAGCAGTGCTTTCCCTTTTTCAACTTTCTCTTCAAAAGCACAGACGACATTAAAAATCACTCATTAGCTTTGAATAACTTTAAAATGCAATTAATTTTTAAAAAAGGCTCACCTGTTCACAGCATAGTTTAGTAATTCGAACATAACTGCTGCCAATTAAATCTGAGTCAGAGTTGGAATTCTCCATTGTACATGATCCTAACAGCCAGCAAAAACAAATGCAAAACCCAAATTAGTAAATTAAATAGGAATGCTTAAAGTGAATCTTATTCTTCATTATAATAAAAATAATATTAGCCAAAACCACTGATTTTTACAGAGCACTTCAGGTGCGTGGAGGGCGGAGAGTGATGTAATAGAAAAAGTACAGGTTCAGGATGACCCAGGTTCAATATACAGATCCAGGCTTCCAGGCCAGATGGTAATATGAAAGACTGTAGCCCAGATTTCCCATATCCACTCCAATTAAGATCAAAAGAGTACCAAGCTATAATTATTACTAAGAGAAATGTAAATCAAATCAACCTTCATCCTAATGCTCAGCAAATTGGCAAAGATGACAAAAGTCAGAAAAGCCAGTATTGGAGGAATTGTAGAAAGTCAGAAACATTAAAATATTGTTATCTCATTTTTCAAATATATTGAGAACTAAGTCAAATTTATAAGAGTCCAAGTAATTCCCCATTTGACAAATGGCCAAAGGATATTAAAAAAAGCAGTTTCCTCATGAAGAAATCAAAGCTATCAATAATCATATGAAAAAATGTTCTAAATTCTTCTTCATTAGAGAAATGAAAATTAAAACAACTCTAAAGTACTATTTAACACCTATCATATTGGTTAATAAGACAGTAAAGATCTAGTAATACCACTACTAGGCCTGTATCCCAAAGAGATCAAAAAAGGGGGAAAGGACTTACTTGTACAAAAATATTCTTAATTGTTCTTTTTGTGGTGGCAAAGACTTGGAAATTGAAGGGATATCATCAACTGGGGAATGACTGAACAAATTATGGTATGTGATGGTGATGGAATACTATTGTGCTTTAAGGAATGATGAAAAGGATATTTTAAAACTGGAATGACCTATGTGAACTGATGAGAGCGAAATGAGCTCTCATCAATTTGTTCAAAAGAACAAAATGGTGCATGAATTGGTTTTAAATGAGGCAGAGCTGCACAAAGTTGTCAACCTCACTCTCTTTCAAAGTCATCAAAGTCTAGTGGCAAAACAAAAGTCAAGATGACTTATGGCCCAGGATGCAATGGAGGAACCTGGTGTCTTAAGCTCTTAGTATTCCAAAGTGCCTGCTTCTGCACCTTTCATGGCTGTTGGAACAAACTGTTCTCGTCTGCCTATTTCACAGGGGGGATGTTTTCATATGCTTGGGGTGGATAGTACCTAGCTCACGGAAGGATTTGTGGCCTAAATTATACACAGTAACAGCAATATTGTGGAATGATCAATTGTGATACACTTCTAATCTCATAAATACAATGACCCAGGACAATTCTGAAGGACTTAAGACAAAGAATACTAAACTCCTCCAGAGAAAGAATTGTTAGTTAGAATGCAGATCAAAGCATACAATTTTTCACTTTAATTTATTTAGGTTTTTATTTTGGGATTTTGGTTTTATGAGTATTCTCTTACAAAAATGAACAATGTAGAAATATGTTTTGCATGAATACATGTACAACCAAGATTGAATTACTTGCCAGCTCCGAGAAGGGAGAGAGAGGGGAGGGAGGGAAACAATCTGGATCATATAACTTTGGAATACTTATGTAGAAATTTGTTATTACATGTAACACAAATGTAATGGAATATTAACATACTGTAAGAAAAGATGAAAATGATAACCACAAAGAAGCATGTAAAGACATGTAAACTGGTACAAGTGAGAAGTAAGCAGAGCAAGAAAACAACATATGCAAGGTCTAGAACGACATAAATGGAAAGATCAACAACAAAAAAGAAACTTGATGAGAAATTATGAAGAACAAGATTGGTCACAGATGAAATGAGAAAATTCTCCCTTATTCCTCTGTCAGGGTCCACAAGTGTGATATTGTATATGGAGTCATCTGTTTTTGCATTAATCAGTTTTATTGAACTTTTTTCTTTCTCTTTTTTTTTCTTATATATAACAAAGGCTTCCTAGAGGAGGAAGTGGGAGAAATACAGAAGTAAACCAAGGTGACATAAAAACCAAAAATAGCAATAATAATCTTATTTTAAAAAGAGTAACAAATTGAGTAAAGACGAAGAAATTCAAAAGAACTGAGTGCCAATTCAAAAAGTGTAGAAGGGGATGGAATCTGGCCCTCCTACAAACCCCCTGAGGCTGCACATAAATAAACTGAAGAGACTAAACATATGAAGAAATAAGAATTATGAAGAGATGTACAAGAGAGAAACCCATAAGAGTACACAAGTAGAAACAAAAATCTAAAAAAAAAGCTTGTATGCAAGGACTATAAGAATGCCATAATTAAGAAATTAAAAAATGAAATAAGCACTCTGAAGAAAAAACAAAAGAGAATGAATTTAGAATATAAAATAGAAAATCTTACTGAGTATAAGAAGGGAGAAATGAGAACTCAATGGCTTCAGAAAACAAAAATAAATAGTAGAAAAAAATTAAAATGTTGAAAAAATAGAAGGCATTCTTTACCTGACATTTGTTATGTGAGTTAATAAGCATTTATTAAGTGCCTACTATGTGCCAGACTCTCAGTCAAAAGTTGTGAAAAGCACTAAGAAAGGCAAGAGTCCTTGCCCTCAATGAGTTCACAATCTAATGGGAGAAAACAAACAAATATGTACAAAAAAGCAACATATGGACCAAAAAGGAAATAATTAACAGAGGAACACACTAGAATTAAGAAAGATATGGAAAGGCTTTAATGTAAGAAAATATAAAACATACCAAACGCCCTTTTTAACCTTAGTCTATATTACTCCCTTATACGAATACAGTCAGCCAAACAGTCAACAATATTTATTAAAACTCTTGCTAGGTGCCAGGAACTATACTAAGCAGTGGGGATACAAAGAAAAGCAAAAACGAGGCTTTGACCTCAAGGACTATACATTCTAATGCAGGATACAAAACTGTAAATAACTAAGTACATACAAAATATATACTGAATAGATGAAGTTAATCTTAAAAAGGAAGGCTTTGGCTTGGGGGATTCAAAGGGAAAAGTCGGCTATACTTGCCTATTAACTACCTCACAATGAATATTATTTCCTTTCTCTGCAGTTTTGCATGGGGTTATCTCCCATATTTGAAAAGTACTTCCTCCATACCACATTTTGAATCCCCATTTTCCTATTCAGTTTAAATACCATCTTCTTCAAGAGTTATTAAGTGATAGTGCCTTCCCCCAACCCCTCCTATGGTTGCCTTTTATCTTTTTTCATGTATTTTTTAAAATACAGAAAATTGTATGCTGTCTTCCCCTATTAGGATGTTAAGTTCTTTGAGAGCAAGGATTGCTTCACTAATTCTGTATCTCCAAGCATCTCCCACAGGCACCAAAATATACTAATTGAGGTTTCTTCCACTAATGTCATATACCAATATTGCCATCAAAACTTGATCTTGACCAAAGAACCGGAAAAGTCATGGCAATAAAAAGGAATCCCTATTAGATGCTCCAAAGCTGAAAAGGCTTTAGAAAAATATGGGCCTATTTATCTTCCAAAGTGACAGCCTATCAAAGTTGCCATTAGGTTGCCAGGAAAGGTAATTAATTTTTTGGCTACTGTTTCTCTTGATCATCTACTCGTTAATAAAGACAAGATTATCTATAACTATAACATCACAGATCCTTGAAATATTGGGCTATGAAGTTTGCAAAAGATTTGTCATTTACTGACTTACTATAGAAAAGAATCCACACATTGTTCTCATATTGATCCAGCCTTTTCTTTCCTTCAATTCGAATTTAACAACTACAATCACTGAAGATTTTTAAAATTTGGATCTATGAACCAATAAATGCAGGGTACTTATCAGTCACTAGTGAAAGGGAATTGGTCTGGAACTGAAAGTCTAGGAGAACTGCTTATAACATTGAGAAATGAAAGGACTTGTTCATGCCTTTGTGGCTAGTGTGTAATAGAAACAGGATTTGAACCCTTGAACTTCAAGCTCAGTTCTTTATATTGAGCTGTCTAGGGATAAAGCTGAGAATACTAAATTCCAAGGGCTAAAAAGGAAAAAAAATCCCCCCTCGAGTTTATATCCATCTAAGTCCATAGTTATGAACACTGATGTGCTTTTGGAGCACACGTTTTTGATCACAGGTTAAAAGGGCAGAACCTGATCTGTATCACTGGCCCTCTATCCCATACAGCTGATTTCCCAGACCATCAGCCTATGGTCCCTACTCAGCGCCTTTCTTAATATCCACCTGCGGAAGGGAGAAAATGTCCAAAACAAGCTGAGATGGCTTGGGAAGAGGAGAGGAGGAGTGAAGGGCCCAGGAAGATTTTATTTCCTGTCAGGCAGATAGACTGGCCTGAGCATAATGGCCTCTCCCACAATAACAAGTGGCAGAGGAACATTTGCATTTGAACACGCAAATGGGGGGCACGTATGACGGGGCGTATGGATGGAAAACGCATGTAGAAGGAACACGCAAGCCACACACAAAGACATACAGGAGGGAAATGGGGGAAGGACCAAAGGGTCAAGAAACACAGCACACATACGTGCAGGGAGGCGGGGCACCTATACATATATGAAGGGTGTGTGCAAAAACATACAAGTGAGACAACACTCGCCGCGGGAAGGCCACACGCAGCCAGCCACTTGCGCACGGACGCGCACAAGGACACACACACATACATATATACACACAAAGACACACACTCACCGGACCCGCCGCTGGCGAGCATTTGTCCGAGTCCAGAGTCAGAAGCAGATTTCGGTCCGGAGGCAGCCGTCAGCACCACGTCACTGACTCCAGAGCAGGGGAGGGCGCGGGGCGACTAGAGGAAGGAGCAGAGAAGGAGTCACGTGGATAGCGCGCAGGCGCGCCTGGCACCGCCCCAGGCCCGCTCCTACTTCCCCCCGCCTCCTCCCCCCCACCCCTGCCGCAATCCGCCCCACCCGAGAGTCCCTGCAAAGCGCCGCGGAGCAGAAAAGCTTTAGGTAGTGACTGAACCGGCTCTTTCCCCCCTCTCCGGCCTGCTGCAGTGGCACCTGCGCACACAGGTTCGGCCTAGTGATTCTGGCGCTGGCAGGAAGGGAAGCTGGTGCGTCACGATGTTGGTGCTGTAGAGAGGAGAGAAAAGGTGCCCCTGCCCTCCCCTCCCCTTCCTCCGCAGTGCCCGCGGTGCCAGGCCCCGGGGAACCCGCTTCTCCCCTCCCCCCGCCCCGGGGCCCGAAAGACCGTCCGCCTTCCGAACAGCCCAGTTCTAGAAGCGGAAGGCTCCGGGCGTGCGAGGGGCATCTGATGTGGTCAGACCCGCGCGTAGGCGGGCTGGCGGGATCCAGAAGAAACCAAGTCCCCGCAGGGCGAAGTGTTCGGCCAGGTTCCGAGGGAGATCGTGACGAGTATCGCCGCCTTGTGCTCTCTTCCCACAGGTCCCTCAGGCGGACACGATGGTTGAAAACTCCCCATCGCCACTGCCCGAAAGAGCCATCTATGGCTTCGTGCTTTTCTTGAGCTCCCAGTTTGGCTTCAGTGAGTATGCGTGCTGCCTGGCCCGAGAGGAGGCGTGGAAAGCTTCCTGTGGGGTAGCGGGACCCCGACTTGGGCAGCAAAACCAGGCGCCCTTCCCGCCTTCTTTCTCACCTTCGGGTTTGTGGTGCGGGGAAGGTCGGGAACAGAGCCTCGCTTTAACTCCTGCGATTTCACTTCTGTGATCTTGAGCAAAGGCTCAGGCTCGCTGGGCCTTCATTTCCATCTGTAGGATGAGGCACTGGGTCAGAGGCTCCCAAAGGCCCCTCCAGATATTGTCATTGGTGATCCATTGGGTCAGAGGCTCCTAAAGGCCCCTCCAGACATTGTCCTGTGTGATCCATTGGGTCAGAGGCTCCTAAAGGGCCCTCCAGACATTGTCATATGTGATCCATTGGGTCAGAGGCTCCTAAAGGGCCCTCCAGACATTGTCCTGTGTGATCCATTGGGTCAGAGGCTCCTAAAGGGCCCTCCAGACATTGTCATATGTGATCCATTGGGTCAGAGGCTCCTAAAGGGCCCTCCAGACATTGTCATGGGTGATCCATTGGGTCAGAGGCTCCCAAAGGCCCCTCCAGACATTGTCATGGGTGATCCATTGGGTCAGAGGCTCCCAAAGGCTCCTCCAGACATTGTCATGTGTGATCCATTGGGTCAGAGGCTCCCAAAGGCCCCTCCAGACATTGTCATGTGTGATCCATTGGGTCAGAGGCTCCCAAAGGCCCCTCCAGACATTGTCATATGTGATCCATTGGGTCAGAGGCTCCTAAAGGGCCCTCCAGACATTGTCATGGGTGATCCATTGGGTCAGAGGCTCCCAAAGGCCCCTCCAGACATTGTCATGGGTGATCCATTGGGTCAGAGGCTCCCAAAGGCTCCTCCAGACATTGTCATGGGTGATCCATTGGGTCAGAGGCTCCCAAAGGCCCCTCCAGACATTGTCATATGTGATCCATTGGGTCAGAGGCTCCCAAAGGCCCCTCCAGATATTGTCATTGGTGATCCATTGGGTCAGAGGCTCCTAAAGGCCCCTTCAGACATTGTCCTGTGTGATCCATTGGGTCAGAGGCTCCTAAAGGCCCCTCCAGACATTGTCATATGTGATCCATTGGGTCAGAGGCTCCCAAAGGCCCCTCCAGACATTGTCATGTGTGATCCATTGGGTCAGAGGCTCCCAAAGGCCCCTCCAGACATTGTCATATGTGATCCATTGGGTCAGAGGCTCCTAAAGGGCCCTCCAGACATTGTCATGGGTGATCCATTGGGTCAGAGGCTCCCAAAGGCCCCTCCAGACATTGTCATGGGTGATCCATTGGGTCAGAGGCTCCCAAAGGCTCCTCCAGACATTGTCATGGGTGATCCATTGGGTCAGAGGCTCCCAAAGGCCCCTCCAGACATTGTCATATGTGATCCATTGGGTCAGAGGCTCCCAAAGGCCCCTCCAGATATTGTCATTGGTGATCCATTGGGTCAGAGGCTCCTAAAGGCCCCTTCAGACATTGTCATGTGTGATCCATTGGGTCAGAGGCTCCTAAAGGCCCCTCCAGACATTGTCATATGTGATCCATTGGGTCAGAGGCTCCTAAAGGCCCCTCCAGACATTGTCATGGGTGATCCATTGGGTCAGAGGCTCCCAAAGGCCCCTCCAGACATTGTCATTGGTGATCCATTGGGTCAGAGGCTCCCAAAGGCCCCTCCAGACATTGTCATTGGTGATCCATTGGGTCAGAGGCTCCCAAAGGCTCCTCCAGACATTGTCCTGTGTGATCCATTGGGTCAGAGGCTCCCAAAGGCGCCTCCAGACATTGTCAATGGTGATCCATTGGGTCAGGCTCCCAAAGGCGCCTCCAGACATTGTCAATGGTGATCCATTGGGTCAGAGGCTCCCAAAGGCCCCTCCAGACATTGTCATGTGTAATCCATTGGGTCAGAGGCTCCTAAAGGGCCCTCCAGACATTGTCATCTGTGATCCATTGGGTCAGAGACTCCCAAAGGCCCCTCCAGACATTGTCATGTGTGATCCATTGGGTCAGAGGCTCCTAAAGGCCCCTCCAGACATTGTCATGTGTAATCCATTGGGTCAGAGGCTCCTAAAGGGCCCTCCAGACATTGTCATCTGTGATCCATTGGGTCAGAGGCTCCTAAAGGGCCCTCCAGACATTGTCATCTGTGATCCATTGGGTCAGAGGCTCCTAAAGGGCCCTCCAGACATTGTCAATGGTGATCCATTGGGTCAGGCTCCCAAAGGCGCCTCCAGACATTGTCAATGGTGATCCATTGGGTCAGAGGCTCCCAAAGGCCCCTCCAGACATTGTCCTGTGTGATCCATTGGGTCAGAGGCTCCTAAAGGCCCCTCCAGACATTGTCCTGTGTGATCCATTGGGTCAGAGGCTCCTAAAGGCTCCTCCCGACATTGTCATGGGTGATCCATTGGGTCAGAGGCTCCCAAAGGCCCCTCCAGACATTGTCATGGGTGATCCATTGGGTCAGAGGCTCCTAAAGGCCCCTCCAGACATTGTCATGGGTGATCCATTGGGTCAGAGGCTCCTAAAGGCTCCTCCCGACATTGTCATGGGTGATCCATTGGGTCAGAGGCTCCTAAAGGGCCCTCCAGACATTGTCATGTGTGATCCATTGGGTCAGAGGCTCCTAAAGGGCCCTCCAGACATTGTCATCTGTGATCCATTGGGTCAGAGGCTCCTAAAGGCCCCTCCAGACATTGTCATGTGTAATCCATTGGGTCAGAGGCTCCTAAAGGGCCCTCCAGACATTGTCATGGGTGATCCATTGGGTCAGAGGCTCCTAAAGGGCCCTCCAGACATTGTCATTGGTGATCCATTGGGTCAGAGGCTCCCAAAGGCGCCTCCAGACATTGTCCTGTGTGATCCATTGGGTCAGAGGCTCCCAAAGGCTCCTCCAGACATTGTCCTGTGTGATCCATTGGGTCAGAGGCTCCCAAAGGCGCCTCCAGACATTGTCCTGTGTGATCCATTGGGTCAGAGGCTCCCAAAGGCCCCTCCAGATATTGTCATTGGTGATCCATTGGGTCAGAGGCTCCCAAAGGCACCTCCAGACATTGTCATGTGTGATCCATTGGGTCAGAGGCTCCTAAAGGCTCCTCCAGACATTGTCCTGTGTGATCCATTGGGTCAGAGGCTCCCAAAGGCCCCTCCAGACATTGTCCTGTGTGATCCATTGGGTCAGAGGCTCCTAAAGGGCCCTCCAGACATTGTCATGTGTGATCCATTGGGTCAGAGGCTCCTAAAGGCTCCTCCCGACATTGTCATGGGTGATCCATTGGGTCAGAGGCTCCCAAAGGCCCCTCCAGACATTGTCATGGGTGATCCATTGGGTCAGAGGCTCCTAAAGGCCCCTCCAGACATTGTCATGGGTGATCCATTGGGTCAGAGGCTCCTAAAGGCTCCTCCCGACATTGTCATGGGTGATCCATTGGGTCAGAGGCTCCTAAAGGGCCCTCCAGACATTGTCATGTGTGATCCATTGGGTCAGAGGCTCCCAAAGGCGCCTCCAGACATTGTCATGTGTGATCCATTGGGTCAGAGGCTCCTAAAGGGCCCTCCAGACATTGTCCTGTGTGATCCATTGGGTCAGAGGCTCCTAAAGGCTCCTCCAGACATTGTCAATGGTGATCCCAGCATCAGAGTGTTAAAAACAGAATTTTTTTTTTAATATTCCTTTACCTACCACAAGAGGTTATTTAGATCCCTGGTTAGAGGCCTGGCCCAGAACTTGTGAGGATCAGGGTAATGATCCTGCCTCGGACACACACTGGCTGAGCAAGTGTGGAAGCTTCTCTCAAATAACTCCGGGTAACTCAGTAAGATAAGCTGATCTGAATCAGTAGAGTATAGATAATTTACAAATAGAATTCCCCACACTGATAAAGTCGTGTCTGGACCTGATGATAATAATATTATTTATAAAAGCTACATTGCTGGCCTTTTCATAAACATGTAAATTCAGCAAAGCCAACCACAACTTTTCTAGAAAGTGTTTGAAATTGGGTGTTTTTCCTTTTTTTCTAAGAAGGCTGGTGATATCACAGGGTGATGTCTTGATTTGTGCATGGGTTGGTTTTAAATGAGGCAGAGCTGCACAAAGTTGTCAGCCTCACCCTCTTTCAAAGTCATCAAAGTCTAGTGGCAAAACAAAAGTCAAGATGACTTACGGCCCAGGGTGCAACGGAGGAACCTGGTGTCTTAAGCTCTTATTCTCCAAAGTGCCTGCTTCTGCCCCTTTCGTGGCTGTTGGAACAAATTGATCTCGTCTGCCTTGTTCACAGGGGGGATGTTTTCATATGCTTGGGGTAGACAGCACCTAGCTCACGGAAGGATTTGTGGCCCATCAGTTTTCCTCAACCTGGTTAAGCCTATCTGTCAAGATAATTCACCAGCATGTGGCTGCTGTACATACTACAGCTTCCTGGAGCCACAAGGGAGAGTTGAGTACCAGGTGAACACCAAAGATGAATGAGCAGCCCTGAAAAGTTTGCTAAACCCTCACACCCGAGATGCTCGTCCTCCTTGAATACCCATACACCCCATTTGAAATGTGATTTATGGAGTGCTCTGGCCTGCACCTGAAAGTCTGAAATATGAACAGTTGCACAGCATTAACTGTGTGCTGTCCAGAGGGGGCACTGGGGCTCACCTCCTCCGATATCCCATTCCAAAGGAATACAGTTCTTTAGGCCATTGTCATTTTGGTTAACTCTACAACTGGAATATAATTAGAAGAGGATGCTTTAAGTCTCAAGTTTTAGAATCATAAGATATAGTTAATTAGGGAATCTGATTAATTTGGTGAGTTCTTCCTGCAACTTGATAAAATTATGGTAGTAGAGAAATTGGAAGGACACATCCATGAGGAATGACTTTCCTCACTATTCTCTTGGAAGTTCCTGATGATTGAGACTCAGGAGATGGAATTTTGTCAGAAAACCTTTCGTCAAAAAACAAAGTGAGATACTAGACCAATGTATGTTCTTACTCTTCCAGACGCTGTTTCGCTTCTTTCACAGTGTAGCAAGGGGGAAAGAAGAAATTTCTCCCTTTTTCCAACCCCTTTCCACTCCCAACCTACCAGAGCAGTTGATGAGAATTTACAGCTGAAGCAAATGGCCTCGGTAGATCTTTTTGCACACAGATAGAGAAGGTAGTTCATGGGATATGTTCATGAATCCCAACTACTAGGGTTTCTTTTGCAATTGTTTGAGTTTTATTTTATGCATTTAAATACATTTATCTCAGAAGTGGTCCAGAAGCTTCACCAGGTTGCCAAAAGACACACCAGAAAGGTTAAGAGCTTCTATTCTAAGAAGAAAGATTTCCTAGTAAAGAATTACTCCTTGGAAAAAGGAGAGGGACATTTAAGTCTTCTTTCATTTCTTTTTACATTTGTTTATTTTCATTTTTTCTTTCCAAATAATTACCCACAGAGAAACTCTCAAAGCCAACGTTCTCCAGACTCAGAATCATAGATGGAGGATTAGAAGGGGCCTCAGGGACCATCTACTTCACCACTCTCATTTTACAGATGAAGAACCTGAGACTGAGAAGGGTTAAGTGACTTTCCAAAGATCATATAGTTAATAAGTACCATCATATGAATCCAGGTACTCTGACTAGTCAGTTAGTCAGAAAACATCTGGTACTACATTTGCCTCAGGCAGTATCTCTAGCCTCCTTTAGGGAGTGAAGTGGAACCCTGTACTCAAAGATGAACATTTTTATACCTGGCCATGTTCTTCAGCTCTCAGGAATTCTGACTCCTATAGGTCATCATCCAAACTCCATTCCATGCCCTCTATCTCCTGATTCCTTATTCCCGTCTTTCTCAACCCTTCCACCACAAAATTGTAGCCAGACACTATTCAGCCCTTTCATGGTGCCCTCTGGAATGCCAGTTCCTTAAACAACAAACTTCCCTTCATCCTAAATCTTTTCCTCTCACTCACTTCTGTCTACTAGTTATTTCTCAAACCTAGCTCTCCTCTGATGACTCACCTTTTGAGGACTGCCCTTTGCTCACTGATCAAGGTAAGGGAGTTGCTATAGTCTGCCCTCCTTATTGCCACTTCCAGATTCTCCCCCTTCCTCCCGATTTGATTTGAGGTTCCTGCTATTCGGTACAAATCCTAGTAGCAGTTGTCTCTCGAACCCCACCCTTCCCTTTCTTCCTCGATTTTATTTCGCCTGGCTCACAGTTTTTCTCCTCAGCTCCAGCCCTCACACTAGGGGACTTCAACATGTGTTTTGAATCTTCCCCCAATTACCTTAACCACTCAGTTCTTCGAGCTATTTACTTGTCAAGAGCTGTTTATCTACCTCACCCCAACCATACAAAGACAGTCGTCATACACTTAATCTGACCATCTCCTATTAAACATCTATGCTATCCACATCTAGAGAAAGAACAATGGGAGGAGAAACGCAAAAGAAAAACGCGATTTATCACTTGGTTATATTGGTCTGTGATTTGGGGTTGTGGTTTTTTAAAGACTGCTCTATTACAAATATGAATAATATGCACCTAGGTTTGGAGTAATAAAACATGTATAAACCAGTGGAATTGCTTGTCAGCTCCAGGAGGGGGAAGGAAGAAGGGAGGAGGAGAACAGCAATCATGTAACCATAGGAAAATATTCTAAAAAAACTTTTTAAAATAAAAATTAAAAAACAACATCAATTCTTTGCTAAAAATAAATTCTTTAATCCCCTTATCTGACCATAATCCACTGGCTTTTCTCCTCTCCCTCTATTTTCCCTTACAAAACCCCAGTCTGTACGGTGATCTTTACTCTTTTGACCCCTCATTTGTCTCCCAGACCATGACCCCTGCACTAGCTACTCTCCTCTTCTTGTCTTGACCCCATGCTGAACCAATTTAACACAACTCTGTTCTCTTATCTTGAATCTCTAGCCCCTTTATCATACCGTTGATTCCACCCAGGCAAGCCTCAGCCTTGGATCGTTCTCATCCTTCACTCCCTTTGCTGCTACGGAACAAAGATGGAAAAAGTCATGATTAGGTCCACTAGAAGTTTGTTTCACAACCTCAGTAAGTCCCTTGCTACGCTAAGCACTCTTTCTGTACCTACCTTATTAGCTCAGTATCCCATTCTCTGTGGCAGTTCTTCTACACCTTTTCATATCTTCTCAAACCTCTCATGCCTACCTGCGCCCCCACATCCATTCTCTGCGGTAAGAACCTCGCCTTGTGTTTTCAGGAAAAAATTGAAGTCATTTGCTCTGAGTTCCCTCTTTTGCCCTCTTCATTTCCTATCACCTCTAGGCCTTCTGGTACTATCTTCTTCACGAGATGAAATAATCTTGCTCTTTACCAACCCTAACCCCTCTATTTGCTCAGGTTATCCCGCCCTCTGTCCTTCAGTAGATTGCCTTCTCCATCATCCTCACTCATTGTCCATCTTTTCCTGTCTACTGACTCATTCCCTGCTGGTTATCAGCATATGTGTATCTCCCCCAACCTGAAAAACCCTCCCTAGATCCTTCCAGCCCTGCTAGGATGCTGTATGTCTTCTGCCAGTCCAGAGCATCCTCCATTCAGCCACCAGTGTCAGCCCCACCCACTAAAAACTCCAATGGCTCTCTGTGGCCTCCAGGATCTTTTCTGTCTTCCAGAGCCCTGGTGATCTTCACCCTCCCCTTTCAGTCTTCTTACACTATTCCCAGCCCCACACTTCTCCATTCGGTGGCTGTTCCTCCAACAACCTGCTCCAGGCGTTTTCTCTTGTCCCTCGTTCCGGGGATCCTTTCCCTCCTCACCTCCATCTGCTCGCTCCCCTGGCTGCCTTTAACTCCTAAAGTCCTGTGTTCTACAGGTAGTCTCTCCCAAACCCTCTTCATTCTAATACTTTCCTTCTCTGCGTTCTTCTTCCTGTTTACCCCGTATATAGCTTGTTGTATGTTGGATGGTGTTTGGCCTCCTCCCATTCGATGGTGAGCTCCTGGAGGGCAGAGTATCTTTTGCCTATCTTTATCCTGTTTTTAGCACAGTTGAGGCTCGACATCAGACCATTTTAGCAAAAAGTGGGAGTCTCCTCGTGATGGGAGACGGCCTTTTGGGGCAAATGGATCGCCCCCTCTGGCCTCTTACCTTTTCCTTTCAAGGGAGATGCCTAGCCAGAGACAGGGCCCTCCCACTATGTTATAGTGCTTCCTTAGGAAAGCCCCTTTTGGGGACTGAGAAGTAAATTCTAGTATCACGTGAGTGTAAGGGTGGAGAAAGCGCTGGGAAAGCTGAGGGGGATGGTTATTGTGCCAGGGAACTGCAGGGAGTGACTCTCCCCGTCCCCTTCCCTACTACCAAAGTTGCATTCTCTTCCATGGTGCGCATAGCTTGTATTTGGCCATCTTGTCAGAAGGAATAGTTGGGCCGAGGGGGGCGGAGGGCAGCTGGCTGGCTCCGTGGATGGAGAGCCAGGCCTAGAGCTGGGAGGTCCTGGGTTCAGATCTGGCCTCAGACACTTCCTAGGCTGCGTAATTTTTCCTGACCACAGGTCCGTGAATGATGAGCAAGATGTACAAGCCATAAAGAAAGAGGTTTATTGTGGGGGGCCGGGCCCCTGGTCATGCCCAGAGGACCCTGAGCACTGTGAGAGACCTTCCTTTATACCCCAAAGCACTAGACAACGTTTATAGCAGCACAAAATAGTCACAGCCCTCAAAGAACAGAGACACCCAGAAGCGGTGTTCATTGCTTAGGTCAGCTGGGAAGCACCCCTTATCTGTCCTAGGTTGGGTCGATTTCTCTCTTCACACCTTGGTAGGCCTCTAATGCTCTCCCACCTCACCCCTCTGCTTCCTTCAAAACTCTGCTCAAGCGACGCTTCCTAAATGAACCCTTTCCTGACCCTCCTAGCTGTTAGCTTCCTCCTCCACAAGACAGCGACATAGTTGCTGATTTGTGTACACGTGATCTCCCTCGGGCGCGGTAAGCTCCCTGAAGTAGGGGCTGTCGTTTTTGTCCTTCTCTTTTGTCTGGCTCATGGTAGAAGCTCGAGTAATGCCTTTTGGTTGGTTGTCCGTGTGACCATGGGCCGGTCGCTTCACCTCTCGGTATCCTAGGCAACACGCAGAAGACTTTGCAGCACAGATCCTAACCAAGAAAGGAATAGAAGTTGCCCACAAGCAACAGTAACACTCACTAACATTTCAAAGCGTAGAAATAATGATCAAAGGAGCTTAGAGGGAAATCAGTGCTTTCCCTTTAGTGTTGTGCCAGTCGGCAGTTTCACGTTATAGTACGATCATTTAAACCCTACCTAAATTGTTCACTGGCTCTGCCAAAAATAAGTTGGGAAAACCATTATAGTAGACAATTGGAAATTATTATGTAAATAAGTGATTAGTACAATTGTGATTGTTGCCTATGTTGAGGCAACCGCATCAAATATTTAATGGGTTTTAACCCGTTCAGCTGACAATATTAATACATATTTTTAAACTATACGTTTGTTACAGAAAAAACATATTCTGAGTAAACCTTATAATGTAATTGAGTACAGAAAGGGATCTAGAAGACAGTGCTAGTGATATAGAGAAGAAATTGTTAAAAAAATAAAGAAATGTAAAAATCTCGCCTAATTTCCAGAGGTGTTCTTGCCTTCAACATGTTATTTGGCCCTATTGTTTCACTAATAAACGTTGGATTTGCTAGTAAGTAGGTTCTGAAGAATTCTAGTAATAATTGCACTTCTCTGTTTTTGTTCAGTAAAGTAAGTTTCCTATCTTTTCAGTGCCGTTTTACAAAAGTTGCTGGGGTTTCCTCTCAGCACAAAACCGAGCCCCAGCTGACTGGTTCGTCAACAAGAAGTCGATACTATTTAGTAGGTGCTAAGGCTGAGCGGTTTTCACGTGGACCCAGACCTTCTACTTTTCACAGTTCTGACCTCTTTTTTCCCTCTAGCTAGTATGGAATTAGGGTTGAAAGCTTTCTGGAATGTCGAGTCCCTTTCTGCAATTCCTCGTCATTGTTCACGGTGTGTAGCGCCCTGGGCTACGAGCCCCATCCTACAGCATGGATTAGTCACGTTCCTCCATAGGCATGCTGCCAGGTCTTTGTTAATCTTCTCTTTATTCCAACCGATAGATACAAGCCGCTCTAGGTAATAACTTGGAGTCCCGGGAGCCAAGAGACTAGGGGGGGGAATATACAGTCTGTATCAATCCCTCTAGTTCAAGACCTGTTGATAAGTGCCCAGAAGACAAGGGCCCACCCACTACAGAGACGTCCTCCTTGTAAAGACTTCAGAGGACGGAAAGATCATTTTTAGCTTTCATAATTAAAGACGTCTTATTAAGATCTCGAGCCAGACTTTAAATAATAGACAGAATATGTGCTTTATTAATACCATTTTTCCATTTGTTTGTCTTCTGTACAGTGCTATATCTTGTATGGGCCTTTATTCCTGAGACTTGGTTAAACTCCATAGGACTGACATACTGGCCACAAAAGTAAGTTGGAAACATAGCCTTCGTAACATTAGATGAATTTTGCTGCCATCTGATCGGCTTTTGGTTTTCTTAAAAAATCCAAACACTGATATTTCTCTTGAATGACTCTTTAGTACTCGTAAATGTTAGTACAGCATGAAAATTCTACCCAGATGACTTCAGCACCAGGGGTTAACAGAGGTGGCTTTGGGGACTTTGAGAATTGTAACTCTTAAAAATATGTCTTATTTACTTTAATATTCTGTTCTACAGGTACTGGGCAGTTGCTTTGCCAGTCTACCTCCTCATTACTATAGTAATTACTTACATATTGATATTTGGAATTAACATGGTGAATACTTCTCGACTGGACTCTGTTCATACAGTCACAGGTAAAATACATAATGCTTAGAACAGATCATCTTTTTTAAAATTTAGCAAAGAATTGAAAAATATAAATATAGCAAGGCACTTCAGCAATACAGTAGGTAAGAGTCCTGGACTTGGAATCGAGAAGACCTGAGTTCAAATCCCTCCATATGCTTCCTAGCTATATGACTGAACAAGTCGCTTAACTTCTTTCAGCCTCAATTTCTTCATCTGTAAAATGAGATTAATAATAGTAATAATAATAATAGTACCTACCTCACAAGGTGGTGGTGAAGATCAAATGAAATAGCATATATACAATGCTTTGCAAACTTTAAATCACTCAATGGTGTCTATTATTATTATATATTGACTTATTTAATATAAGTTATTATATTATTGAAATTGTTTGAGTGAAGAAAATGTCATGTTTGAACAATGAGGCATGTTTCTATCATTTTGTTCCAATAATAATAATTATACCCATCCTGTATTTGAATAGCTTTGTATAATTTGCAGTGGGCTTATTCATGCATTACTTCATCTGATCTTGAATAATTACCCTCTGGAGTAAATAGGACAGGTGTGATTATCCCCTCTTTTCTGGATAAGGAAACTGAGGTTAAAAGATGTTAAGGTAATTTGCACAGAATCTTAGAGTTGACGGGGACCTCAGTAGGCATCTCGTCTAACCCATACTTGAATGAGAATCCCCACTGCAAAATGCCCAAGTGGTCATTCAACCAAGAATTTCAGTAGAGATCTCACCACCTCTGGAGGCGACCCATTCCACTTTAATTATTTGTACTATTTTCTTAAGATCAGACCTCAAATGGGCCTTTTATCATTTCAGCTTATCATTCCCAGTCCTGTCTTCTGGGAACAAATCTCCTTTCCATGATGGGCCTTCAGGCCTTTTGACTCTCATTCCAGGGGTCTTTCCACTATGCCATACAAAATCTAAAAAGCCAGGTCCGTTCACAGTTAGAAATTTGGTAGAGAAAAATAGGCTTCCTGCTTTCGTTTTGGGAATGTCGATTGATTCTTTCTCATAAGAATATATTTTGTTTGTTGTTTTCTGGTCATTTTCTTTTGTCTCCAACTTCTCATGAGCCTCGTTGGAGTTTTTTTGGCAGATGCATGGAATGGCTTGCAATTTCCTTCTCCAGTTCATTTTCAGATAGGAAACGGAGGTAAATAGGGTTAAGTAACCTCGTCACACAGCCAGATTTTCGCTCAGGAAGATGAGTCTGACGCCAGACCCGGCACTCTATTCTCGGAACCACCTAGCAGCCCTATAAGAACACACACCTTCTAGAAATCATTTTTAGATGATCTGCCACGACAACCTTCCCGGCCATGCTCCCATAACAATGGCTCTGAGGCAAAATGGATCACAAAGGCTCGCATAAATAATAGTGCCAGAAAACCATCCCGGGGGGCCAGTGACTTCAGGAAGCCTAGCCCTGCGATCAGGTCTGCTCATGGGAGAAGTGCTCTTCCTGAGGGAAAAGAGCATTCCTACACTTGTGACGAAATGTTGGTTTTTAGCAAGCTACTTAGGGAGAAATGAATGTATTTTTTCTACCATTTACATTTTATTTTCATGTTTGAGATGTGTTTAAAGAGCATGTTTAAGCCTTTATTCCTAAATATGTTAACTATCGTATTTTGATGACTACGGTTGAGGTCGGTTATTTCCCTTTTACCTATTGTTCAGGGTTGTTGGTCTCCATTCCTATCAAAGCCTGTGATCTAGATTATTCATTCCCAGCCCGGTCAGAGCACAAGAACTCCTTTTAATTTCTAAATGTACAGACTGGCCCAAAGGGCAGGGGTGGCCCTCTGAAAGAAGAAGGTGTTAAGCAGAGGAGGGGAGGGGATGAGCTCCCCGTAGGAGGAGGCCCACCGAGAGCCCTGTAGGAAACAAGAGAAGCGGATTGTGTTATGACAATGTATACATCCATTTGAAAAAGAGAAGCGGCTGTGTGCGTGTGGCTTGCTCGGCCTGTGGGTGCACAATCAGGACTGCAGTGCCCATCCTCCGGGCCTGCAGTCACTTGGACCTTTTCCCAGAACTCTCTGCTGCCGCCAGAGGGCTCTGGCTCACAGACACAGGCTGACGGAAGGCGTGTTCTTTCTCGCTTTTTAACAGATAACTATGCCAAAAATCAGCCCCAGAAGAAATCTCAAGAAAAAGCTGTGCTCGCCTTAAAAGATATCCCGATTAGTGAAGTAAACCAGATGTTCTTCATTGCTGCCAGAGGACTTTATCCTCAGAGCTGAAGGCTCGCAGAGAACATCTCAACCCCAAGCATTCGTTTCCAAGTTGTGACTGCTGACCTTTTCCCCTGAAATACATTGTATTCATCGAGAAGGGGGCAGATCCAGCGGAGCGGACAGAGGCCTGGCCTTGGGTCCAGGAAAGCCTGGGCTCAAGCCTCCCTTCTGACATAGGAGTTCTATGACCCAGACTAATCACTTAACCTTTGCATGCTGCGTTGAACTCTAAAACGACTGCGGAGAGGAACTGGGAAGCCCAAGGGGAAGCAGCAGTGGCCGGCGGGGAATGTTGCCGGGAAACTGCTGAAGGCAGAAGCCGACTGGCTGAACCACGGACCTGGTGGTTCTGCTGGTGGTCGTGTACCAGGGAACGAGGAGCTCGTTTCTCTGTTGGCCTCGGATCATCTCTCTGGACCTCGCAGTCATTCCTCTCCGTTTGAACTCTGTCTCCACGTCCTCCAACCGGTAGCGTAGGGAATCCTCATCCCTCGGCCCCCCATTCTCCACCTTTCCTGCCTTCCCCAACTAAACCCTTCCTTAGGATAGAAGGGAAAGATTTTCATGAGACACGGCCAACTCACCCTGATAGAGGAGGAAGA
Source organism: Monodelphis domestica (assembly GCF_027887165.1). Lineage (NCBI taxonomy): Eukaryota > Metazoa > Chordata > Mammalia > Didelphimorphia > Didelphidae > Monodelphis > Monodelphis domestica. The sequence continues at coordinate 5,392,077 of NC_077230.1, forward strand.
AGACGACGAGGGGGAGGGAGGCTGAAGAGGGCGGAAACGGGAGGAAGGCGGTATGGAGGGAGGAGAAGATAACTGCCTGATCTGTTAGTCATCAAGTAACCATCAAATATCCCCCCTCATTATTATCTGTTACACTGTATACTACAGAGAAGGTGCAAATAGAGTTTCCTTGTCTGGGGGAAGGAAGAGGGGGCAGGGTGTCCCCATTTCAATTTAATAATGGGTCCAGTCCCCGTCCCTGTCAGATTTTTCTGGGAAGATGTTTCAAGTATTGATGAATGGAAGAAATAAAATACTGTATGTCCTATATTCTGGCAAAGAACCTAATAAAACATTAAAGTTGTAGTTAATGAATAAGTTAGGTCCTTTCTCATTTGCTTAGTGGGCTAAGTGTTCAAACTCCTTGCCACAGAATAGATTGCATCTGATTGAGTTCAACAAATAATGACTAAATAATATTCAAGACACTGTGATAAGGGTGCAACTGAGTGGCTCAGTGAATTGAGAGCCAGGCCTAGAGCTGGGAGGTCCTGGGTTTGAATCTGGCCTCAGACTTCCCAACTGTGTGACCCTGGGCAAGTCACTTGACCCCCATGGCCTAGCCCTGACCACTCTTCTGCCTTGGAACCAATACACAGTATGGCTTCCAAGATGGAAGGTGGGGGTTTAAAAAAAAAGACCCTGTGATTGGTTTTAGAAGTATAAAGACAAAAACAAAATCTACCTTCAAGGAGCTGATATTCTTTTGAGTGGATATGACACATATACATGTAATATAGTTCCTATCTGAAAGAAGAAGGTATTAAGCAATGGGGGGGAGGGGGAAGCTATTTTCCCCATAGGAGGTGACCTCCCTAGAGCCCTTTAGGAAACAAAGGATTTTAAGGTTAGGGAGTGCATGAGGACAACTTGTACGAAGGCATGGTGACTGATGGCATCTGGAATTCTGAGGAACAAGTGGAAAGACCAGTTGAGCCAAAGGAACACAAGAAGGGTATTAATAAAAAATAAGTGTGGGAAGTAGAGAGCTTTAAATGCCTGGCTAAGGAGTTTGTATTTTATCCTAAGAGTCATAAGAAGCCACTGATGGTCCTTGTGCCTTAGGGAGATAGATGTGATATATAAGTGGAGGCTATATTGGAGGAAGAGACTGACAACCAAGAATCCATTTAGGAAGCTGTTAAATTGGTACAGATGAGAGATGATGCAAGAGATGTGTGGAGGGAACTAGACTAAGAAACTGACTGGATGTGGTAACTCAAGAGGATTCTGAAAGTCAGAACTTGAGTGAATTATTGGTGGTACTTAAAAAAAAAAACCAAGAAGGGTAGGATTAGGGATAAAAAAAGAACTTGTGATACTTCCCCTTGTTCTCAACTTAATTCAGTGTACCCTAATCTTTTCTCTACAAATAATTTTCTTCTGTTTTGAAATGCCTCTGCATTCCTTACTCTTCTTTCCAAAGTAGCATATCAATTCACCTCTCCTTAATAGGCAGTTGAGAAGCTGGAACTCATAGAAAGAATACTATCCACATCCATAGAAAAAACTGTGGGAAACCTAGCAGATTGGCTAATATGACAGCAAAGGAAAGTAATAACTTGGAGGGGATGTGGCAAAATTGGTACACATGCATTGCTTGTGGAGTTGTGAATTGATCCAACCCTTCTGGAAAGCAATTTGGAACTATGCCCAAAGGGCTTTAAAAGACTGCCTGCTCTTTGATCCAGCCATACCACTACTGGGTTTTTACCCAGAGAAATAATATGGAAAAATACATGTACAAAAATATTTATAGTCACACTTTCCTCAGCTCAATGATGAAAAGTAGGTCAACACCCTGATGTTTTTTACAGATCTCTCTTCATATTAATGAACTGAACTTGAAGTTACAAGGTTTTGGCAAAAGTATTGACATTATGTTTGGATACATAAAAGCTCTTGAAAGTGAACTTAAAATTTTCAAGCGAGATGTAGAAACTAAAACTTGTAAGTATTTTCCTGGAGTAACAAAGTATTTTGAGAAGGCCAGTGCAGCTGTACAAAATGAAATGGAACCCTTGCCATATATATTAGATGGTTTCTTTACTGTTTTTTTTTTTATGGTAATTGGAGGTGCTGGGCAAACACACTGAGAAATAAGAAATAAGACAGAATTCTTTCCGTCCTCCTCCCCCCACCCCCCCCCACCCCCCAACAACTTCTGCTGTCTTTTTTCTTTTGGAATCTAACTGGGATCAGAATGGGTAAGTTGACTGAAATTTTAACACATAACTCACTCTCTAAAATACCAGAAACAGATTTATTTTAAGGAAGGAGGGGTAAAAGGAATTTGGATAGGAGAGAGGGAATTCAGGATTTCCCTAATCTATTATAAGTCTTAAGATGAATAAGGAAAGTTGTATAGTCTTTAAGAGGGATATTATTAACAACTTTCAAAGGTCTTCAGATTCAAGCTCCAAGACTATCAGAGAGAAAGGCAGAGAAAATCTCTTTTAGCTCTTTCTCCACGGTCCCAGGAAAAAGAGTGACCAAGAAGCAGTTTTTGTCTCCTTGTTCAACTGCATTCTCTAGGTCACCTTCTTCTCTGGAATTTTCCTTGATGGATAAATCTTCAAGCTTCCATTCATTGCATCTGCTTTTCCAGGTTTTCTGTAGCATTAATCTCTTATACATATAAAGTACTAGCATGTTTTAGACTCATTACTTGACCAGGTCAGTGATAGAACAGCCTAGAACAGCCTTTAATATAATTAAAATGACAATCCTAGCTAAACTAATCTACCTCTCCAATGTCATCCCAATTAAGTTACCAAAAAATTTATTTTCTTTAGAAAAATAATTTAAAGATTTCAGAAGATTCAGCTTAGAACAGACCATGAAAATAATTAAGGAACCTGATGATACTTAGTCTAAGTATCTAAGTCTACAGTAGTTTGGAATGAAATGGTTTCCAGTGGATGCAGATTGATGATTTGGAGATGCAACTTGCAGAATTTCAAGACAGCATCTAGGCTCAGGTGTTGTTGACTTGAGGTCAAAGCTTGAGAATCTGGAAAGATGCCACTTGGAGAATCAATTTGGAGTGTCTGGAACCAATTACCAGACACTTTTAGCACCCTGAAAAATTGGCTTTACTCATAATTTTTCTCTCTACATACTTTTGTGAGACTGTATTCTCAGTATTAATCAAAACCAACAAAAGAAAACAGATTGACAGATAGAGTTGGTAGTACCTGCTTGGGCTTGAAGTATACAAAATACCGACCTTCAATTGAAGATTTAGCCAATGAAATTCAGCAACAAAAAGTACTAATAGGCAGGTTAGTTAAAGAATTCCCCCTCCCCCTTACTTATCTTAGTTCATGGCACCCCGTACAAGTTAAATAATATCAAGACCAACAAAAGAAACCGCCTGACAGATGAACAAAGAAGTCACTAAGCAGGTAAGTTAAATAATTAGTTTTTAGTTTAATAGTTATATATTACAATTATACATTTGTTAGTTAAACTATAAATATTGCAAAATTATGGGTTTTTTTCTTGAAGTGACATACCACCCAAGTTATGCTCCGTTTTTTGGCAAATTTTGATACACCAAGCTCAAAAGGTTGCCCATCACTGTCCTATACAAAGAATAACACAGAGTGAGTAAATGATTTAAATATAAAGAGGGAAAACATAAACAAATTAAGTGAACATTGTGAACTTTAGATTTATTCCACCCTGCTTTGTCTAACAAAACAGGAATGTCTACACCCCTACTTAAGGATTAAGTATTGAGGAGGATGGCCTATAATAGACATGTGCTAGCAAATGACAAGTCAGAAACAACTGACAGACCCCTAGGCTGCCCTAAGTCAAGCTCAAGTTACCATTGGTACATGTGAGATGCAGGAAGTGATGTAAAAATGGTCTATATATTTTGCGTCACTTCCTGTCTCCGGCCTCTTTCCGCAGAGAGGTGGCTCTGTCAGCAGTGTGCTGAGCATCTTGGCATCTTAGCGTGGCGGCAGTTATTGTTCGGGTTTAGCGGTGAGTTTCCTTGATACAATACTGGGAGAAGCTTAGTTCAGGTGAGGCGTTTTCTCTGAACTCTCTTGGAGTTTAGGCTGATTCTTTTCTCCTTTATCTTCCAATGACCATCCTCTTAGGAAAGCCTCTAATCTTCTTCAAAGACCATGTGGCGGAGATCTTTGAACTCCCCTTGGCACAGGCCAGGCAGGAGAAATTCTATACCCTTTCCCTTTCTCTTTTCCTTAATTACTTCCCTCTATATTAATTAAACCGCCATAAAATTTCCAAACTGACTTGGGTATTTTATTTGGGATATTTCCTGGCGACCAAATTAATTTAGATTAAGTCACAACCTTAAAATTACCCTTACACATAGAATAGTGTATCTGTCAGATCTATGAGAAAGGAAGGAATTTAACACCAAATAGGAGATAAGGAACACTACAAAATGTAAAATAAATAATTCTGATTATATCAAATTAAAATGTTTCTGTACAAACAAAACCAATGCAACCAAAATTGGAAGGGAAGCAACAAATTTTGGGGGAAATTTTATAACAAAAACCTCTGACAAAGGTCTCATTTCTTAAATTTATAAGGAGCTAACTCAATTGTACCAAAAAAATCAAGCTATTCCCCAAAGGACAAATAGACAAGGGATATGAATAGGCAATATGATAAAGAAATCAAAACCATTATTAAGGCAATGAAAAAGTGTTGTAAATCTCTCATAATTAGAGAAATGCAAATCAAAACAAGGCTGAGGTGCTACCTCACACTTAGCAGATTGGCCAATATGACTAAAGTAAAGGAAAATAAATGTTGGAGGGGATGTGGCACTAATGCATTGCTGCTAGAATTGTGAATTAATCCTGTCATTCTGAAAGGTAATTTGAAATTATGCTCAAAGGGCTTTAAAAGACTGGGGGGGGGGGGAGCAGCTGGGTGGCTCAGTGGATTGAGTGTCAAGCCTAGAGATGGGAGGTCCTAGATTCAAATCTGGCCTCAGACACTTCCTAGCTGTGTGACCCTGGGCAAAGTCCCTTGACTCCCATTGCCTAGCCCTTACTTCTCTTCTGCCTTGGAACCAATACATAGTACTGATTCTAAGACAGAAGGTAAGGGCTCAAAATAAACAATTAAATGAATGAATGAATAAATAAATAAAAGACTGTCTGCCCTTTGTTCTAGCAATACCACTGCTGTTTGTACCCCAAAGATATAATAGGGAAAATTACATGTACAAAAATATTCATAGCTGCACTTTTTGTGGTGGCAAAATATTGGAAAATGAGGGGATGTCCCTCAATTGGGGAATCGCTGAATAAATTGTGGTATATTATGGTGCTAGAACTCTATTTTGCTGTAAGAATTGATGATCTGGAGGCTTTCCATATGAACTGGGAGAACCTCAATGAACTGATGCAGAGTGAGATGAGCAGAACCAGAAGAACATTGTACACAGAAAGCAAAACATTGTGGGAAAATTCAGTGTAATGGACTGGTAGCAAAACAACAATCCAGGACACTCCTGAAGGACTTATATGAAAGAATGCTATCTACATTGAGATAAAGAATTATAGGAATAGAAATACAAAAAGCAAAGCATATGACATCACTTATCACAGGTATATGGGTATGTGATTTGGGGTTTAGGCCTTTAAAAAAATTGCTCTATAGCAAGTGAATATGGAAATAGGTATCAAGTGCCATTTGTACAGCCCAGTGGAATTGCTAGTCTTTTGCTCAACTATATGCCAATAAATTTGAGAATTCAAGTGCAGTTGTATAACTCAGTGGTAACTGTATACTGGCAGCAATGCAAAGGGGCCAGACTTTCATTACAGTAAGCAGAGTTAAGGTAAGTCTGTCTTTTGCCCTAGTATATGTGTGTTCACTCTACTGCCACTGGGACCTCATTTGTTGTCCAATGCACCAAACCCCTGGGGGCCATGCCTATGACGCCCCGATGCCTCCATCTCTGCCTTTTTGCCATTTTACGTCTTGGTGCTGGGCTAGAACAATTACCACTACTAAATTCTGAGTTCTGTGTTGGGACTGTATGGCTGAAGAGAGAAGCATTATTGTACTAGCATGCTATGGCCTACTCTGTCCCACTATGATCGTGTGCTTACGTAGATCTTTGTTTGGGCCCGTGTTAGCCCTGGCCTTTTAGGATCACAGAAGAACCCCGAGTGCTTCTATGGGTGGGACCTGACTTTCACCTTTCTATGGTCAGGGGAAGAGTGTTCTTTGGGCCCTGTGGAGAGTTTTGGCATTACCACGTGCTTCTCAAACAATTACCAAAGAAATCTATTTAACAAAGTATCGGTTGATCTCTCAAAGACCAAAAAAAATTTTTTTAAATCAGCTTCAACAGAAAGACCAGATAATGCTAAAATTCCAGGGATGTCCCTTGTTTACATTCTCTCACCGTTGAGATTCCTCATGCCACCCTTTAATTGGCCGTATCCTTACAAAATTATAGGACTGAGAACTGTTGATTCCCTACACTGTCGTTTCCAAACCGCCATTCAAAATCAAGTCATTAAAAAAAATCAAGTAGTTTACAAAAATGTTACCTTAAAGCTGATAAGGGCCTTCTAGATTGAAGTCAATAATGATAACAGTTGGCATAAAGGTTCCCTAACTTCAGCAAGGACTGAGCTCAACTACTTCTGAATTTGTCCTTTTCTAATGAGGGGGAAATTTTTTTCCCCTTTTTTAACCCTCACCTTCCATCTTAGAATCACTACTGTGTATTAGTTCTAAGGCAGAAGAGTGGTAAGGGATAGGCAGTGGGGGTCAAGTGACTTGCCCAGGGTCACACAGCTGGCCAGATTTGAACCCAGGGCCTGGCTCTCCATCCACTGAGCCACCCAGCTGCCCCTGAGAAATCTTTCTCAATTCCTACACCCTCCAATTCAATACTTAGAAAGCTGCTTTGAAGGTAAAGTGAGTTCCGAAAAGATTCCTTGGTACATCTTGGAGGAGGCTTAAATGATCAGCCTGGAAGGTCCAACAAAACCAGAAGCCCCAAAATACTTTATGATTACATCTATCTTCAAGAGACAGTTCTTAAGAATAAAAGCCTTACTGCTGCTTTCTTCTGGCCAAATGCTACAGGCTAAATGCGCTTTCTAATCTCCAGTGGATTGGGGGTAGCTCAGAGTAAACAACCATCATTTCTAGAAGCCTTACCAAAAGCACCAAGAAGAGCATGGAAGGAAGACACTCACTTTTCTTTGCACTGCTGCTGCCTCACTCGGGTCATTATGCTCCACTCTTGAAAGGTCCCGCACTGGCCAAGCACCTGGTGGCTTAGCTTTGAAATGGTAACAAAATGAGAAGTAAGGTCATTCAACAGTCAGCAAAAGATGGACGTAGCCATAGATCAGGAATTCAGCGAAAGGATCTGAGAGCTCTGGGAGCTGTCCGCTCTGTAATCAGCAGATGAGAAAAGAGCTTCGAGTTTGCACCAAGGAAGACTTTAGGTAAGTCTCAAGAAAACCAGGCTTACTTGCATTGGGGGTGGGCTGTACTGTTTCTACTACACATGGAATAAACAGGAGCTAAGCGCTAGTAGAACCAATAAGGTTGCCAACAAATACTTTAGAAACCAAAATTTATAAAGATGAAATTTATTTGCTTTAAAATTTAGAATATACAACTGCATATACAATTTAAAAGCTGAGTAGTACAAAATTAAAACATGATATGTAAATAAATTTACAAAATCAATTTGGTTTTTTACAACAGAGGTTCCATAATTTCATAAAATAGTTCAAAGTACAATTTTACAGAATTAAAAATCTCCAAGACAAGATGGAGATAGCTGAATTACCATTGAACTGATAATTTAAACCAAGCTTAAATGTTTTTTGTTTTTGAAAAGTGACTTGAGATACCATTTCACAGAAGTACTTTCTTAATATTTTCAAAATGGACATACTTACGGGTTAATAGCTTGCAATAATCATTATTCCTAGACATACTGAAGTTAAGAAAAAGTATTCTCCAAGAAGCATTTATATGCTAATGGAGTAAAGATCCAATCAATTTCATTTTCCCTCCCAAAATGCTGCCACATAAGACTTTAAAAGTTTTATTCAAGTCAAATAGAAATCAGAAGATAATTCAAAATTGCGATTCAAGTGTGAGATATCCTTGTCTAGGAACTGTAAACACAAAAGAGCAACACTTTTAAGTAGAGAAAGTACATATAAAAATAGATATTTTATTTAAAATTCAATTAGTTATGTTATCTGTAGTAAATAAGAAAAAATAGAGAAATTGTTAAGATTAAACATTAGAAATTCTAACTATTACGGTTAAATAGCTAAAGCTAAGCTAATATGCTGGAAACTGTTGGGAGTTGGGGGAAGTTAAAGGTCTACAATAAGAGACTGCCTTAACAGATAACACTTGCTTTGAAAAAGTCAATTCTGAAAGGATAATATGAAATTAGAATCTTGAGGTGCAACCAGAATTACATTATGCAAGATTCTGAACTATTATGGTAAACTTTCAAGGTATATTACTCATTGTGTAATCCAAGGTTTATATGAAGATCTCATTAAGAAATTTCATTTATATTTTTCAAAAAAAACAACTTAGTTGAGCAAGAAAAAAATAATTAAAAATTGGGTGTTTTTGTCTCTTGATGACAATATTTTAATTTTTAAAAACAGAAATAGTAAAAGAAACTAGTCTTTCCACTAAGTTATGAGTTAAAAATTCAATTAAGAAGCAACTATAAAAAGCAAATTACTTTGTATAGCTATATTTTTACAAAACATTAAGTTAACTCTTTCAAAAGAATATTACTCAATTCCAGTCAGTAGAAATAAAACCTAATACTGTATTACTTATTGTATTTTTCCATAATATACAATTTTGTGATGCCAATACTCTCTCACTATTGTCATAAGTTATTTAGACTTGATAAAACGACCAATTATCGACTTAAAAATTTTGAAACTCCTTAACTTTAATAATGGGTTTTCTAAAAACTGAAAAATAGGTTAAGGAAACGGTAAAATAGCTGCCCAAATTTTTATGAACACACATAAATCAAAGGAAAACAAAATGCAAGCCCCCCCAAAACAAATAAACTAGTAAGAAAACCTCAACTGTAAATAATGAAACAATCACAATAAACAAAAATGGAAACCATTCTGAATAATTTCCATTATGTTAGGCAAAATTAAAAATATAGATATTCAAAAATCTATTTTCACTATTTAGAAAATACTTTCGGATCTGTCAATTCACACTTCAATGTATACAGTGTGCATACATACATACATGTATGTTTTTAAAATTGCATGCTGTAAAATCAATGTGGAGTTTAAAAAGCAATAAAGTCCCCTTTTTGTATTTTGATCCGATTTCCAGGGTAAGGAAAATCGTTCAGCTGTGATTCCCTGAATTAGCCATTAACGGCATCAGGAATCTGAATAGCAGGTACACTTTTAAATGTGGGATGTGATTCAATGTGCAAAGCTAGCCAGGAGAATTCTGCACTTGAATTCTAGAGCTGGGATTTCACTGGTGCGGGAACTCGGAGGGAGAGAACCTTCCTCCACCAATGAAAGCTGGCCCGTTTGGTGACCCGGAGGAGCCTGGAGCACTGTGAGGTGAAATGATGTGCCCAGAGGCCAGATTGGAACAAGGTCTTCTAGCCTTTGGAGGCTGCTCTCTCTCTCTCCACTATGGTCATGCTGCTTCATTTTAATCCTAAAAGATTAAGTAAATCTTCTAAGATAATAAACCGATGCTCTCTGAACTTTATTTTTCTTCAAAAATCAATTTAGCTTCTTAATTCAATTGAACATTTATTAAGTACCTTCTCACAGACGATGTAACAGACAGCGCTAGGCACTGAGGATGCAAAAGCAGAGCAGGAACAGCCCCTGGACAGCTATTCTGAGAGGACTATGCGGACAAATACACGCTGGAGAGTGGTTTGGAATGCCCAGAGTGGCCTGGTGCCCTCTGAGGAGAGAGCCAGGAGCCTATCACTAGGACCACCAGCGAGTGCAAAGCCAAGGACAAACCAAGGAGTAGGAGATGAGCAGGGAGGACGCTGCAGGAAGGGGAGATGGCAGCCAGTGTGAATGCACAAAGCTGGGAGATGACAGAGATACTGAGAAGAGCCGAGCACTTTGGTATCACTGTTACAAGACATGAGGCTGTATGTGAAGGGAAATAATGGTAAGAAATTTAGGAATTAAAATTAGAATTTTCCTTTCAAATTTCACCAAAAAAATGAATGTAATAATACTTCAATAGCCAATCAATGGCTCAAATGATAATGAAATCTAAATATATCCAATTATTGGCATATAAAGTTGTATTTGCATCCAAATGAACACAAAAATAGGCCTATCTAAGCAAGCTTCAAGCATAGCAGTTACCTGGAATAGTGCATCTAATTAAGTTTTTGGAGATTCAGAAAAGTTAATACTAGAAAGACCAGGTAGATCAAATGAAGTAAATTTTAAAATGTCATTATTATTTACTATAATTTTTCCTATCTCTACAAATTCAGATACAAATAATTAAAAGTAAATATTATAATTCTACTTTGACATAGAAATTTTCCTTCTTTCTCTCTTTTCTAAATATTGGGGATAAAAAATGTACTTTGTCAATTCATACTACTTGATCCATTCAGGGCTTTTAAAAATTCTTGTCCTTTTATTAATGACTTGCCTACAGTCAAACACATATTAAGGGGGGCCGCTGGGTGGCTCAGTGGATGGAGAGACAGGCCTAGAGAGGGGAGGTCATAGGTTCAAATCTGACCTCAGACACTTCTCAGCTGGGTGACCCTGGGCAAGTCCCTTGACCCCCATGGCCTAGCCCTTATCATTCTTCTGTCTTGGAATCAATACACAGTATTGATTCCAAGATGAAAGGTAAGAGTTAAAAAAAACCAAAACCAAACACCCCCCCTCCCCACTAAGGGTCCAGGTAAGATTTGAACTCGAGTCTTCTGGACTCCAAATTTAGCATCCCAGCCGTTATGTTCGTGCTACTCTAAGCCTGTCCTATATATCTGGACAAACTTGTAAAAACTCAAAGTGGAAGCGTCATCCCATTAGTCCCTGATGCCACTGCCACACATTTGTTGGGCACTTAAGAGATGTGGGGGCACTATGCCTTTCCAAGTTCGGACAGCTGGAAGGACCTGTGGTTGATAGAAGCTCTCCATGCGACAGGGATCGGGAGGGGGCCTTCCCATCGACTGCAGAGCAGTGAGCAGTCTTCGCTGGTGGAGGAGATCCCCGGGCAGGAGCTACCTAAGCCCATGAAGTCGCAGCAACATCGTTATACCTGTGTAAGCATGTATAGAAAGCACTCAAATGCATCTTCATGAAGATAGATCACTGGAAAGGTACCTAAAATAGCCTCTTCATATAAAATTCCGTATTAAAATATTGCTCATAATAAATAGGAGGTGAATCCCACGGACTTCCCCCTCCTACAATTGAACCGCTCGCTCTGAGCTGGGCTCTGCCATTTTCTAGGGTGCACCTGAAAATGGCGACTCTCACAGTGAGCCCACCGCCAAAGGGGGAGGAGCCTTTGCAATCGGCGGTAACGGGGTAAAAAAAGAGTCTTTCAAACCCGAGCTCGTCTCTGCGCTGACCTAAAAACATCAAGATTTGACTCAGTCCCACGGCCGAGTGTCTCTGGAGGGGTTCCGGCGTGTCCCCAGAGGCCGCCGCGACGCCCCGACGCAGCAGGACCGGCACTCCCGTTCAGTGGCTGATGGGAAGGTGGCCCTTCATCCCCTGCCTCCCCACCTGAAGACACGGCAACTTGGAGTAGTTCTTAAGGAGCTGTTCGATGGCGATATGTCGGACGTGGAGCTCCGACGCCAGAGAATCCTTTACTTGTACTTGATGCGCCAGCTGCTCAAAAACGCCTGCAAGAACGCAGAGGAGGCTTTTGGTTAGCGCTCGACTCCCGTGCATGTGGCCCGCCACCGGGCTGGGCGCTTCTCTGCACTCCTTACCTTTCCTCCATAAAAAGCCTCGAGGATTTCCTTCTCCGCTCCTTGGACAAAAGAGCACCCGGTGGCCTAGGGTCATGCATGCAGCAGTGTCTGAGGCTGGGTCGGAATTGGGAAGATGACTCTTCCCGATCCAAGCCACAGCACCACCCCACTGCCACCCCACCGCCCCTCTGCGGTTCACAATGGTGCTCATTCCAAGCGGTTTAAAGGAGTGGGCACCAAAATGCTCCCATTAAAGGTAGCCTTCATTCCTGAAATACCTCAAAATAATGCCCCAGATGATCATTCACTACCTTGGCCTGCACTCCTTTTCCTCAGGGGCCCCCCAGAGCAGCTAAGGCATCTGTTGAGCAGAACCGTGACTTAGGGTGAACCCACGTTTCTCCCCCACCTATTAGCTCTCTCTGATCCGCGCATCTTCTCTAGCAGCGACTACCCCTTCTCTGATGGCCAGCCCTGCCCTGGCTCCCCTCAGGGGAGATGCACCCCACAAAACGGCTTGCTGCTTCCAGGCTCTCCCTTTCTAGCGATCTCTTCTCCTAAGTCTTTGTGGTGTGACCCTGTCTTTCCTGCACCTCTCTTTGGAGATGTGTTGTGTACGTCACAGACCCCACGCTGGACTCGACATCCCCCCGCTGCCGCAGTGTCGCTGGAGTTCAGCGCAATGAGGAGAGTGAGACGATCAATGACACACCCTAGAAATGTCCCCAGCCTTCCTAGAACTATCTCAGCACCTTCTGCCTGCACGCCAGGCCTATCTCAACCTGCTCCATCTATAAAGGATCCACTAACTATGAAGTCCCTAACACTCGCCCCTTCAGTTTTCTGCAGCAGCCCGGCTGTCAGAAGCCAACTGACAGCAGCTGCTTGCCCGAGAGGGACCGCCTGCTCTCTAGAGAGCCCAGAGCCCAAAGACCCCCAACTGTCCACCGCTGCTTCCTAACCAAACGCCCCCCACCTTCCTGCCGGAGGACCCGCTGCTTCCTCTCCCGGTCTCCCTGGGAATGGAATCCTCAGCTGCGGCTCACTGACTCCTGCCAGTTCTGATCGACTTAGAAATCCTGCTCTAGCCTCTTAAGGAGACAGAGGGAGAGATGAAGAGAATTTTACTTTGATACTGAACACTCTTAAAATGCCCCCTACTTTTTGTTGTCATTATTCCTCTTGAGATTCTAGAACTTCCGTGCCTCCAAATGGACTTTCCAATGACTCAAACTGTAAAGATTATATTCATATCCATGTAAATCCCCCCATTCCTGGCCATGTTGTGTGCTGTTCCTGCCACCAATCTTTAGTAAAAAATTACAAAATGTACCTCCCATATGAGAGTAGAGTGTTATGTACATTATCTTCTAGAATAGTGACTGCAGAATTTTTTTATTTTTACACCTCACCTTATAAAGTCTGTTTTATCTTAAAATCTCTGTGTTCTGGGGGGCAGCTGGGTACCTCAGTGGATGAAGAGCCAGGCCTAGAGACGGGAGGTCCTAGGTTCAAATGTGGTCTCTGACACTCACCAACTGTGTGACCCTGGGCAAGTCAGTTGACCCCCATGGCCTAGCCCTTACCACTCTTCTGCCTTAGAACCAATACCTAGTATTGACTCTAAAACGGAAGGTGAGGGTTTATAAAAAAACCAAAACAAAACTCTGTGTTCTGGAATATCAACACAATGTTTTAATTTCCAATCTAACTAAAGAAATCCTCTAATTCCTTTCAAAAGAGATTATTTTCTACATTATAATATCATTATAATATTATTCCTTACCCTGGACTTGCTGGTGAAGCTTTTCATTCAGCTGCTCTACCTCACCAAGGCTCATTGAACTCACTGCAACATGAAAATAGAATTATTATTACCAGAAAAACCAGAAAAAATAAGACACAGTAACACTAACAAAAAGTGAACTCTTTTTCTGAGACATATTCATTCGCTCTTAGCTGGCACTGTGGAATGTAGCTACAAGTTGTTACTTAATACAAATTCAGTAGCTTCATACAATATTAAAAATCATTAGATTATGACTGAAATGATCAAAGAAAATTATGAACAGAAATATAACTTGTCACATCAGTGCAAACCAACTATGCATGTTTCTCCAACTCTCGTTCTGGAGCAACAATGAATGTGGCAACGTTTCCATGTCTTAAGAAGAACATACTTTTTGGGGTATTTGTCATGTTTTAGTTGTGTCCAACTTTTCATGATCTCGTTTGGGGTTTTCTTGGCAAAGATACTGAAGTGGTTTGTCATTGCCTTTTCCAGCTCACTTTACAGATGAGGAAATGGAGGCAAACTAGGTTAAGTAACTTGCCCAAGGTCACACAGCTAGTGCGAACTCAGGAAGTGAGTCTTCCTGACTCCAGGCCAAAGGCTCTATCCACTGCACCACCTGACTACCTTCTACTACTTGACAGATTACAATTGCAGTTGCTTGTCATGCTACCCTGATTCAAAATGAAGGCTCTTCTGAAAACTACAAAGATTGCACAATAATCAATAGCGGGCCTGTTTGTAACTATATCAAAGTCACCCTTCACTGATACTATTTAATTTTAGAAACAAGATAAAACAAAGGTACCATAAAATAATCCTTTCCAACCACATCAAGGATACATCTAACTCTTCAACATTATGGAAGTCAACATTTTATTAGGGTTCAACTAGTAACAAACTAGCTAAAAGTCATAGTTAAAAAATGAAATATTTTGAGGGTTGATCTTTTTAACAAATTTTATATGTTTTTGAGTTGTAGCAAAAACAATAAATAATCGAAAATCACCTGGTGCCCAATATTCTCACAATAAGGCGTTCTGGTCTATAAATGACTTTTCCAGATTAACTGAAATTGTCAGAACTGTGCTTTTTGACATAGATTCAAGAATCTAAGGTAATTGATAAATGATGAAAGATCAGGAGGAGCCACCAAATAAGTTAATTATGAAACGGACAAAACGACATAGCTGACACATTACAAATGACAAAAATATAAAAATCTTCATCTCTCTCTGATACTGCTTTACTTACATTGTTCTCTGGTATAATAAGTGTGTTGTCTCCGGTCACCAACATCTGAAACAAAGGCTTTCTTTTCTTTTTGCTGGGCTTGCTGGTGATGAGACCACAAAACACTATTATGGGAGAAAGGGGCACTTGGATCTTGCAGCATTTCAAGCCCGAAGTTTGTAGATTCTCTCTGCTCCAAAATCCTTTGTGCATGGTTTGAGATGCTTACTGTTGCTCCATCGATCCATTTTGCAGAATACTTTGGTACTTGGGAGTCAAACTGTGGTAATAACTTTCTATCTGACTTAGGCCTAAAATTTAAAAGTGAGTGCTGGGAAGTTTTAGAACATTCAGAATCAGTCTCTACATCCTTATTCTGGGCATGCCGTATAATCCAATTTATCTTTTTACTAAATATGGTTTTGACTTCTTCATAAGTGCTTTTGGAGAGTTTAGATCGAGAACAATCCTGGTTTGCTATCAAATGGAATTTTTCAAAGCACTCTTTGTGGCCCCTTAATGATCTTGTATGCAAGAGATTAGATTTTGGCACTCCTATAAAGAAAACAAAAGGATAAAAAATTTAAAGATGAATATTTCAAAACCATAAGTCTTAGAAAAAAGAATTTGTGAATTAGGGAAAAACTATTAAAAATAATTTTTAGGTGGGGTTTGGACTGGGGTAGAAGAAGTTCCAGTGGAGAAATACTCTCAACACTGTGAAGACTGGTAACTGTTCTGAAATTTACAGAAAGAACTGCCTGGGCACTAAAGAGATTAAGTGGTTTAGACAGGATCACAGAGTCAGGGTACACGTTTAATTTAATGTCGAAGACCCCTTTGGAAGTCTGATGAGACTTACAGACTTCTTTCTCAGAACAAGAAGAAAATGCCAAACTTCAGTTACAGGCTAGTAAGAATAGACGTGTTTAAGTGGGTGTAGATATATGTATGTACATGTTTCTGTATGTATAAATTTAAATTCACAGACACCTGGAGACCCTGTGATCTCTCCATCCCATCTTGTTCAAAACCTTCATGTTAGAGGCCAGCCTTGAACCAAGAGATATGAGTACATTTCAGTCTGCGATTTGAAATAATCACCAGCTTGGATGTGGTCCCATGGTTTGGACTGGCAGTGTCTCCACTCATTGACCACCTTCCCCCACAAAGGGATCAGGAGCAAAAAGCCCCCAAAGGTGGGTGCCCAGGAAAGAAATCCTTCTTGTAGGTAGGACTCCCAAATGACACATTGCCAGTCCCGCCAGAGTTGCCAATTATTGCACGCAAACGATAAGCAAAATATCAGTCATGAAGAAAGATAGGTTTATTGGGGGAAGGGGGGTCCCACAACAAAGCTGGACTCCTCGGCACGACCAGAGGTCCCCAAGCACTATGAGAGAACTTCCTTTATACCCCAAAGAATTAGACAACTTTTATACCGGTACACAAATAGTACAAAGTAGTCATGCCCCTCAAAGAATAGAGATATCCAGAAGCAATATTCATTGATTAGGTCAACTAGGAAGCATCCCTTCTTTGGTGAAAGAAAGCTTTTGACCATGACTTGAGAATCACTTGATGAAAAGTAGGGCTAAGAGTGGATGGAGGTGAGTAGTAGCAGGTTCTGAACTAAAAGTCAGGCATTGTGAATTTTAAAACTACACCTTACTCAGGCCGTACTTTAGAAGATCTGTTTTAGCTATTTCCTGATCAATAACAATAGAGATACTTGGACTAACAGAATCAGGTCTTGGGAACTATACATTTCTCCATCCTACTTAGTTTAGCAAGATCAGGAATGACTGCATCATACTCCAAGATTTAATTATCTGAGGAGATGGCCTTCAACAGACATGTGCAGATAAAGTGGAGAGACCCCTGGGCTGTCCTAAGTCAAGCTAAGCGATCATTGGTATAGATGAGATGCAGGAAAGTGACGTAAAACCTTCTATATAAGGCACGTCACTTGCTCTCTCTCACACTTTTCCCCCCGGAGAGGCAACTCTGGGTGGCAGCATGCTAAGCATTCCGACATCTTGGTGTGGTGGCAGCTATTTGTCTGAGTTTGGTGGTGAGTTTGCACTTGAGCTGATTCAGGTTCAGGCATTTTGGCTGAGCCCTTTCGGAGTTCAGGCCGATTCCTTCCTCCTTACTTTCTAGAGCCTCTGGTCTTCCTTCTAGCACTAGCCAGGCAGGAGAAATCCTACTCCCTTTCCTTCTTCCTAATCTCTTTCCACTATATCAATTAAATCACCATAAATTTCCAGCTGACTTGGGTGTTTTATTATTTGGGATTTTCCCTGGCAACCAATTAAATTTAGATTTAAGACATAACAAGATTATCTTTACAGTATCCTGATGCATAATGGGTCACAAGTTTGGGTGCCTGATATAACACTATTAAAGGTGGGAGTGGCATTAAGGCCTTGCAAAAGCACTTATTTCCTTAATCCAAAACCTTAGTACTTATACCAGAATATTCACAAAAGCCTGCTAAAATTCATGACATGCTAACTATCTTAGAATTACAACTAGGATTATCCCAAGACTAATGATAACATTAGAGTTTAATCTTCATATTAGGGAGTAGGGGGATCATTTCTCACATGAGGCCAGTTCTCTATCCTCTACAACACTGCCTCCTCCCTAAGGAATTAAAAAAAAACATTAAAAAGAAATTATAAGCACAGCTTAAGTAAATGTTTAATCATATAATCAAATTGTATAAATTTGTGAAAATATTTAAGTTAATGATTTATACCAAATATAAGCTATTTCTCATAATATAAATTTTTACAATTTTATGGATTCACTCTTAACCTTATATTTCCTGGACTAAAGGTATAACTTAGAGGTTTAAGTGCATAGTTTTAAATATATACCCTTCTAATTTACACATAAACACAAGCATTTTTTCAATTAGGCAAAGTACATTTTTATCACTGTTTTCTTTACCACTATAAAATGAACTGCTCAATATTTTTGTTTGTGTGGGTTATTTCCCTCTTTCTTTTGGACTATAAATCTAATAGTAACTATCACTGGGTTTCAAATTATGCATAGTTTGGTTACTTCTTGCTGTTCTTTAAAACAACCTGATTTCTAGTATTTAGAAAACTGATTTATAGCTCCATTTATTCCTGATTAACTGTAATGCTTTATCATCTTTTGAGATCTATTTCAAATTAGCAGGGTAAAATGGAAAGCAACTTTTGCATAAAAGAAGCAAATGGCAAAAAGCACAAACATGCCTCTTTCTATCCACTAAAGACTTGCCTTTCTTGCTGCTAAGTGGACAGTGATGGATACGTTAAAGAAAAAGATTAGGAAAGACAGGAAGAGAAAGCTGAAATGAAGGGGGGGGGGGTTATGCTGGACACTGTGGATTAGCAACTTAAATAACCATCCTAAGCTTTTAAAACCCAGTACTGAATCCAACAGAATTTCTGACCTCAAGGTCAAAATTTTCCCTACATCCTTATCTCAGCTATTAAATACGCCTAGAGTAGCTCCAAATCCCCTAGATAACACAATCCTTTTCTAGGTTTTATATTAAATAGAAATACTAGGTATAGAGATGTTTTGTTTTTTAAATTTTTTTAAAACAATACTTTAGCTAAAGGAAAAAACCCAAAAGGCTCTGCTTCTTGGTCCTTTCCTGAAATAAAGGCTCAGAACCTTGGAAAGGTGTCCACTTAAAAGACTGATAACTAACTTGGTGAGGAGAATGAACATGGGAAGATAGCTGGATGTTTTCTTTACGAATATGGCAAACTGGAACCTAAAAACTCTGCTTGACACGAAAAATATTTACTAGGCCTTGTGAAAAAGTAATTCTGGATAAGAGAAAAGAGTATATTAATAGAAAAGTCAGATTCAGTTAATATTTTCAGCATTCCTAATATCTGCTTTATTTTATATAAAATGAAAGGATTGTATTTGCAGCAGCAAATCAAAAACCAGATCCAGACTTTCATATCTTGTTTGACCATGTATATACCACAGCCTTTCTTAAAGAGAGGATCCCAACTGCTAGCTTCCATAAGTCATTTGTTCATTTTCTAGCAATCTGCTCTTGTCAGTTCCATTAGCCTGAAAGTAGCAGTAACTTGGGTAGCAATAGCGTTAGAAGTTTCAGCAATAAGGGACTAGGAAACAGCATGAGTGTGGATTAAGCGTGATTGTAAATGGCAAGCAGTTATCAAATAACACAAATTAAAAGGTTTTATTTTTAGCCAGATCTAGGCTATAGTTGTTGCCCATTCTCAGGATTCAGTCTCCTATCCTGAATGAGCCTTTTAAAACTAAGCAACTTTATTTTTTTTTAACCCCTTACCTTCCATCTTGGAATCAATACTGTGGATTGGCTCCAAGACAGAAGAGTGGTCAGGGCTAGGCAATGGGGGTCAAGTGACTTGCTCAGGGTCACACAGCTAGGAAGTGTCTGAGGCCAGATTTGAACCCAGGACCTCCCATCACTAGGTCTGGCTCTCAATCCACTGAGCTACCCAGGTGCCCCCAAACTAAGTAACTTTAGATTTAGAAAGTGTTCTATGCAAACATTAAAAAGCCTCCAGTCTTGAGCCTAGTCCACTCTACTTCTTGATGACATAGACTACACTCTCAGAAGTATCAAAATTACACTGCTTGTGAAGTCAACTTATATGAATATTCAATAAAATCATGCATCCAGGCCTTTCTCCTATTTATCATAAAAGACAGAGAAAGGAAAATTTGAAGTCTTCCAAAAGAACATCCACGGGGCTATGAAAAATATAAATCCTCACCCTACACCAAAATAAACTCAGAATTGGTGAATGACTTGAATATAAAGAAGGAAACTATAAGTAAATTAGGTGAACACAGAATAGTATACATGTCAGACCTGTGGGAAAGGAAAGATTTTAAACCCAAGCAAGACTTAGAAAGAGTCACAAAATGCAAAATAAATAATTTTGACTACATCAAATTAAAAAGGTTTTGAACAAAGTAACAAATTGGGAAACAATCTTCATAACAAAAACCTCTGACAAAGGTCTAATTACTCAAATTTATAAAGAGCTAAACTAGTTGTACAAAAAAATCAAGCCATTCTCCAATTGATAAATGGGCAAGGAACATGAATAGGCAATTTTCAGTCAAAGAAATAAAAACTATTAATAAGCAGATGAAAAAGTGTTCTAAATCTCTAATAATCAGAGAGATGCAAATCAAAACAACTCTGAGGTATCACCTCACACCTAGCAGATTGGCTAACATGACAGCAAGGAAAGTAATGAATGCTGGAGGGGATGTGGCAAATTAGGGACACTAATACATTGCTGGTGGAGTTGTGAATTGATCCAACCATTCTGGAGGGCAATTTGGAACTATGCCCAAAGGGCACTAAAAGACAGTCTGCCCTTTGATCCAGTCATAGCACTGCTGGGTTTGTACCCCAAAGAGATTATAAGGAAAAAGACTCGTACAAGAATATTCATAACTAACCCTCTTTGTGGTGGCAAAAAATTGGAAAACGAGGGGATGCCCTTCCATTGGGGAATGGCTGAACAAATTGTGGTATATGTTGGTGATGGAATACTATTGTGCTAAAAGGAATAATAAAGTGGAGGAATTCCATGGAGACTGGAATGACCTCCAGGAAGTGATGCAGAGTGAGAGGAGCAGAACCAGGAGAACACTGTACACAGACGGATACATTGTAGCACAATCAAATGTAACTGACTTCTCATTAGTGGCAATGCAGTGACCCTGAACCACTTGGAAGGATCTATGAGAAAGAACGTATCCACATTCAGAGGAAGATCTGTGGGAGCGGAAATAGAGAAGAAAAACAACTGCTTGACTACATGGGTCAAAGGGATAGGATTGGGGATATAGACTTTAAATCAGTGGTTCTTAACCTTTCTAACGCCGTGACCCCACAATACAGCTCCTCATGTTGCAGTGACCCCAAACCAAAAAATTATTTTTGTGGCTACTTAAAAGCTGTAATTTTGCTACAGTTATGATTCGGAATGTAAATACCTGATATGCATTATGTATTCTCATTGCTACAAATTGAGAGGTTGAGAACCGATGCTCTAAAAGATCATCCTAGTGCAAACATAAACAGCATGGAAATAGTTTCTGATCAAGGGAATACCCAGTATAATTGCGTATCAGCTACAGGAAGGGTGGGGAGAAGGAAGGGAGGGAAAGAATATGATTCTTGAAACCAAGAAATAATGTTCTAAATTGACTAAAAAAAATTATATAAATCCTGTTTCTTTGTTTCTACTTTGTATACACATTAATGAAGAATTAAGTCATTCATATAAGAACTACATATTCTGCCTTGTAGAAAGGATATGATTTTAGTGATTTAATGACCAGTTCTGATTAGAGGAAGTGTTACATGGTGACAGAGCACTAGACTTGGAATCAGAAAGACCTAGTACAAATTCTGCCTTGTACACTCACTAAATGTGTAAACCTAGTCAAGCCACAACCTCCTCAATGCTTAATTATAAAATCAAGATTTATAACAATGAACCACAACAAAGAGAACTTTTTTTGTAATAGTGAAAAAATTAGGTGAACCTAAGAAAGTGTTCTGGATGCTAACTTTCAATATGGTTTCAGGTTTTGTCTATCACTTGTCATTTTTATACGAATCACTTTTGTTTTTAAAAATTGTTCTTGAATAAACAAAAATTATGCTTAACTCACCTAAAATTTGGTCATTGATGATTTTCTGTTATATTTTCACTGTAGCATCCAACATTTGGTCAGTCAGCAGAAGCCAGGCCTCTACTTGTTCTAGAATTTCTTTTCCAATGGGATTCCTTGATAAGAAGCATTCGTTTTGCTCATGATATTGATATCACTGAGTTTTCTAGGAAGGAGTCCAAATGTAAATCCAAGAAACTGTTCTTGAATGCTATGTTCCATTCTATAATTTGTAGGCTTTGTGGGTAATTTCATATTTTCCCCAAAAAGTTTTGTAAACTTTTAAACATGAGCTCCATGTAGTGTAAAAAATAGACTCGAATACAGGACTACAATCCCCACAAGCCTTTGCTCCACTTCCCCAGAATGCCTTGTAATCTCACCTGGGCCGAGATCCAGAAGGTATTTAAGCTGATTCAAAGGCTTTTGAGGGGCTTTTTCGACTTCCGTTTTGCAGCAGGAGCGTCTCTTGCGTGATGTGAGGTTATTTTGTCTAGGCCTCTGGCCTAGGCACATGTTTCTTACTTGTATATTTTTTAACCTTTAACCTTTAATAAACCTCTAACAAATATAATACTCCTTGCAGAGAGAAACTAATTTCTGCCTCAGATGCCTCAGTCTCCCCATCTCCCTGAATTTTAACTGTTACAGTAGCTACTTCAACTTCAACCAACTGTTCTTCCAAGATATTTGTCTTCCAAACTTTCCTTATTTGAGGATCCATAAATAAGTTCTTTTTGATTGTGGCCTCACTGATTCTTGGAAATTTATTTTTCAGATAAAGAAAACTCTCATAAGACAGATGCTAAGGGTTTTTTTTAAAAGGAAAAAAATATTTGGGGGTACTTATAGGAGGCTATGCCATTTTAGAACAGGAGCTAAAAATTCAACTATATAGTTAGATTATTATGAGATCACAATTCTGGTATTTTAGCTCTATTTAGATAATTTAGAATTATTAAATGAGGCTTTGAGAAGAGGATGAATAGGTGAATCACTGCCTTGCTAGCCTCCTACCTTGTCATCCATGTCCAAGCTTCATTAAAATGTGAACCACTTAGGTTCCTTTTCTTCATCCACATTCAGATTTCCAATGACTTCTGTATAAGTAGTTTCCTCAAGGTAAACAGGTAAACAACTGATAGTAGCTATGGACACCGTACCATGTGTTTAGACTCGTAAAAAATCCCAGATACATTTATTAAGCAAATAATATTTTTGTTCTCTCCCGATCTTAGGATCTAAAATTACACTGGATGAGGCCACATATCCACCTAATGAAGAGTTTAAAATAACTGAAACAAAACAAGTGAGGGAACTCCTGCCTTGTCCTGATTCCCTATTTTATAACAAGGGAGTTCATATGCTTTAACTAGGAAAATAAATGTTGACTCAAGATGTTCACTGCATAGATAAAAATGATTCAGTTGACTGACATGCTCATGAAGTATTATTAATCTGAGTAATGCCCCAAAACCTCTGAAGTGTAAAGCATTTCAGAAAACAGAATCAGAAATAATAATGACATTAAACAAATGACTTCTAGCACACAATTGACAAATCAGTCATTTAAATACTGCGTTTTAATGCAAGACAAATGTGAGGCAGTCCTGCCTCAAAACAAATAAGCTGGGGCTTTCCAAAGCATGTAAGTACAAATCAACTAGTTATTACTCATCATCCTCTGGCACTCCACAACTAAAACATATATTGTTATTGCCTCTTACTATATAATTTATATTAAAATTCACAAGCCAGGAACTACGGGTGAAAGAATTTTCCTTTGCAGTTTCCAAAACAGATGAAAGATCAAAGAAAGATCATGTGACAATGTATTTTTAAAAATAGTACTTAGGGTTGCTGAGGATCCCAGTGAAATCGATGAACACTTATTAAACATCTATTTTGTACTAGGCTCCGTGGTAAGCATTGGGGATACAAAGAAAGGCAAAAAGCAGTCCTTGCTCTTAAGTAGTTCAAACTTTCATGAAGGATACAACAAACAAGATAGATACAAAATAATCTGGAGATAACCTCAGAGGAAGGACTCTAAGATTAAAGTGTGATAAAAGGCTTCTTACAGAAACTGAGAATTTAGCTGAGACTACTGAAGAAAGCTAGGGAAGCCGGGAAATGAGAGGTGAGGAATTCTAGGCATGTGAAAAATACCCAGGAGATTGCAAATCTTGTCTTTCTCTGCATCAAAGACTACATGCGGGACTGGGGGGTGGAGAATAAGGTGTAAGACTGAAAAGGTAGGAAGGGACTAGTTAACAAAAGTTTTAAAAGCCAAACAGAGCATTTTATATTTGATCCTGGAAGTAAAAGGAGCTGGGGGGGGGGGGGGGCGGGGATGGAGAGGTGATATGGTTAGACCTGGGACTTTAGGAAGATGAAAATTTGATAGCCTCACTGGAAGATAAGACTGGAATTGGGGAAGAAACTTGAGATAGGGAGACCAGGAAGCAACAGTCCAGGAATGAGGTGATTATACCAAAATGATATTATCAAATGACAAAGGTTTGTTAAAATATTTTGTAAACCATAAAGTACTTCAACTATTATTATTATATGTAGTTAAACAGGCAAAATTATTAAGAGTTAAAAGCTGTTTTTCACTACAAATATGAAGTTCAAACTATTCCCTACTATGTTAATCCTAGGTTAAGTTTACATATTATCTTTTCAAAAGAGAACAAAGACTGATGAAGTTGCATCCTGATAAACCAATTAATAAACTAAGAAGCCAAGAGGATAGTTACTATGGAAACTGGAAAAACGGTCAACTAGAAACATTTAAAGCTATGCCTTTAAATTCTATTTCAAAGAATATTTTAGAAGACAATGAAATTAAAACTCAAAATGTATATATTATTCTCTGGACAGCATTTGGAAATATCCCTATGGTTTTTTAATTTATAATTTTATGCCAATGTAATTTTAAAGTTAAAGATGAACTCAGTTCAACCTAATTTTCTGCTTTTGTTATGCTAAAAGTCATGTTATAGGTAAAGAGGTAGTAAGATGAACTTTTTCCCATCAGAAAACAAAGCCACAAATGGCACCATAAGACCCAACAGGAAGCTAATTTTTAATGTTTTTCTTAGTAAAACTGGTAAATTGGCAGAACTTTCTCAAAAAACAAATTTTATAGTTTAGAAATGGTAAAGTGCTATTTTTAACTTCAATTTTGAGTTAAAATAAAAAAAACTGCTGATTTCTATAAAGATGATAATCTTGTCTCAATAACACAAAGGTCTTTATTGTCATTGTATACTATGCAGACATGTTTTTGCATTCAAGTTTTCTCAGTGGATCTAGGCTGGACTACATGTTACAAAATAGTCAAACAAAGTAAAATAACTTCAATCATCTTTATTAGGTTACTAGAGTATAAAAATCAAGGCTTTTAATTTTAAGTGCCAAGGAAACATTTTTATTATGATTTCAAGCATCTCCTTTCAAAGGCTTGACTGGAACTATTTTTTCCTCTAATCTGGCACACTCAAATGCTAGGATCCAAATCTGCCTGTTGTTTTAAAGAAGATTCATATTGTATGGTTGGGCATACATTATTAGTTTAATGCCTTTGATTAATTCTGTGGGGAGGTTTTCATTTGATAAAGGTATTAAGGATAGAGTATCTTGTCAATGACTTTAAATAGGATGGTGTTTTATATTAGTAATCATCAAAATTCTCTGTTACTGGTAGAAAAACTGAAAGCAACCCAAGATTCAGAAGGAAAAGAACATATTAGCATATCATCAGTTAAACCCAAAGATAGTAACTACTACTACTATTTGACAAAGACTGCTAGGAAAACAGGAAGGTGATGAGATACAAATTGATCTGGACCAACAATCACAACATGAACCAAATAACGTCCAAATGAGATATGTAACTTAGATATAAAGTGTTAGAACACAAAAGCAAGAGAACAAGGTTACAAAAAAGAGAACTGATCATAAGAGACAATAAAGTCAGTGTTGATCATATAAACTTGAAAAGCTTCTGCACAAACATAAATCAACAAAGCAAAAATCAGAAAGAAAACAATGGCCTGAGGAAAAACCTTTGTAGCTTGTCTTTTTCTCATTCAAGTATATAAAAACAAGATTCATTCCTTAATAAAAAAAAGGCAATACTTAAAATTATAAAAGAAAACTACCACCAACTATGAAAAAATGCTTCAGATCACTGACAAGGTACGTGCACATTAATACAACTTCTTTGTTCTGTCTTACACACCCATCAGAATAGCAAAGATAACAAAAAAGGAAAAAATGTTAGAAGGACTGTAGGAAGACAGACATAGAGTACTGTTAAGGAAACTATTCTGGAAAGCAATTTGGAAAAGTTACTAAACTGAGCAGTGCTACCTCTACTCAGTTTTTACTTAGCAATCCAAGAGGGAAAACCAACGCACAAAAATATTCCCAACTAAAATACCATCTTCTAAAAAAGTCTTCCTAACTTCTTGTAATTCTAGCGCCTTCCCTCTTTTAGTTATTTTTACTTATCTTGCATATAGCTTGTTTATACATACTTGTTTGCTTATAGTCTCCATGAGATTGGGAACTCCTAGAGAGCAGGGAGTGTCTTTTTCCATCTTTTTCATATCCCTAGTACTTAGCACAGTGCCTCGCACATCAATTGTCTACTTGGCTGACATTTCCTAATCATATTTTTCCATCTTGTACTCAGATGCGGCTTTGATTCCACTATGTGCTCATACAAAGGAATAGGAAGTAGGTTTAGATAGAATACATGTTATTAACTGCCCAGTATACTTACCCTCAATATTTAGTTCAAAACAAAGGTGGCAGAAGGAAAGTGTTTCTTTATCTGTTCCCAGTTTACAAATACTGCAAATGTTGTCATCGTTCAAGTCAATGTTGACAAACTGCTCTTCATTCATAGTGTCCCTATTAGCAAAAAAAGACAGTTACAATTTCAATACATTTCTATTTTCTTCACATTTCTAAACTCTTTCTTTAAAACAATAAAATGACTCAGAGGAAGCCCTCTAGTACCTTGGATGGATCTTCTAAGAGTTGCAGAGGATGAGAAGGCATGGATGGACTGAAATCTTCACTGATAGAAGGAATTCTCCCATGCAGTTATCTGCCTAAGTGCTAAAAGAATAATGGGTCAGAATGAGTAGAAAAGCCTTCTTTTCTTTGATAAGCTATTATATATTTCCCAGATAAATGTCAGTCTCAATAGGACCACAGACTCCGGGCTAGAAACTGCCTAAGAGACATCTAGGCCAAAACCTTTTATGATGAGAAAATAAAGGATTTAGGAGGTTAAGGGACTAGTCCACAGTCTTGGAGACAACATTTGAACAATGTCCTCGGAAACTTGACTGTGTTTTTTCTTCTCTATTATATTATTATGCAAACAACTGAGGTTATTTAAGTGTGTCATTTAGTTTGGGAAGTCTGGCCGACTTTCTGGGAATTCTATTCGAACACTTCTTTTAAACACTGTGTCTGAAATATTAGAGCAGATAAATCAAGTTTCGCCCTTTCCTAGTGCCTAATCAGTGGGGGGGGGGTGTAGACGGGTGAGTGAGATGCCTACACAACTCACAGCGTTTTCATTACTGCTCAACAGCTACCTTCATGTCATTCTAGCAAACAGAAGGGCAGGCGGAAGTGGAAGATGCCTTCTCAATAGTCAAGCTTTACCAAGTGCCCGCTGCCCTGGGGACGCAAAGGGAGGGGAGGGAGAGGAGTCTGTGCACGGAAGGCGCTCACAATCTAATAAAGGAGACCACAGAAAAGAGGAGGGGGCTTGTCAAAGAAGCGGACCCCTCTCTTTAAAGGGCTGAGGTCGCGGTTCTACCCTCCAAAAAGGGGAGGGAGGAGGGCGGAAAAAGCCTCGCTGGACCGTGCCGCAGAGATTTCCCAAAGAAGACTTTTGCTACGGTGGAGAAATGTAAAAACCCCCGATGAGCGCAGCGAGGTGGACAGAGATGGCCAGCGCTGCCGCGGAGGTGAAGGGAAGAGGAGCAGCCCCAACAAGGGGCCGAACCACACATTTCGAGGATAGAGGACTCGGCTCGGAGCGATCTGGGGCACGACCCAGCGGCACGGCTTTAAGGACCTACGATAAGCAGAGCCGTGCCCAAACCGGGACATAACGAGACGTTCACGTTCTTGCCTTCAAGGAGTTTGCAGGCTGGCAGGGAAGACCCGTGTAGACAAGCATAAACAGAACAACTTCATGGGGGATGGGGGGGGGGGCGTAAAATCAACGAGCCAATGTGCCGGGCATGGAGGGTTAGAACTACAAGGAATGAAATAATCAATAATTGCCCATCTCTTATACTTGGGGTCGGAGACACCCCTCACTACAGAGGCTTTACCTCAACTTCAGGAGGGAAACGGAGCTTTGAAAAGGCCCAGAAAAGGCGCCGGAAAAGAAGCTTCAAAGCTTTCTCCTACTCCACCTCAACTGGGGCGCCCAAATGGTTCTCCCACTCCACCCCCGCTCCAGCTAAGGTCAAGCAAGCGCTCAGCCGCCGGGAACCAGGGACAAGGGCAGGGCTCGAGACTCCGGGGCAGGGAAAGAAGAGGGTCAAAGCCGCGAGACAGAAGAAAGTTACCCGGACCCGGGCCCAGGCTCCGTCGGCCTTGGCCACCTCCTGCGGTCTGGAAGCAGCACCCGGGGGGGGGGGGGTGGAGGGGAGAGGGGGGAACCCCGCCTACTGCGGCCGCGGCCATTCCGAGAAGGGATCAGGGAAGCCCAAGGTAAGAAAGGAAGAACGGCCACCTTCGTTTCCAACGGTGCTTTGGACTCATTTGCGGCGCCTGCTTCCCAAGGCGCAGACAGATTTCTTCGCTTGTCCTTGCCTGTCTTTCTTGGGAACTGCAGCCATCTGTGGGGAAATATATTTATCGCTAACCCCGACAGAGTCCTAAGTTAGACGGTGCCACTTCCTCACTCGGCCCCCCCACCCGCCGCCAAGCGGAAACAGCGGCCCGGGGGCAAGAAGAGGGGCCTGGAAGAGGCCATTCCTTAAGATTAAAATGAGAACATCCTTAAGATAATATTTCGGAATAGATGGTGCTACGTAAGATTTTCTGTGTAGGAAGAATTCGTATGTTAAATGGAGGGAATTTTGAGGCGTTTGAAAGAAATCTCTTGGCTGAGTACTGCGAGATGGAATGTTCCTCTCCCCCAAAACTTGGTGTCCAGAGTGGTACATTCCACCCTCTGGGTGCTCGCCTTGCCCCTTCCGGGTTCTGGGTTTTCCTACCTTCAAGCCCGAGACTCATTCTGGAGAAGAGAGCTTGCTTGAGCTGGTGATGGGTGGGCCTCCTGCTAGGGCTGCCTCCGACCTGTTGTTATGGATAACACACGAGAAGTAGCCAGTCTGTAGCTTCAGGGCTTGCGGGTTTGTTTAACCCCTTCCAGAGTTTTGATAGAGTTTTTTGCCCGGGGCTTGCCTCGAGGCCTCCATTTTTTCGGGCTATCCAGGCCCCCTGAGCCCGCTACACTTGGGACACTTGGTTAGAGCAGAGCGCACCCAAGCAGGCTGAGGGAAGACACATTGCTGGGAAGGAACCTGTGGATACTTCCTTCATCCGATCCCGGAAAGCAGAGCCGAGTGTCTGTTGTCCGTATTCTAAGCCTTTCCCTCAACATAGGGCCTGTGAGAGCCCCGATCCGACGGCGTTGTCCTTAGGTTCTAGAGGATAAAATGCAGTGAAGACGTTAATCACGTAAAATTAAAGCCATTTTTAATAGGTAAAGTCAGAGCTCTCGGAGTCAGAATATGGTAAAGATGCTGACGTGGTTGGCTGTTTCCTTCTCCAGGTCATTTTACAGACCGTGAACAGTTAAGTGATTTGTCCAGGGTAACACAGCTAATAAGTGTCGGAGGCGAAATTTGAACTTCTTGGTTTAAGACCGAGCACTCTTTCCACTGCATTGCCTAAATATCTGGTTAAAGTCTGGGATGCAACATATAGAGCAGAAATTCTTCCTTTTTTGTATTGTGGACCCTTTCTCAGAATAATACATAAAACACATAATATCACAGAGGAAATGGGTTATATTGAAATAGTTATCAAAATATTTTCAAATTTCATTAATCCCAGATTAAATAAACGTGGTCTATAACTATGGTGGGCAACCTATGACAAGTAGCCATTTTCCACGATAGGAGGCCTGCATGTGGGCTCAGTGTACCTGGGACCCCAGGAGCCATCTGGGAAGCCCCCTGGCCTGGGGGAAGGACTGGTCCACTCACTGGCCCCAGGGCAGGGGTGAACAGAGGCCAGCAAGCTCCAGGCAGCTGGGGGTGAGGGATGGGACACATGTGCCAAAGGAGCAGGGGCTGGCAGGCAGGCTGGTCATTGGCAGCAGCTTCTCTGGCAGCACCCTGGGGGCCAGCCAGCTGGGGAGGGGCAGGGCGTAGGACCTAGGGAAGAATAGGTGGGGCTCTAGCCAGGAGTGCTTGGAACCGATTACCAGACACTTTTAGCACCCTGAAGCAATGGCTTTATTCACAATTTTTCCCTTTATATACTTTTACAGCATTAAATAATATCAAAAGAAACAAAAGAAACAGATTGATAGATGAAGTTAGCAGTGCTTGCTTGGGCTTGAAGTGTACAAAATACCAACCTTCAATTAAAAATTTAGCCAATGAAATTCAACAAAAAAAATGTCATTAATAGGCAGGTTAGTTAAAGAATTCCCCCCCCCCCCCTTCACTTCTCTTAGTTCATGGCACCCTGCACAAGTTAAATAATATCAGTGGGGGCAGCTGGGTAGCTCAGTGGATTAAGAGCCAGGTCTAGAGGAGGTCCTGGGTTCAAATATGGCCTCAGACACTTCCTACCTGTGCAACCCTGGGCAAGTCACTTAACCCCCATTGTCTAGCCCTTACCACTCTTCAGCCTTGGAACCAATACATGGTATTGATTCAAAGAAGGAATGTAAGATTTAAAAAAAATAATATCAAGACCAACAAAAGAAACCAACAGACAGATGAACAAAGAAGTCACTAAGCAGGTAAGTTAAATAATTAGTTTGGGGTTTATTAAATACAGTTATACATTACAATTATATATTTGTGTTATTTAAACTATAAATATTGTGAAATTATGGTGTTTTTTTCTCAAAATGACACACCACCCAAGTTATGCTCACTTTTCTGGCAAATTTTGACACACCAAGCCTAAAAGGTAGCCCATCACTGGTCCATGACAAACTGACAATGGTTAAGATTCATTTCCCCAAAGATAATTAAAGGAGTAAACACTTAAAAACACAAACTCTAGGGAGAAGCTGGATAGCTCAGGGGATTGAAAGCCAGGCCTAGAGATGGGAGGTCCTGGGTTCAAATCTGACCTCAGATACTTCCCAGCTATGTGACCCTGGGCAAGTCACTTAGCCCCCATTGCCTAGCCCTTACCACTCTTCTGCCTTGGAACTAATACATAGTATTGATTCCAAGAGGGGAAGGAAGGGTTTAACAAACAAACAAAACCACAAACTATTGACCTTGGAAACATGCAAATTAAAGGAAGTCTTTAGGTATTTTACATAACTCATCTAAGTAGCTAAGTTTTAAAAAATCATGATTAGAATGTTTGGGAAGATAGGCATACTAATTCACTGCTGGTGGAACAGCAAATTAGTTCAATCACTCTAGAAAACACTGATACAGCTGTTATAACTACAGAATTAAGTGGGAGGAAGAGAAAATCTTGGAATGAAGTAGATGAAATTGTCTTCATGCCAAAAAAGAAAAAGAAAACTCTAGAATTATAAAAGAAAAGATACTAGATTGGTTATATACTTTGCCAGAGGTTCCATTAATGAGACCATAACTCAAGGACAGCAAGACACAAATTTTATACCCCCCAAAAGCTCTCAAGTGACATTTCTGATAAAAATTAAAACAAAATATGTTTTAAGGAGTGACAACAAATGTTGATATATGACTAAAATGGAATATTGCTATATTATAAAGAGTAGCAAATATAAAGAATATAAAGAAAAATGGAAAGACTTCTATGAAGGGATGTAGATAGCACAGTGCAGTACAGTGAAAGAAGCACCAGATTTGGAGTTGGCAACTCCAAATCTGGTGTTTCTTTCACTGTATATGCAATGAATGCATATGATAAATGCTATAGGCCAAGAAATAGTCCCTCAGGATTAAAGCTTACTTCTGGAGATGGCTCCATACTGTTGAAAGACGAGCAGAAATTGGAGCTGTGCATTTGGTACTGTGCTGGACAACAACTGATCTATCAAAAAAAAAAAAAAGAGAGAGAACAAGAGGCAGGGTGTAACCATTTGAGCCAAGAGAAAACTTGATAAATTCTGCTGATCACTGATGGTAGTGAATATCCAAAAAAATGTAAGATACTAATGTTCAGCCCATAGTTGTATTCAAGACAAGTGCTCTTTATAAACACAAGCATTTTAAAATGGCCATTACATAAATACTCAATTTATATCATTAATGAGGATGAAAGTATCCAACAATAAACAGTACAATCAAATTCATGACTATCCATTCTGGGCAACTTTTGTTCATACTTTTACACAAGTTTGCCAGAGATTTTCCATCTGATGTACTAGGAATCTTTTTTGTTTTCTCCTGACATCAAGATCAATAAGTCAATCAACAAGCATTTATTAGTAGGCAGCTAAATGACCTAGTGGATTGAGAGCCAACCATAGAAACCGGAGGTCCTGGGTTCAAATTAGCTAGGGAATCCTTTTCCTTGATCTTCCCTTCATACTTCTTTGCTATTTCAAAATAAATCCTTGTTCCTGTGTTACCAATCTGTCTGGGAGACTTGAAAGTGCACTGATCCTAGTGAGGCAGGCTCATAGGCCTGCTTAACTGGGAGGTACTGAGGAATCAGATAACCTTAGCACCAACAACATCCCAACACCACCATCTTTATTATTATCCATTGTTTTAATTGGCTAAGCAAGGGGGTGATGAATCTATCCAAACACCCACCAAGCTTCAGTTGGAAACCAAGGCAATGGAGAATGCTATAGATAATTTATTCCCGCTTAGGGGCATGCCCTATGTAACATCAGATGTGGGTATAGTGCATTCAGGTCCCACAAGCAGTTCACATCTGCTGATCTGGACTCCATAAAGACGAGAACTCTAAAGGTTTTCAATGAACCCCACAAAGTCATAAGAGAGTTTAAGAGGGCCATTGGAATATATGACCCCAATTTTAATGATTTTCAGATTCTTATGGAAGAACTTCTTACAAAAAAAGGAAAGACAACAATTTACTGAGGAAACCAACAGAAATCCTGACTTAACACCATGGCCAACTGAGAATCTGGAGTTTGAACCTACTTCTGTAGAATCTTACAGATATCTGAATAAGGCAAGGGAGTCCATAATAGAAACAATGAAAGCTAACTCAAAAAGGCCAGATACCTGGTCTAAGATTAAAAGGCTTAGACAGGAGTCTGGGGAGTCACTAGCTATGTTTCTAGATAGGCTGATTGAAGCAGGGGAACATCTTTTGGGTATGGACAATTTAAAAGAAGATAACATTAGCCATATATAAGATGCTAGTCACCAGCAATAAGACAAGAAAAAAAAATTAAAGGCATAAAGATAAGTAAAGAGAATATAAAACCATTCCTCTTTGCTAATGATATGATGGCATACTAGAAAATATTAGGAAATCAGCAAAAATAGTAATGGAGGCAATAGCTTTGGCAAAATTTCAGGCTTCAAGATAAATCTCTTCCAAATCAAGAGTATATCTGTAATTATAACAAAACCCAAGGATCAATTTTAGAAAAGGAAATCCCATTCCAAAGAACTACAAAATGTATAAAATATCTGGGTATCCACCCACCAAAGCACACAAAAGACTCCTTAAAATGCTCCTTAAATAAACAACAAAAATACCTAAAATATTCAATGCTCATGTTTAAGCTGTGCCAATGTAAAAAAAATACACTTTTAATGCTATACCAATTAAATTGCAACAAAACTTTGTTGTGGGATAGCTGGAGAGAAAATCTGCACCAATTATACTCCCATCTCAACTCATTTGGGAAAACAAGATGTAGAATATCAAAGGAAATTATGAAAAGAAGTAGGAATGAACAGCTCTTCTGGACATCAAGCTGTATTTTGAAGCAGCAAACAAAAGCATCTGGTATTTGTTTTTAAAAAATAAAGATAGTATAGAGGAATAGACTAAACAATAGAGAATAAAAAATAATAGAATGCAATAGCCCAGTGTTTAATAAAGTGGAAAATTAGTTACCTAAGAGGAAATTGCTACGAAACCTAGAAAGCAGTCTGGCAGAAATTAGGCTTGTATCAACATCTTACATCATGTATGAGATGATATGGCTTAAAGAAATAGAGACCATTTAAATGAACAGAAACAAGGTTAAATCTTTCTCATGAGAAGGGCTCATGCCCTAATGGCGATACCCAACGCATGGATGCAGATACAAGCATTTTATAGATTCCTGACATAAACCCCCACACACTCTGTTCTATACCCCATGGTCTGGGGGCCAAACTTACAATCTAGTTGTGAAAGTCTAGCCAATTAGAAAAGAACAGATTATACAGCAGGAGCCCCATCACAGAGTGGGCTTCATCATGGTTTCCACAGGCTAGGGGAGGAGAGGTTATGAAGAGGTAGCTTTGTCCTTACATCTAAAGGTAAGGGGAGATAAGGAGGTAGGACAGGCCAATGGTTTGCTTTCTTTGAGATAAGAGATCTATCCACCCACTGGGTCTATGGCAATAACAAAATATCTTTGAGATGTTATTCTGAACTCCTAAACAGGTTTTCCTTCTCTAATGGAATCCCACCCTGAGAAAAACAAATTAATTCTTTTCTCTCCTCACACCATATTCCATAATACATTCCAAATAGAGACAGAAAGTGAAAGGAATAGTGACTACTAATAATTGGTTGGGCTTGCCCAAGCCTCCATTTTCCAGGTGTTTCTGATACATAATAATACTTCTTTGCTCCTATAAGCTCAGCTTTTCAAGAAATAGTAACTTACCAACTGAACTTTACTCCAACTGTACCAACTAGACCTGAACTGAGAACAATTTTAGGAACTTTTCCTGCTAAGAGGAACATTGTCTCACCAAGAAGGGCTCGCTCCAGAGATTTCCAGATAAGATAACTGTTATCAGCCTATCTCCTATAAAGTCACTCCCAAGGAGTTACTGTCAATTGGCTGTTACACCTGTCCCACAAGCAATTATCTTGTTTGGTTTTTTCCCCTTTTTTCTCTTCCTCTTCTTTCAGACAATAAAAGCTGGCTAATTTATTTAATGGGATCCTCGATTCAGGAGAGGTGTTCCAACTTGTGTGCTCTGAAGAATATATTAAAATACCCTTTGCTTTTTCCTCCATTTCTAAGATCTCTTCTTACTCAGTTTGATTCTGATTCCTGGAGGGGTCAGACATTCCCGAAGACAGTGATTTGATAAGACACACCACCTTGTTAACTTGAAAATAAATCATAACTAGAATAGTTATACTAGAACAAGTCTTTAATCAGGATAAAGGAGACCAATGCCACAAACACCTTGCAGAACCAATCACTCTAGAATAGTAATAAAAGTACTGGGCATTTCCTAGTGAAAGGAAGGACAACTGGTTGATTTAAGTAAAATTGGAATAGAGGATGGCCTGGAACCTAGACTAGGATACCAGGGAATAGATACAATAGGAGAAACTAAGAAGAAAGAAAAGATCATTTCAGGTTAGATTGTATCAGTTAATCTTATCTGGAGTCATTTTAGAGTTAAGTACCTTACAAATTCAGTTCTTTAGGGCAAAGGTGCAGATTTCTGGAGCTAGGCTAAACCTTTTTCATAGTTAATTCAGCCCCTTCAGTCTCTGAGTTCTTTGTTCCAACCTCTAGGAGAGTTAGTAATGGAAATATCTAAGATGACATCAGCAACCTTAAAAGTATACAAAAGTTTGAAGAGAATCAAATTATGTACTTCTTATAGCTCTGTGTAGGAAATAGATTCTTCTTTTTTTTTTTTTAAACCCTTACCTCAATACTGTGTATTGGTTCCAAGGCAGAAGAGTGGTAAGGGCTAGGCAATGGGAGTTAAGTGATTTGCCCAGGATCATACAGCTAGGAAGTGTGAGTGCAGAGAACCTTAAAAGATATATTCTTTTTAAATTTATTTTTATTTTTTATTTTTGGAAATTTTTAATTAGTTAATTTAGAATATTTTTTCATGGTTATAAGATTCATGTTTTTTTCCTCCCTTCCCACAACCCCCTCTCGTAGTTGATGCACAATGCCACTGGGTTTTACATGTGTCACTGATCAAGACCTATTTCCATATTATTGATATTTGCACTAGGGTGATCATTTAGAGTCTATATCCCCAATTATATCCCCATTGACCCATGTGATCAAGCAGGTGTTTTTCTTCTGTGTTTCTACTCCCACATTTTTCCTCTGAATGTGGATAGTGTTCTTTCTCTTAGATCCCTCCAAGTTGTTCAGGATCACTGCATTGCCACTAATGGAGAAGTCCATTACATGCCATTGTGCCACAGTATATCAGTCTCTGTGTACAATGTTCTCCTGGTTCTGCTCCTCTCGCTCTGCATCACTTCCTGGAGGTTGTTCCAGTCTCCATGGAATTCCTCCACTTTATTATTCCTTTTTGCACAATAGTATTCCATCACCAACATATACCACAATGTGTTCAGCCATTCCCCAATTGAAGGGCATCCCCTCATTTTCCAATTTTTTGCCACCACAAAGAGCGCAGCTATGAATGTTCTTGTACATGTCTTTTTCCTTATTATCTCTTTGGGGTACAAACCCAGCAGTGCTATGGCTGGATCAGTTCACAACTCTACCAGCAAAGTATTAATGTCCCAGCTTTGCCACATCCCCTCCAGCATTCATTACTTTCCTTTGCTGTCATGTTAGCCAATCTGCTAGGTGTGAGGTGATACCTCAGAGTTGTTCTGATTTATATTTCTTTGATTATAAGAGATTTAGAATACTTTTTATGTGTCTATTAATGATTTTGATTTCTTTATCTGAAAATTGCCTATTCACGTCCCTTGCCCATTTATCAATTGGGGAATGGTTTGATTTTTTTGTACAATTGATTTAGCTCCTTATAAAATCGAGTAATTAGACCTTTGTCAGAGGTTTTTGTTATGATTTTTTTCCCAGTTTGTTGCATCCCTTCCAATTTTGGTTGCATTGGTTTTGTTTGTACAAAACCTTTTCAATTTAATATAATCAAAATGATTTATTTTACATTTTGTAATTTTTTCTAACTCTTGCTTGGTTTTAAAATCTTTCCTTTCCCAAAGATCTGACAAGTATACTATTCTGTGTTCACCTAATTTACTTATAGTTTCCTTATTTATGTTCAAGTCATTCACTCATTCTAACTTTATCTTTGTGTGGGGTGTGAGATGTTGATCTAAACCTAATGTCTCCCATACTGTTTTCCAATTTTCTCAGCAGTTCTTGTCAAATAGTGGATTTTTGTCCCCAAAACTGGGATCTTTGGGTGTATCTTAGACTGTCTTGCTGAGGTCACTTAACCCCAAGTCTATTCCACTGATGCTCCCTCCTGTCTCTTAACCAGTACCACATTGTTTTGATGACCACTGCTTCATTGTACAGTTTAAGATCTGGTACTGATAGGCCACCTTCCTTCACATTTTTTTCATTATTTCCCTTGATATTCTTGATCTTTTGTTCTTCCAAATGAACTTTGTTATGGTTTTTTCTAATTCAGTAAAAAAGTTTCTTGGTAGTGTGATGGGTATGGCATTAAATAAGTAAATAAGTTTGGGTAGGATTATCATTTTTATAATGTTAGCTCATCCTACCTATGAGTAGTTAATGTTTTTCCAATTATTTAGATCTAGTTTTAATTGTATTGAAAGTGTTTTGTAGTTGTGTTCATATAGTTCCTGTGTTTGTCTTGGCAGATAGATTCCTAAGTATTTCATATTGTCTAGGGTAATTTTAAATGGAATTTCTCTTTCTAACTTGCTGCTGAGATGTGTTGGAAATATATAGAAATGCTGATGACTTATGTGGGTTTATTTTGTATCCTGCAACTTTGCTAAAGTTGTTGATTATTTCCACTAGCTTTTTAGTTAATTCTCTAGGATTCTTTAAATAGGCATTTCATCC
Source organism: Monodelphis domestica (assembly GCF_027887165.1). Classification (NCBI taxonomy): domain Eukaryota; kingdom Metazoa; phylum Chordata; class Mammalia; order Didelphimorphia; family Didelphidae; genus Monodelphis; species Monodelphis domestica. The sequence goes on from NC_077230.1 coordinate 5,430,039, forward strand.
GCAAAGAGTAATAGCTTGTTTTCCTCATTTCTTATTTTAATACCTTCAATTTCTTTTTCTTCTCTAATGACTACAGCTAGTGTTTCTAGTACAATGTTAAATAATAAAGGTGATAATGAGCATCCTTGTTTCACTCCTGATCTTATTGGGAAGGCTTCTAGTTTATCCCCATTGCAGATGATGTTTGCTGATGGTTTTAGATATATACTGTTTATTATTTTTAGGAAAGGACCTTCTATTCCTATACTTTCTAGTATTTTCAATAGGAATGAGTGTTGTATTTTGTCAAAGGCTTTTTCTGCATCTATTGAGATAATCATGTAGTTTTTGTTGGTTTGCTTGTTGATATGGTCAGTTATGTGGATGGTTTTCCTAATATTGAACCATCCTTGCATTCCTGGTATAAATCTCCCCTGATCGTAATGAATAACCTTCATGATCACTTGCTGGAGTCTTTTTGCTAGTATTCTATTTAAAATTTTTGCTCTATGTTCATTAAGGAGATTGGGCTGTAGTTTCTCTGTTTTTGACCTGCATGGCTTTGGAATCAGTACCATATTTGTGTCATAAAAAGAATTTGGTAGAACTTCTTTGTTTATCCTGTCAAATAGTTTGTATTGTATTGGGATTAGTTGTTCTTTGAATGTTTAATAGAATTCACTTGTGAATCCTTCACATCCTGAGGATTTTTTCTTAAGGAGTTCTTTGATGACTTGTTCAATTTCTTTTTTCTGATATGGGATTATTTAAGTATTCTATTTCCTCTTTTGTTAATCTAGGCAATTTATATTTTTGTAAATATTCATCCATATCATCTAGATTGCCATATTTATTGACATATAATTGGGCAAAATAGTTTTTAATGATTGCCTTAATTTCCTCTTTATTAGAGGTGTGGTTTCCCTTTTCATCTTTGATAGTTAATTTGGTTTTCTTCTTTCCTTTTTTTAAATTAGATTAACCAGTACTTTGTCTATTTTATTTGTTTTTCCAAAATACCAGCTTCTAGTCTTATTTATTAATTAAATAGTTCTTTTATTTTTTAATTTATTAATTTCTCCTTTAATTTTTAGGCTCTCTAATATAGTTTTCATCTGGGGATTTTTAATTTGTTCACTTTCTAGCTTTTTAATTTGCATGCCCAATTTACTGACCTCTGCTCTCCCTAATTTGTTAATATATGAACTCAAGAATACAAATTTTCCCCTGAGTACTGCTTTGGCTGCATTCCATAGATTTTGAAATGATGTCTCATCATTATCATTGTTTTCAACAAAATTATTAATTGTTTCAATGATTTGTTCTTTAACTAACAAATTTGGGAGAATCACATTATTTAATTTCTAATTAATTTTTTATTTGTCTGTCCTTGTACCCTTTCTAATTATTATTTTTATTGCATTATGATCTGAAAAGATTGCATTCATTATTTCTGCTCTTTTGCATTTGTTTGCCATGTTTTTATGCCCTACTACATGGTCAATCTTTGTGAATGTACCATGTCCTGCTGAAAAGAAGGTGTATTCCTTTTTGTCCCTATTTATTTTTCTCCACATATCTATTAACTCTTTTTTTTCTAAGATTTCATTCACATCTCTTACCTCTTCCTTTTTTTTAATTGAAAAAAAAATTATTTCCTAAAGTAAGTCTGCTTCTTAGGAATTGCACAATTAACTAGACATCCACTAGAGAATCTACCCATCCCCTTTCTTTCTATTATTAGATCAAATCACAGTAACAGATTTTGTAGCATGGGAGAAGCAATTGCAAAAAAATATTTGCATGACCTTTCAGAAATCAATGCTAAATTGGGGGCTAGAAAACTGCCCCAAAGATCATTGTTATGACTCAACCAGAATTAAGTCTCATTCTTTGGTCTTCCCAGATACCACCCTATGATATATATCAACCCTATACTGAATGATATTTAAAATCAGGACCCAGGACTAGTTTAAACTCAGAGAGGACCCTTTCCCAAGGCAGCTGTCAGAATAAATCCCACAAATTTCCTCCTGCTCCAAAACCTTGCTGCCTTCGGTATATACCAGGGGCCAAACTGAGCCTCCTAAATTAAAGCTTTTTTGAACTTATGATTATACAGTGATGCCCTATGACTGCTAGTATTTTTCTATCTTCTTCCCTCTGAATTTCTTCGTCAAATTAACTACATGGTGCTTCAAGATTATAAACTGTTCAGTTTTTCTGTTCCTTAAAAATTTCAAACACTTAGGAATAGATTCACTTTGATTTTTTTTCTCCCATCATTTATGAGATACAACTTTCTTTTTTATTCATGCTATTTTTACATAGTCTAATCTAGGTAAATATTTCAAAATAGCTTGAAATTCAAACCAGAAATGTGAATATAAACTAAGTGCCAAATTTAGTGATATAAGGTAGTCAATAATATGACACAAGTATTTACTGGCTAAATTCTCCAACTCAATCTTTCCCCTTAATCAATTGCATTTAAGTGAAGGGATGGAGAGGTTGATGCAAGCACCTAGGCTCTGGTCCACTACCTCTCTTGGAAACACAATCATCCCAAAGCCCCTTTAAGATTCAAGTTGCATTCCTGGCCTTTGCCACATCTCAAATATTCAAAAAGTCAATAAGAATCAATACTGGTCAAAGTTTGATTACTTGTTGATGCAAGACTACTCTGCATTGCCTTGTCCATAGGAGGCTAGACCAACTTTTGTGATTAAATTTCTGAATAGTCTCTGGAGAGAGTTAGAATTCTTCTTAGTTGCAGAAGAATTTTGGGAAATTTCCTCTTTCGTTTTCACTGAAGGGCTGGGTTCCTGGTGTTAATACTGGAAGCTCCTCTTGATCTGAATATCATCAAGGATCTGTTGCAATTCTTCATCTTCAAATCGCCCCTCTAGGCTTGGAATCAGAGCCTTAGCCTCCTCTGTTGTCTCAGGACAAAGTTTCACTAAACAATCCAACTCAAATTTATGGCACTTCTTCTGGAGTAACAAAATCCGAACACTAGCAATGGTTTCCCTGTTTTTAAAATGACTAAAACATGTGGTATAATTTAAAGTTTCCTGAAAACCTCTGAAACTTCTTGTTTATCCTTCGCACTTTCATTCTCTTGCTTTTGATGCTCTAGAAGCATGTGGACGTCTGAATTTAGAAGAGTTTCTGCTGTTTCAAACTCTTTGGGAAAGACAGGCTGAGAGACGTCTTCCTCCACATCGCCAGGTCAAGGGTCCCTGCCTCCAGCCACCATCACCCAGTTGTTGTTGTTGTTGTTGTTGTTTTGGTTTGATTTATCTAGATCTGATAAAGGATGGTTCAGGTCTCCCCCTAGTATAGTTTTACTATCTATTTCCTCCTTCAATTCCACTAGTTTCTCTTTTAGAAATTTGGATGCTATACCATTTGGTGCATACATGTTGATTACTGACAGTTCCTCATTGTCTATATTGCCTTTTTTCAGGATGTAATTACCTTCCCTATCTCTTTTAATCAGATCTATTTTTACTTTGGCTTTGTCAGATATCATGATTGCAACTCCTGCCTTCTTTTTTCTCAGTTGAAGCCCAATAGATTTTGCTCCAGCCTTTGACTCTTATTCTGTGTGTGGCTACCTGCCTCATATGTATTTCTTGTAGACAACATATGGTAGGATTTTGGTTAGGAAATATATTCTTAACCAAACAAGTTGTTCATTGAGTTTGACTCTAAGTGACCCCATGAACCACAGCATGCCAATGCTGTCTATAATGTTTTCCTGGCAAAGATACTGTAGTGGGTTGCCATTTCCTTCTCCAATGGATTCAGAAAGAGGTTAAAGTGACTTAATCAGGATTGCATAGCTAGTAAGTATCTGAGACCAGATTTCAACTTAGGTCTTCCTGATTCTGGGCCTAGCATTTAATCCACTGAGTTATCTAGCTGCCTCTAACCAACCAAGAGACAATTGCAAGATAAAATAGGTAATATTGATTATGTGAAATCAAAAAGCTTCCGCAGAGACAAAATGAATGTACCTAAGATAAGAATGGAAGTAACTGGATAGAGAAAAAAAATTTCAAATTTCTGTGATTAGGGTTTGGTATCCAAAATATATGAACCAATGATGGCAAATCTTTTAAAGATAGTGTGTTGTTCCCCTCCCCACCAGGACCCCATGCCCTGTTCCCCTTCCCTTATCCCAGGCAGGGAGGGAGGAAGCTCTCCAATTGGGCTGCTGGGCAGAGAGGTGGGTCATGTGAAAAATGTCCTTAAGTACAGTGGAGAGGGGGAAGGGAGAAGCTGGCCCCAGTCCCTCTGGCTTTCTTGTAATAAACCCTGGCTGGTGACAGCATGGTGCATTCTCACAGAGAGGGCTCAGTGTACCCTCTCTGGCGCATGTGTCATAGGTTCACTACCTTGGATATGAACCATTAATATTTACCTGATATTTATATAAAAGATCAATAACTATTCCCCAATAGTGTATACACTAGCATCCTGAGCCTTCCATCTACTGCTCAATGCACCATGTCTGCTGAAGAAAGGCAGATAAGGACTAAGATAGGCATCTTCCATTTGCCCCAAAGCAATCACTTCCATCTGTACTAGTACAAAGCATTTTCCATCTCCTGCTGCCAGCCCAGTTATCTAAATGGTATCCAAGAAACAGAAGATATTCATGAAAATTTATTTTAAAAAAGACTACCAAAAAAATTAAACTAAAAACAAAACCCAACACCCATTTATTAAGCATTTGCTATGTGCCAGGCTCTATGTTTGGTGCTAGGAATACAAATCTAAAGAATGAAACAATTCTTACTCTCAAGGAGCTTGTTTTTGCTCAGCCCTCATTTTCAAAGAGAACCAAAGACATCACCATATTAGGGTGAGAATACAGAGTGTTCAGCTATGACTAATCAGTCCAATATGAGTTTGGAAGGCTCTATCATAGGTATGACGTAAGTAGTCTGTTAGAACATATGGGATATGGAGGTCTCTGGATTAGCACAACTTAGGTTTCCTTCAATTCTGCTGTGCTCATGGAGTATATAGAATATAGTGCCTTCTTTGATGTGGGCATGCCATTCTGTGTGGTTGTGTGCCAGTGTCTCTCATGTATAATTCCTTCTGATCACTGTATGAGTCCTCGACAGAGCCAACTCCACCAGCATCAAAGTCCTGGTCCTCAAAGCCCAGCTATGATGGTCTGGACACGTCATCCGCATGGACCCACAGCGAATACCAAGACAGGTATTCTACGGTGAACTGTCAGCTGGACTCGGGAAACAAGGACGACCAAAGAGAAGATTCAAGGATCAGCTAAAGTCCAACTTGAAGTGGGCTGGCATGACACCAAAGCAACTAGAACTCGCTGCCTCTGACAGAAGCCGATGGCGAGCCCACATTAACTATGCCGCTGCCACCTTTGAAGATGAGCGACGTCGACGTCTTGCCGCTGCGCGTGAATGCCAACACCAGGCCACAGCCGCACCTCCCGTAACAACGGGCGTCCCAGGCCCCATGTGCCACAAACTGTGCGCCTCAGCCTTTGGACTCCAAAGCCACAGGAGGGTACACCGTAGATGAAACTGCACAAAGACAATCCTCATTCTCGGTCACCGAGAGACTACCTCTACTGTATGAGTACTTTGCCTTGTCCCAGATCACGCTTCTAACTTGGGTATCCTAAAGGTCCCTATTTACCATGTTGCCTTTAAATCTGCTATTTTTGAATGGGAGCTAGAACAGGTTATAGCCCTGGAAGCCAGGTAGCAAGTCTTTCCCCATGTTGTGTGGAGAGGAAATTGAGGGGACTTTGGAAATTTCAAAGTTCACCCTCTTTTACCATTCTTTAAAAATATATGACCAGGTATCGAAAACACTAGAAAGTATAGGAATAGAAGGGGTTTTCGTAAAATAATAAACAGTATGTATTTTAAACCATCGGCAAGCATCATCTGCAATGGAGATAAATTAGAAGCCTTCCCAATAAGATCAGGAATGAAACAAGGATGCTCATTATTACTGCTATTATTATTTATCTTCTAATTTCTGAGTACATTGTTATATAAGGTTTACTTTATTTACTTGTTGAGAAAAGTAATCAGGAGCAATTGTGGAATGCTTGTGTCCATGGATGTCTCTGTGTGAGACTGAGATCAGTGCTACTCAAGAGCTAGGATCAGAGGGACTGCCTCTAATCTGCTACCTTGATTATCCTTGAAGTCCAGAAAAGAACCCATCCTTTAAAGCCAATATTTTACTGGTGTTATTCTATGGCAGCAAGATGGGAAATATAGCAGTCTTGGAAGAATTAAAAATGGACATCACAAACAGGGCGATGGAGAAGCATATGGTATTTAAGAGTAGACTCCAATGTACAATAATAATAACTACAAATCACAATAACTATACTTGTAATAGTAGTAGTTAGCATTTATAAAAATCTGTAAGTTTTGCAATGTAATTTAAAAATATCTCCTCACAACAACAGAGGGGCAAGGCTGGGACCATTTTTTGTTCCCATTTTAAAAAAGAGGAAACTGAGGCTAATGGTGAAGGGACTTGCCCAGGATCACGTAACTAGCTAGTAAATGTCTGGGTGTTATGATTTAAACTTAGGCCTTCTTTACTCCAGGTTTAGTGTTCTATCCACTGTAGCACTCAACTTTCTCTGAAGTTAACTGAACTCTGGAAGAACTAGAAGGAACAATGGCATCAATGGTTGATAGGAAAAGAGGATGGACTAATCACTTGGAAAGGGTGAGGGATAACAGATGGGGTCCCAGAGTGCTTCTCTGATTTCCTTATGATGTCAGGAGATTAACATGGACCTCTGTGGATACATTCTGGGTAGACACAGAAAAGATAGCCATGAATAGGTTGTGATCTGCATTATTAGAGGGACCTTCCAAATCGATCCAATCACGATTCCAAATAGATCCATTTGAGTATATCCAATGTGCTTCACTTATTAATTGGTTGTTGTTAAATTAATATTTGATGCAAGTAATAGATTTTTTTTGAATCTGAAAGTGACTCCAGAGATCATCAAATCTTGCTCCTTCAGTTGTATATATCAGAAAACTGAGGTCTAAAGATATTTTAACTTGTCCATCAGCTATCCAAAATCCAGGTCTTTTGATGCCCAGACCAGGCTCTTCCCATTATATAATGTTAGCTCTCTATCTTTCCCTCTCTCCTCTCTGGACAAAAGACATTTTTTAACAACTTAATTTTTTTCTGAATGGATGGCAATTTTCATTGATTATATACTGCTTTATTTACCAAAAGTCTTTCTTGATACTGTAATGATTTAGGAAAAGGGAATATGGATGGACTGTAACAGGGAATGGAGGAGGTGAAGGGACAGAGGAAATAAAGAGGACTGATGAGGTAAAGGGAAACATAACCACTGGGGCTGAGAGACAATATGTGAAATTCTCTCTTTCCCTCACCCTTCAAACCCTAGAGAGAGGTACCCCTGAGCTGATGTTAAGGTAAGGATGAACAGAGACTGTGTCCCAATGAGTAGGCTTCTGGGGAATAATGGAGTTTACTTCTCTCAAGGTTTGGCTGGTATTTGAAACCCCAGAAGTCCCACTTGTCTGGCAGGCTTGTGCCTGTTGACTTTGTTGTTTAGCCAAGGCTAAATGGCTAGCCCAGCCCACCACCCTCTCTTTCTTTAGTTCTTCTATGATTTGAATCTGACTGCAAGTTTCTTCAATATAAGGTTGTTTAATAGTTCAAGTAATAAAAAGGGGGATTAGATTTGTGGGAATAGGAGACCCTGCAGGTTGTCTTTATCCTTCTTTAGTGGAGCATAATGGCTCAGCCTCAGCTTCTCTTTCTCCTTCTTCTCTAATCACTGTCACTGTCCTGTTCTAATCAGGTGGCAGGTGTCCTTCTTGGGAAGGTGAAGGGATGGGATGGGATGGGTCTTTGGGATAACCCCATGAAATTCAAGGGATCAGCCCCTTTCAGCAGAAGTTGTTCTTTTGCTTTCTTGTATTGATCATCTAAAGATGACAGGCTTCTTCTATCTTCAGGGCAAGGGAAATGGAGGAAAGGCTCTTTCACCACAGGCTGGGATCTTGAGCTTGGGTCTTAGCTCCTGTCTTGTCAGAGTTCACTGGGCAAAGACCTCTCTTTTCAGCTTTTTCTCCCACAAGCCTCTTCTGTTGCTCCAACTACCACTCCCCCCTCCTGGCAACATTAAAAGATAGTTCCTCAGTCTCAGTTTTCCTTTCCACAATACTCAAAGCTGCTACCTTCTCCCCTGCCATTACCTTGTTTTTTACTTTCTATATACTTACATGTATATATAAACAATGTATATAAAATTATATATGTATGTATGTGCAAATATATGTGTATATACATATATAAAAAATGTTGTTTTCTCTGATAAAATGCAACATTTTTGAAATCAAGGATTGTCTTGTTTTTATTTGAGTACCTGATTCCTTTTGGTTCCATAGATTACCATAGTCAAAAAAAAAAATCATCAAAGTCCAGGAATTTATGGAAATATGTTTTGCATGATAATACATGTATTACCCAGTTTGAATTGCTTGTCAGCTCTGGGAGGGGGTGGGGGGAACAAGGGAGAGAGACAATTTGGATCATATAATTTAGGAAAACTTATGTGGAAATTTGTTATTACATGTTGTAGCAGTCCACAGCTGTGTTTACTCAGGACAGATAATTAAGTCATAAAGTTAGGCCTGAGAAGAGCGCATGGCCAGTGAGGCAATGAACTTTGATCCCAACTAGTTTGGGCGGGAAAGTAGGTTTCTTTGTTCTCCCCAGGCTGGAAAAGGATCCGCCCTTATCTTATGACAATTTACCTTTCTACCAATGATAATCCCCTCTGTCATGAATTACTATGCATTATGTATCTTTGCATATGATCATCAGTAAATACAGGAGCCCACAGGCCCAGCCCAGCTTTACCCAGTCATCCTTCTTCCTGACTATTCTCTCTCTCTCTCTCTCTCTCTCTCTCTCTCTCTCTCTCTCTCTCTCTCTCTCTCTCTCTCTCTCTCTCTCTCCTGTCTGTCTCTGTCTCTGTCTCTGTCTCTGTCTTGGTCTCTTCCTCTCTCTCTGTCTCTGTCTCTGTCTCTGTCTCTCTCCCTGTCTGTCTCTGTCTCTGTCTCTGTCTCTGTCTCTGTCTCTCTCTGTCTCTCTCTCTCTCCCTCTGTCTCTCTCTCTCCCTCTCTCCCTCTGTCTCTCTGTCTCTCTGTCTCTCTCTCTCTGTCTCTCTCTCCCTCTGTCTCTCTCTCTCCCTCTCTCCCTCTGTCTCTCTGTCTCTCTGTCTCTCTCTCCCTCTCTCTCTCTGTCTCTCTCTCTCTCTCTCTCTCTCTCTCTCGCTCTCTCTCTCTCTCTCTCTCTCTCTCTCTCTCAGGGAGCTGGCCTCTGCCCATGCTCACTCCTCCATCTCTATCGCTCTTATCCTTATCATTAAGCCGTAACAGTCAGTGCTAATAGCACGGGTTTAAGGACTGTGGCTTGTCTCTCCTGATCTCTAAGCTCATTTCTGATGCCCACGATGTTGTGTTGTGGTCTTCTCACAGTCTCATGTATCTATGAAGTGGAAGGCCGGAGCTTAAGTCTGTGGAGCTTGATGTATACATGATTCGATGTCTGGTTCTCTCTCTTGCCATCCCTCCAGCTTCAGATCCTTGTTTCCCCCAGTGATAAACCTCTATCTATCTTTCCTCTTGTGGGCGAGGGCTGCTGGCCAATCTCTCACCTCACATGTATTGATAGAAATAAGTAAATAAATCAAAGTTCAGGAATTTGATGCAATCAGCATGATATCATCTAACAAAAGAGTGTAGACTACCTCACCTTCTAGAGGAAAGATCTCTTCCATTTGTACTCTGCACTGGGCATCTTTAATGATGACAGTGGCAAAAATCTTTTGTGAGCACATATCCTATATTATCCCTCACTTGATAATAATCAGAGGATCTTCAAACCAATTATCTCTATTAAGTCATTTAATGAATCTTGAATGAATTTCATACATGTATGGGAGGCACTACCATAAGATTCCCACAAATTCATTGCCCATGGAAAAAGATTTCAAAAAGTAGAGAGATTAGACTATAGATTATTATATTTCTTTCTTTCTTTTTTTTTTAAACCCTTACTTTCTGTCTTTGAATCAATACTGGGTATTGGTTCCAAGGCAGAAGAGTGGTAAGGGCTAGGCAATGGGGGTTAAATGACTTGCCCAGGGTCACCCAGCTGGGAAGTGTCTGAGATTTGAACCTAGGATCTCCCATCTCTAGGCCTGACTCTCCATCCACTGAGCCACCCAGCTGCCCCTAGGTTATTTATTATATTTCTGATTAGACCTGTGGCCTGATTTTAAATAAACCCAGGACTAATTTTCATAGATTAAAATCTATTTCTATAGTTAATATAACATTTCAAGAAAAGTCATTATATATACATATATCAATTTATTATATATAAATAAAAATTATATCACATATAAAGGTACTTTTTGAGATATAATAATATATTATACATAAAAGTTATGTGTATATGCAGTTTATGTATGAAGTTGAAGCTTATAGAGTACATCACACCTTGCCTCGATTCAGATATTTTTGAAGATGTTAAAGATAGCAAACAAATCACAGTAATATTCCCACAAAATTTAGAGAAAGGAATGAAGAATATCATCAATTAAAGACAACTGAAAATGTTGCAATTGAGCAAGCAAGACAAATGCAATTATAAAATAAAATTTGGCAAATAAAAGGGATCACTCTTTATGTCAAAGGAACCATAGAATCCTGGTATAATTGCTAACAGCGGACTTTGCCAAATTGTATTGTCTTTTGATGATGATAAAACAGTTCAGCACTGATATTACAGGATTTTTTGCTGCCTCCTGCATTACTGATGCCATTGTCTTCCCAAACCACCTTAGTTAATTTCCATTTTAAGACTCATCTTTATTAACTTGAAGGGTCTAGAAAGGTCAACGCTTTAAAATATTTTTATTGGAAAGAAGAATTCAATTTTTATATCAGGAATTCCATTCCAAAAAGAACATTTAGTCCACAAAACTATCAAATTGACTTGCAAAATCACCATGACAAATGAAGTATTAAGGAAAACAAAGGCCAATTTCCATATTCCAAAAGAACTATGATTTCATAGGTGTGGACACTCCCTCTCTTAATGCAGATTGCACCAAGTCCCCTTAGTAGATATTCTTCATGAATTGCTACTGCCAAGATAATTTATCACCTGATAACTAATCTTTTCAGTAACAGGTTTCTGGATTTAGATTGATTCTCAGGTAAAATATACATAGAATGTCATCAAGTATGTACCTGAAGCCATTGTACCTAGCCTACTGCCATTGTAGTTCCTGATAGAGCTTACTTTTGCTTTAACTGGGGGGAGTGGTGAGGTCACACAGTTTTATTCCTCACCACATCACTATGGAAACAATGAAAACAAATACCTAGGTCCATTGAGACTATGGATCTGGATAGACTCACCCCATGAACCATATCCACCAATACCAAGTGGCAGCAAATTCACTTCCTCTCCTAATTTTGTAGGGCACTGAGTCTTTGAGGGAGGCATAGCTTCCTCTTGCAATAAATGTATCCATTATATCTAATTTCAGTTAGGGCACTAGATTAGATCTATCCAGATTGGATGTTATATTTAGTATAGCATCACTAGCCCAATTTATGATGTGTAATCCCACAGAGAGTCCTAGATGGAAGTATTCTCCTTTATATCACAGAAATTTCTTTGTTTTTAAATGTAGGTTTAAAATTAATGTCTAATACTTTAATTATTATTTTTATAAAGTTTATTATCTAACAAAACAGAACCATGTGACTAAGTTTTTTCTACCTGCTCAAAAACCCACTCCATCAAAGCCTCGACAGGAAGGAAAAAGAGAGTGGAGATGGACCTTCACCCAATTTATATCCCGTCTATGTCAGCATGTAATGACAGGAAGTGAGTGGGGTTCTGGAAATCGCCTTCTCCAAGCAGTTCATTTCCCGGATTCTGGAGTCATAGCTTTTATTTATTTCGTCTATTTTGATTTTTAAGGAGTTTGTCCCTTGTGTAAACTTATATACTTCTAGTATCAAACCGTTCATTCCCCATCCAATTCTTTCTTTCACAACTCTCATTTCTTTTCAGTTTTTTCCCCTTCAAGCACTCTTATTCCATTTATAGAAAATATTTTAACTCTTTTTTTTTTTGGGAACTCTTCCTTCATCTCTTCTAAGAATTCTAATTTAGTTTATTCACAGACTATGTTTTTCCCTGAGGCATTGCTTGCAGATATTTTGGAGTCATTACCTCTTGCTTTTCTGTCTTGATCATCTCTGCCATTATAATGGCTCATTATGGTGGAGTTCTTTCTTTGTTTTCCCATTCTACCAGAAAACTTCTTGACTTTGGACATATTGTTAGGACTGGACTTTGCCATGTTTCTAGAGGAAAGGGTTAGTCATTTTGTTGCTTTCTTAGGGTTTTGAATGTGTTCTGTCATTTATTCCAGGATCCCAGGGATAGGCTTGGGACCTGCAAGATTTCAGTCCCAGTGGTCTGATCTAGGACAAAGTCTGATTGTTACCCTCTGGTCAGGTGTCCCCCAACTCCTGTCTGAGCTCTGCAAGTTGGCAACCTGGGCTTGGGTCTGTGCATCAGACTGACTAAAATGATGCAAGGGCAAAATGACAAATGTAGGAGGGGATGTAGAAAAATGGGGACACTAATGCACTATTGGTGGAACTGTGAACTGATTCAACCATCTTGGAAAATAGTCTGGAATTATGCTCAAAGAGTTATAAAACTGTGTATATACTCTTTGACTCAGCAATACCACTCTGTTTTTCTTCCTAAGGTGATCAGGGGAAAAGGAAAAGAACCTATATTTTAAAACATATTTAGAGCAGCTTTCTTTGTGGTGGAAAAAACTGGAACTTGAAAGGATGCCAATCAATTGGGGAATGGCTAAACAAGTTGTCACTTATGATTGTGGTAGAATACTACAGTACCATAAGAAATGACAAGCAGGTTAATTTTTTTAAAATATGGAAAGATCTACATGAAATTATGAAGAGCATAACAAGAACAACCAAGAGAAAATTATGTACAGCAGCAGAAATATTACTTGATGGAAAAAGTTATATATGTTCACTTTCAGAGAAAGAACTGATAATAGAAACAAGAAAGATATAGTTTTATATATAGATATATCTTTTTGTTATGTGATGCCTTCTCTATTGCAGGGAGGGGAGGGCAAGAAGATCCCAAGATCCTATTTTAGGTACTTTAATCTAACAAACAAACAAACAAAATTTTAAAATAAAATAAAAAATTTAAAAAGGAGTAGATTGCTTTTGGATTCTGTCCCTATTAGTCATCTGGAAAGTTCTGTTGTTTCAGAGTGGCAGAATTTTAGGTTCTTTTTTGGCTTGGGATTTTTGCCTTGGTTATTCCTTTATAGGGCTAGATGTTGAAAGTGAGACCCTGTTCTGAGTTTGAAATCTAAGCCACACCATTGCTCAAAGCCTTTTGAGCTTTATCCTTTCTTGGTGCACCATCCATGGCCTCTGCCTGATAATGCTACTTCTGTGTGAAGTTCTCTTCACTCCATCCTGAATCTGTAACCTAGAACTGAGTAGAAGGAAACAAAGCTGCCCATTGGTACCTGTTCTTATCCTGCTGCTTTTCTGGATGATGTGCTGTTTCTTTGA